>NC_080031.1:85431461-85734492 GCF_030020395.1 Manis pentadactyla
TTTTTTTCTACTGTATATATTTGTGTATACAAAGTGGCTTTTTCAATAGCAAATAAAAATTTGCACACAAAATATAAACTATGGCACATTGTTGAATATAGTTTCACTGTGGAAAGCAGTTCTATCCTCTCTTTAACTCATTTAATACCTTTATTTAAATAATTCATTTCTGTCATTTCGTAATTGTTTATAAGAAACTTTCCTTGCCAAAGTTACATTTTAATTCTTACTGAATAGTTGTTAGGGGGTTAGATTCCTTGTCCTGTTCTTACTTTCAGTAGTAACTCCCGTAATGGAGACAGGAAACCAATTTGCAGCTATGCAGTGTCTTATGATTCAAAGGGCGTCTGGTGAATTGTGCTATTATATACATTTTTCCCCATAACTATCACAAAGTATCCTAGTGCAGAAACTACTTCTCTGTTTGCTGTCTTCTTCATAAATCTTAAGTATTTTTCTGTCACTTAATGAGATCCTATTTCGGGGTACTTTCCTCACTGGTGAGGAACAAAAGATAGAAAGAATCAGAAGTAAGAGTCCTGACTGCCCTGGGGAGGGAGTGGGATTGATTGGTTTGTCTTGTGTTTGCTTGCACATGTGTTTATAAAGCAAAACTTTATTAATCATCTTTTATGTGCCAGGCCCTTTGTTATGTAACATAAACGCAAAGATGAGCAGAGAACAAGATTTATTTTCTCAAGGGGCACAGTTTAGTTGGGCGAGACAAATGCATAAATATATAGTATCTGCAGCAGCCCAGAGCCTTTCCTGTGCTCAGAGCATTTCTTCCTCAGGTCCCCAGCCAGGCCAAGTCCACTTTTATTTTTAGCAGATGTAGCACGATAGCTGTGTTACATCTAATATTTTTGAGATTTTTTTTTTTTTGTAGATAATTATTTTTTATTGAAGGGTAGTTGACACACAGTATTACATTACATTAGTTTCAGGTGTACAACATAGTGATTCAACATTTATATACATGACAATTCTACGTACCAGCTATCACCATACCAAGCTGTTACAATATCTTGACTATGTTCATTACATCCTGGTTACTTATTATTTTACCATTGGAAGTGTGTACTTTTTTTTGGTTTTTGTTTTTTTTGTTTTTTGTGAGGGCATCTCTCATATTTATTGATCAAATGGTTGTTAACAACAATAAAATTCTGTATAGGGGAATCAATGCTCCATGCACAATCATTAATCCACCCCAAGCCTAATTTTCGTCAGTCTCCAGTCTTCTGAGGCATAACAAACAAGTTCTTACATGGAGAACAAATTCTTACATAGTGAATAAGTTCTTACATGGTGAACAGTACAAGGGCAGCCATCACAGAAACCTTCAGTTTTGCTCATTTTCGAGATTTTTGATCAGTGGAGTGTGAACCTTTATTTTGAGGACATATTTCTTTTTTACTATTCCTATTCATAGTCAAAAGGAATAACATTCTTTATTATTAAAAACAAATACCAAAGCCTAATAAATCTAAGTTGTCACTTTCTTCATGCAAAAGACAGAGTTGTCAAAACTCTAATGAGCTTTTTAACATTTGTAGTGACTGCTTAGCAAACAGAGTAATGTCTTGCTTTATTTTTGGTCATTTACATGTAATATCCTCTATAGGATGATTCATAAGTGTAAGACTCACTTTTAGCCATTGATTTTACATTCAATCAGCAAACAGTCTAAATAGATCACCCTAAATCTGGATGTTTGACAAAGACTCTCCTTAATCAAACTGTAGTCAGGTGCCTCTGCATTCTCTTTTTGGCTGGGACTTGCTCTTGCGCTCTGTCTTTTGCCTATTTAGTCGTTATATCAAGACTCCTGTTGGCTTAGTTGGGAGAAAATTCTGTGTCCTTGATGTCTGAAAAAGTTCCTCACCCTCCATCCTTGGAATCTGACCACTCTTGGTATCTGCTGAAATTCTTTATCCTCCATCTAAAATCTTTCCACCGTGGCCTGCCCTCAGCGATAATCCTGTTAAGTCAGTTTAGACAGAACCCTCTTACCCCTGTCGTTTCCTCTTAGTAATTTTCCATCACTGACCTTCTTAACTATAAGTCTGCTGTATTCATCAGAGTTGAGCCAGATCTCTCTCCCCTACTTTAAGACCTCATTGTAGTAGTCTCCCTGAATAAAGTCGGCCTCAGCATTCTGTAACAAATGTCATGAGTCATTTTTCTTTAACATACTATAAGTCAGAATGAATTGCTACAAGTTTTTATTTCATGTTAATAATTAACATATTAATTAAACGTGTGTGTGTGTATGCTATATGATTTTGCTATAAACTTCTCAGTAACCTCCAAAATTAGATATTTAGGGGAAAAAAATGTAGAAGACTTTGAAATGGACCAAAAAAGATTAGTGGGACTCTTAATGGAAAACTAAGTACTTTCTAGGATACACTCTTCCTGGTTATCTAATTCAGTAGATTTATGCGTTTAACTGGCTTTGAGCTTTTAACAAGTTCTTAAAATTGTAGATAAGTGATTGAAATGGAAAAGTGTTCTTGACCATAGACATCAAATGGATTCTTACAGTACAGAGACACTTGACCCTACGCCCGGCCTTTGCTTGCCACCCATTTGTGGGAAAAGTCAACAACTGCACTTACCTGAAAATTAATTTAAACATTCCTGATTACTTATATCTCTGTGGTATTATCTAAATTTAAATCTTACTGTGTGCAGAAGAATATGTCCGAGGCTGAACTATAATGTAAGCCTGGACAATAAGGCATGGTTGTTAGAAGTGCAGGAATCATCACAAGCACAAGATAAAAACTAGGTACAAAATTGGTCACTCGATTAATCCTTTTATCAAAGCTCTTTCATTTTGAGACACATATTGGGACACAAAGCCAATGTCCTTACAAAACCAGGCCACATCTACCGTCTAAAAACAAGTATAATAAAATGAGCATGTTGAAAACGTTCAGAACGCAGGAACTGCTTGCAAAGCACCCTCTGGGGTGCCGGCCTGAGCCCAGTTTCCATAGGAGTTTGCAGATTCGGCGCGTAGCGCTCTGTTCCGGAAGTTATTCCCGTCAGTACCGTTGTTCTTCGTGTCAGAACTGGTCTCACTTTTCCTCAGGCGTAGGCTGAAGCCGATGGCAGAAGAGTTTTGGACCGAAGGGCTTGCCGTATGGGGGCGTGGCCACGCAGCCACCTACCCGCCGACGCAGTTCACGTGCCGCCGGCGGCCAGGCGGTAACGGCTGCTTTCGCCTTGTAGACGTCTTGTGGCCCGGCCGGGGACTCCGAACCTCAATAACGAGGTAAGTGCCGTGGTCTCCGAGCCTGTGGAGCCCCTTTTCGGGCCTCAGAACGGCTCTTCTGCGTCCCTCCATCGAGTGCGTGTTCTGGCGCGGAGCGAGGGTGGGGAGCGCGGCTGCAGGTTTCCCGGAGCCCGCATGATGGCAGCAGGACCTCCCCTTCTCGGTCTGTAGGCGTGATCCCTCACACCTTGTGTACCAAGCATAATACCCCTCAGTCCCCTTCACCCTCCCCCACCCCTTCCCTTTGGTAACCGCTGGTTCCTTCTTGGAGTCTGTGAGTCCGCTGCTGTTTTGTTCCTTCAGGTTTCTTTGTTGTTACACTCCGCAAATGAGGGAAATCATTTGGCTCTTGTCTTTCTCTCTGGCCTATTTTACTGAGCATAATATCCCCGAGCTCCATCCATGTTGTTGCATGTGGTAGGATTTCTTTATTTTGGCTGAATAGTATTCCATTGTGTTTATATACCACATCTTCTTTATCTATTCATCTACTGAGGGACACAAGTTGCTTCCCTATCTTGGCTGTTGTAAATAGTGCTGTGATAAACATAGGGGTGCATATGTCTTTTTGAATCTGAGAACTTGTATTCTTTCGGTAAATTCCTAGGAGTCAGAATCCTGGGTCAAATGGTATTTTTATTTTTAATTTTTTGAGGAACCTCCATATTGCTCTCCACAATGGTTGTACTAGCTTACATTGCCACCAGCAGTGTAGGAGGGTTCCCCTTTCTCTGCATCCTCGCCAGCATTTGTTGTTTTTAGTCTTTTCCATGCTGGCTGTCCAACTGGTGTGTGGTGATATCTCATTGTGGTTTTAATTTGCATTCCGTGATGATTAGTGATGTGGAACATCTATTCGTGTGTCTGTTGGCCATCTGGATTTCTTCTTTGGAGAATTGTCTCTTCATATCATCTGCCCATTTTTTAATCGGGTTATCTTTTAAATCTCTCATGAATGTCTTATAGTTTCAGAGTATAGGTCTTTCACTTCCTTGGTTAGGTTTATTCCTAGGTATTTTATTCTTTTTGATGCAATTGTGAATGGCATTGTTTTCCTGATTTCTCTTTCTGCTGGTTCATCATTAGTGTATAGGAATGCAACAGATTTCTGTGTATTAATTTTGTATCCTGCAACTTTGCTGAATTCAGATATTATACCGAGTACTTTTGGAATGGATTCTTCAGGGGTTTTTTAATGTACAATATGATGTCATCTGCAAACAGTGACAATTTAACTTCTTCCTTACCAACATGGATGCCCTTTATTTCTTTGTGTTGTCTAATTACTGTGGCGCAGACCTCCAGAACTATGTGGAATAAAAGTGGAGAGAGAGTGAGCATCCTTGTCTTGTTACTGATCTTGGAGGAAAAGTTTTCAGGTTCTCGCTGTTCAGTATGATGTTGGCTGTTTGCTTGACATACATGTCCTTTATTATGTTAAGGTACTTGCCTTCTATATCCATTTTGTTGAGAGTTTTTGTCTTGAATGGATGTTGAATTTTATGAAGTGCATTTTTGGCATCTATGGAGATGATCATGTGGTTTTTGTTCTTTTTGTTGATGGGGTGGATGATGTTGATGGATTTTCTAATATTGTACCATCCTTGCATCCCTGGGATGAATCCCATTTGAACATGGTGTACGATCCTCTTGATGTATTTTTGAATTTGGTTAGCTAATGTTTTGTTGAGTATTTTTGCATCTATGTCCTTCAGGGCTGTTGGTCTTTAGTTTTCATTTTTTTGGTGTCTTTGCCTGGTTTTGGTATTAGGGTGATGCTGGCTTCATAGAATGAGTTTGGAAGGATTCCCTCCTCTTGTATATTTTGGAAAACTAGAGAATGGGTATTAAGTCTTCTCTAAATGTCTGATAAAATTCAGGGTGAGTCCATCTGGTTGGGGGTTTTGTTTTGGGGTAGTTTTTTTATTCCCGATTCAATTTCTTTGCTTCTAATTGATCTTTAGATTTTATGTCTTCCTTGTTCAGTCTTGGAAGGTTGTATTTTTCTAAAAAGTTCTCCGTTTCTTCTAGTTTATCCAGTCTTTTAGCACACAGTTTTTCATAGTATTCTCTAATAATTCTTTGTATTTCTGTGGTGTCCATTGTGATTTTTCCTTTTTCCTTTTTATTCTGTTTATGTTTGTAGACTTTTTTTCTTAGTAAGTCTGGCTAGGGGGTTATCTATTTTTATTTTGTCAAAGAACCAGCTCTTGGTTTCATTAATTTTTTTATTATTTTATTCATCTTAATTTTATTTATTTCTTCTCTGATCTTAATTTTGTCCCTCCTTTTACTGACTTTGGGACTCATTTGTTCTTTTCCAGTTTCAATAGTTGTGAATTTAAACTATTCATTTGGGATTGTTATTCCTTCTTTAAATAGGCCTGGATTGCTATATACTTCCCTTTATAAATGCCTTTGCTGTGTCCCACAGAATTTGGGGCATTGTGCTGTTGTTTTCATTTGTATCCATATATTGCTGGATCTCCATTTTAATTTTGTCGTTGATCCATTGATTATTTAGGAGCATGTTGTTAGGCCTCCATGTTTTTGTGGCCCTTTTTGTTTACTTTGTACAATTTATTTCTAGTTTTATATCTTTGTGATCTGAGATGTTCATTGGTACAATGTGAATCTTTTAACATTTACTGAGGCTCTTTTTGTAGCCTAGTATGTGGTCTATTCTGGAAAATGTTCCATGTGCACTTGTGAAGAATGTGGATCCCGCTCCTTTTCCGTGGAATGTTCTATAGATGTCTGTTAGGTCCATCTGTTCTAATGTGTTGTTCAGTGCCTCTGTGTCCTTACTTATTTTCTGTCTGGTTGATCTGTCCTTCAGAGTGAGTGGAGTGTTGAATTCTCCTAGAATGAATGCATTGCATTATATTCCCCCTTTTAATTCTGTTAGTATTTGTTTCACACATGTAGGTGCTTCTGTGTTGGGTGCATACATATTTATCATGGTTATATCCTCTTGCTGGACTGACCCCTTTATCTTTATGTAATGTCTTTCTTTATCTCTTGTGACTTTCTTTGTTTTGAAGACTATTTTGTCTGATACAAGTATTGCAACTCTTGCTTTTTTTCTCCCTATTAGTTGCATGAAATATCTTTTTTCCATCCCTTCACTTTTAGTGTGTGTATGTCTTTTGGTTTGAAGTGAGTCTCTTGTTGGTGGCATATATATGGGTCTTGCTTTTTAATTCATTCTGTAACTGTGTCTTTTGATTGGTGCATTCTGTCCATTTACATTTAGGGTGATTATCGATAACTATGTACTTATTGCCATTGCAGGCTTTGGATTCATGGTTACCAAAGGTTCAAGGGCAGCCTCTTTACTTCTAACTGTGTAACTTAAATCAATTATTACACTATTATAAATACAGTCTGATGATTCTTTATTTCTCTCCCTTCTTTTTCTTCCTTCTCCACTCTTTATATGTTAGCTGGTTTATTCTGTACTCCTTTTGTTTCCCTTGACAGACTTTGTGGATAGGTGATTTTATTTTTTCAATTATGTAGTATAGAGTTGGTCTACTTCCTTTGCTGTGGTTTTATTTTCTCAGTTGACAGATATTTGGCCTAAGGCATACTTCCATCTAGAGCAGTCCATTTAAAATACACTGTAAAGGTGGTTTGTGTGAGATAAACTCCCTGAACATTTGCTTATCTGGAAGTTGTTTAATCCCCCCTTCAAATTTAAATGATAATCATTCTGGATAGAGTATTCTTTGTTGGAGGCCCTTCTGTTTTATTGTGTTGAATATATCATACCATTCCCTTCTGGCCTGTAAGCATTCTGCTGAGAAGTCTGCTGATAGCCTGATGGGTTTTCCTTTGTAGGTGAACTTTTTTTCTCTCTCTGGCTTCTTTTATTACTCTGTCCTTGTCTTTGATCTTCGCAATTTTAATTATTACATCTCTTGGTGTTATCCTCCTTGGGTCCCTTGTGTTGGGAGATCTGCAGACTTCCAAGGCCTGAGAGACTATGTCCTTCCCCAGATTGGGGAAGTCTTCATTCAGCAATTACTTGTTCAAAGACACTTTCTATCCCTTTTTCTCTTGCTTCTTCTTCTGGTACTGCTATAATGCGAATATTGTTCCATTTGGATTAGTCACGCAGTTCTCTTAATATTCTTTCATTCCTAGATGTCCTTTTTTCTCTTTCTGCCTCAGCTTCTCTGTATTCCTGTTCTCGGATTTGTATTCCATTAACAGTCTCTTCCATCTCATCCAGTCTGCTCTTAAATCCTTCCATTGTTTGTTTCATTTCTGTTATCTCCCTCCAGAATTCATCCCTTAGCTCTTGAATATTTTTCTTTGGCTCCATCAGCATGCTTGTGACTTTTATTTTAAATTCTTTTTCAGGAACATTGGCGATTTTAGTTTCACCAAGCCCTCTTTCTGGTATTTGAGGGATTTTGGATTGAATAAGGTGCTTCAGCCTTTTCATGGCAATGGGAGTGGTTGCTGGTGAGTGGCGCAGGTGTCAGCTGGGAGAACCAAGTCTGTTCCTCCTAGCCGGTTGCCTTGCCTGTCTATGCTGTCTGTACTCGTTAACCGCACACAGGGAGCTGCCTCTGGGTTAATCCCCTAAGGTGCTGTGGGCGGGGCTGCACTTGGGATGGCCTAGGGGATTGGTGGGGGTCACAGATCATCGGCGTGTGTTCTGCAGCAAGAGCATAGCCCCTTCGTGCTTCCTAGTCTCTGCACCCATCTCCCCTACTGTGCCAGTCAACTTTGTACAGCGCGCAGCCCCTGGGTTAATCCAGTAAGGTGCCGTGTGAAGGGTGGCCTTTGGGATTGCCTAGGGTGCTGGTGGGGGTTGCTGCTGACTGGCACATATTCTCACGTGAGAATAGAGCCCCTTTGTGCCTCCCAGACTCTGTGCCCGTGTCCACTATCTGTGCCAGTCAGCCGTGCACAGGGAGAATCCCCTGTGTGGTTGCTGTAGGTGGGGCTGCTCTCCGGCTGGTCCACAACAATGGCGGAGACAGCAGGTTTGCTTGCAGGTGATGCCGGGAAAGACGGAATGGCAGACTTGTTATTGGTGTGAGGGGCCTTGGAGCTGCGTTGCCACCCAGGGCTATAGGGCACCTGAAGTTCCTTAAAGTTCTCACCCTGCTGGGCTGAGTGTGCTGGGACGATTTTGTCCACCTGTTAAACCCTTTTCCCTTTAAAGCTTTTAAAGTGCCTGCTTTTCTTTTGTCCCAGTGCAGCTTAGTGTGTGAACCGGTTTGCAGTTTTAGTGTTGGATTTTGCTTTTCCGCTCCTCTAATATACAGAGCACCATGCAATGTGTGTCTGTGCTCCTGGGGCAGATTATTTGGGCTAGTTATTTAGCAGTCCTGTGCTTCCACTCCCTCCAGACTCTGATTCTTTTCTTCCCACTGGTGAGCTGGGGTGGGAGGAGTGCTCAGGTCCTGCTGGGTCAAGGCTTTGTATCTTACCTTTTTCCATGAGATACTGGGTTCTTGTAGATGTAGCCTGGCTGGTGTACTGTATCTTCTGGTCACTCTTGTAGGAAGAGTTGTTTTTGCTGTATTTTTTAGATATATATGGTTTTGGCAGGAGATATATGCCACCCTACTCACACCGCCATGTTTTGCTATGTAGAATTTTTAAATTGTTCCTCATCACAAATAAAAAGAAGTAAATACAATAATTTATTCCCCAAATGGCCAAATTAGAAGTCCCCGTATAAAAACCATAAATTTTGTTAAGTATAAAATATTTCAAACATGGAAAATGTTATAACAAATGTTCCTTCATCTACCCTGCGTTTGGCAAATGTCAGTATTTTTCTGAATTGTAGTATTTAATTTCACCCACCTTCTTTTCCACATCAGAGGTAATTACTCTCACAGTGTGTGCTTTTCTCATACATATTTTTCACAATTTTAGTAACATATGCCCACTGTATAGTATTGTGTTGTATAGTTTTAAACTTTGCCTGTGTGATATGATACTGTGTCATACTACATGTATCATCTAAAAGTGACCTTTTTTGCCAAACATTATTTTCAAGGTTTATCTGTGATATGCTTGCAGGTCTTCTGTATTGATTTAAAATACTACATTGCTTTTGCTTTATTTATATACAATTTTTTATCTCACTTGCAACATTTTATTGTTACAACATTTTGTTGTGTGACCTAAGAACGCTGCCATATAGAGTCTTGTGTGTAGCCTTTTCCTGTTAGGGGAGCTGTGTCTCTGGAGAGATTCCTGGAAATAGGATTTTTATTAAATGTTGCTGGAGTTCCCTCCAGATGGAGTATACCAGTTTACATTCCTACCAGCAGTGTATGACCGTGCCTGTTTCATTGCAGCCTCATCAACAGAATGTATTGTCAATTTTTTTGTTTTGCAATCTCACAGATATGTCATGAATACCCAGAGTTTTTAATGTATCTAAGTAACACAGATATACTCATTTTTCTTTGTACTGCAGGCTTCCCTAGAATAGTACTAGCTCTTGGAATAATTGTTTTCTAAGAACCCTGGGGTTTTGTTGCAGGTTGATTAAAATGTATGGCAGAGTCACTGCATTGCCAAAAGAGGCTGGCTAGTTGACTGGCTAGCAGATAGCCAACTAAGAGTCAGTTCAAAGTAGACTTTACCTTTATGTTTGCTCACAGCTTTGTAGATCAGAAACTTATCATTGTTACCCCACAAGTATAAGTCATTCTCTCAAAAGCAAATTTACATGAACTGTAAGCTTATAGAAGTCTGTGTACGTGAGAAAGCTAGTTTTTTTAAGAATTAAGAAATATATCTAATGTAGATAGTAGCATTCATCTTGTAAGACACATTATTTTCCTTTCCTTTGACCTACATTAGCTGCTTGGAATATAGAGCCACAGAAAGGGTTTTGTTTTAGTTGCATGATTCAGTGTTCAGTTATGACACATCTGTCCCCATTATTGAGTTATTCCAGTACAAATTGGATTTCTTTAGTCTCTGAGCAGGGGAACTCTTCTTGGAATCTCCTTGAGTTGGACACTGCCGGCTTTTCCTCTTTGTGGTTCCCTTTTTGTGTCATTGTCTACCAAAGAGGTGATGCAGGTTACATTACCAGGCTAACTGAGGGCATGTGCATGGCTGGGTTCTAGATGACGCCTCCCTTTCAGCACCTGTGTTGTGTGCTCTGTGTGTAAGTCTTCACTCCTCCTCCTGCTCTCATAGATTATATTGAATGCATTCTTTTGCTGTTTGGAAGTACTCAGCTTGGGCTTGTCAGTCATAGTGATGACCTACAAATTTGTCCTTCAGATGCTGTCTTCATATTTTTTTCCTGTCGTTTCTCTTTCATTTTGTTTCTTCTCTGTCAGCACATATGATTTCTATTATTATGCCACTGTTATCTCCCACTCACTTTATTTCTCTTTCCTTCCTTCTTTTCCATCAAAATCATACTTTTCCACATTTCTAACAATGATAGTTCTGTGCGCTTTTGGTTGAAGATTCAAGAAAGAAAAACATTGGCCTTCAAACAGTGCATGACGTTCTGATGATATTGGGTGTTTTTAGGTCTGTTTGTTGACTTGTAGTTTATCTGTCAACCAGCTTCATAATTAGTAGGTGCAAATGCATTGTCAACCTTTTAAATCCTAACCAAAAGGCTATTGGGAGCTAGCTAGCTGTCAGTGGTACAAAAATGTAAATGCTCGGAGGAAACTTAAGTGCTTGAGGTGAGTAGTTGTGAGAAAAATAGAACTGTAACTCCATTTTTACATAAAGTGAATATACTTATGTTTTTTAATATACTGAACTTATCAAATTTTTTTGCTGCCTATACACTGGTACTGAAGAAATCAGCATACTGAAGGAAAAACACTAAAGTCAGTATACATACTGAAAAAAAAAAAGGCTATGAAAGCACTTCTTGGCATCAGCATGAAACAAATTGCATGAAACATTCCTTTTGCTTTTAAGAATTCCCTGATGTAGTACTGGCAACCATAAAACTCCTTACATTGGAATTGTAAAATTGGAGTCTTGCTTTCCCATAATTGGAATGCAGTGCAACTGAGGACCAACTCTGCAATCTATTAGTTAAGTTTGTTTTACAGTGCTTAACAAATGGTATATAGTTACCTCAAGCACCAGCAGGGTATAGCACTTAGAAATATTTGTTAATAAATTTTACTGCATAATTTATCACTTGTTATTAATTATTTTATGAATGACTTAATTTTCAAAAAATGTCATAAATCCCTATTATGTTGCTTATAAAATGTAGCCATTCTTTTTTACTTAAACCAAGTCTAATGACTTTTCATTGATGCATGTATTTTATTAACTGAGATACCTAAAATAAAATGCACAAATCTTAGTGTACAGCTTGAGGCATTTTGACATGTGTATACATTCATGCCACTATCACTGAGATCAAGATATCAGACATTCTAACTAATTTTTTTCTCTTTCGTCAATTTCACCCATCCCCCATCTCCTTCCCTGTGGCAATCATCAGTCTGTTCTGTGTTTATGGATCGGTTTCTGTTTTGTTTTAAGGTTCCACATAGAGTATTTGTCTTTGTTTTATTTCACTTAGCTTAATAACCTCTAGGCCCATCTATGTTGCACATGGTGAGGTTTCATTCACTTTTATGACTGAGTAATACTCCATTATATACATACGTACCTCATCTTCCTTCTCCATCTGTCTGGTGATGGACACTCACATTGTTTTCATATTTTGGCTTTTGTAAATGATACTTCAGTGAACATAGGGGTACATATATCTTTTTGAATTAGTGATTTTGTTTTTTTCAGGTTAAATTCTCAGAAGTGGAATTACTAGGTCATATGGTATTTTTCCTTTTGTGAGAAACCTCTGTACTGCTCTCCATAGTGGCTGCACTAACTTAACATTCTCATCAACAATTTAGGAGAGTTCCTTTCTCCACATCCTCTCCAATTCTTGTTATTTCTTGTCTTCTTGAAATTAGTAGCCAGTGTGACTGGTGTGAAGTATCTCATTGTGATTTTGATTTGCATTTTCTTGATGATTAATGACGTTGAGTATCTTTTCACATCTGTTGGCCATCTATATGCCTTCTTAGGAAAAATGTCTGTTTGGGTGCTGTGCACACTTTTAAATTGGATTACATTATTTATTTTCTTTCTGAAGTTGAGTTGTGTGAGTTCTTTATATATTTTGTCTATTAGTCCCGTATTGGATATATAATTTGCAGATATATTCTCACATATGGTAGGTTGCCTTTGCAGTTTGTTGGTGGTTTCCTTTGCTGTGCAGAAGCCTTTTAATTTGATGTAGTCCCACCTGTTTATTTTTGCTTTTGGTTCCCTTGCCTGGGGAGACACATCCCCCCCAAAATTACTAATGTGAATGTTCGAGAGTTTACTGCCTATGTTTTCTTCTAGTTGTATAAAAACTGTGTTTTAAAGTTTCAGGGTTTATATTTAGGTGTTTAATCCATTTTGAGTTTATTTTTGGATGTGGTGTAAGATAGTGGTCCGGTTTCATCCTTTTTCATGTAGCTATCCAATTTTCCCAACAACATTTACTGAAGAGAGTCTTTTCAGTGTGACTTTTTTCTACATGGATCTAACTTTGAAACAAACTCTAAAGAGGTCAACATATCTAGGGGGAAAGAAACCTGATGACTCTGCATTCTGTTAGTATATACTCACTGCATTTGAAACAGTGAATGAAAAAGTGATTGTTGCAAACTTTCTGGTTGTTTATTTAACAAATATTTATTGAACAATTACTATATGTGATCCACTGTGTTCGGTGGTAAGATTCAGTGTTGAGTAAAACCAGATACTTGGAATTTATTACCTACTGGAAGGAAGACACATTAAACATAATTAGATTAAAAGTAAAATATTGAACTAAAACTAACAGTCATGATAAGTTCTAGAAGCACTCTAAGTGCTCATAAATGGAATGATTTACCTTCTCCGGGAGGCCAGAAAATAGTTCACTGAGAAGTGACAGTTGAGCCAACATCAGAGGGATCAGATGTTTACAAGCTAACTTGGGTAGAAAGAGCATTCGTACTAGAGGATATTGCAAGTGTGAAGACTTGGAGGTAGATGTGATCATGGTGAGTATGAAGGAATAAACAAGGCCCATGTGACCATCCTAAGAGCAATTGGAAACCACTGGGGAGTTAAGTAAAGGTGTGACATCAGATCTGCATGTTAAATAATGTATTATGACTGAATTGTGGATAACTGGGGAGGGACAAGTGTGAGTTGGAAATAATTTTAAACACACTCAAGAGGAAATGCCAGGTAGGCAGTTGTGTATTTAGATCTGGACCTAAAAGAGAGATCTCAGACAAAGGTAGAAATATTTGAGTCATCTTTGGTTAGGTGGCAGATTAAAACAATATATACATGTACAATCATTTAGGGTTCAAAAGTATTTTGTGAAAAGAAGAGTTGCCCTTGAACTCTTGACTGATGAGAGGCCTGTGAGCCTTAAGAAAACCAAGATAGATTGTATAGAGAGGCAGTAGGAAAACCAGGGGAGCGATCTGTCCTGGAAACCAAGGACAGAGTGTTTCAAGGAGGAGGCCCGCAGCAGTGTCAAATGCTGCTGAGATGTCAAGTAAATGAAGTCTGAAAAGTTCCTGTTGAATTTTGTGATAAGTTTAAGTGGACCATTGGGAAGGGAAACTGGAAGTATGTGGAATGCATGAAATAGTTTGAACTCTTTACAAGCTTAGCTCTGAGGCAGTTAAAGAGAGAGGGTGCTCCTAGTAAACTTGGTAGTGTGGATGTTTTGTTTTATCTTTAGTGAAAATGATCCCGCATGATTAAAAATCACTGGGACACATCCATTTAAAAGATTGACAATGCTAGAGGAAAGGAATAGTCTATAGAAAGGGTTCTAGGGAGACAGAAAAGGATGGGATCCCAAAACACAATTAGGAGACTAACCTGACATATGTGTAGGGGTATTTCTTATAACTTTATTAATAGAGGATGAGGATGCAAGTTAATTTGTATTTGTGGTAATCAAAGATTATGGTTCCCATCTGATATTTACTTTCTCCATGAAATTGCAAAAAAAGAGGGAGAAGGTCTGATGTTTTAGGAAAGCACGCAAAGGTTTAAGATAGTCGTTGTAGAGTGTATTGACCAAGAAGATAGAGTAGGGTTGCTAGGAAGTGTAGAGGCCCATTGAAGGTTAGCCATGGGGGATTTATAGTAGAATCTCAAGTACTTTCTGCCTCCTCTGGGTGCTGTGAAAAAGACTCAGAATGTTGCTTTCATCCAGTATCAACTAGAGGGATTTTAAGTTATTGGCAAGTGTTGGTCATGTACCCAACCTGGATAAAAGAAGGAAAATTAAAAGGCCTAATAACCATTTGAGAGAAGGTGAAAGGGGTCAGTGAACTGGTGGTTTCAGTGAAGTCACAGACCATGTGGTGGATGAAATTGAATAAGCAAGCTGAAGGATGTTGTGCTCTCATTGTGTGGAGTATTTGAATTCATGATTTTAGAAATGGAATAGTTATTAGTGAATGACAAGGGATACAGTGTGACCATGGCATTGGGTGGCTAAGGTGGAAACGTTTAGTCCATTAGAAAAGAGGAAGTCAAGAAGTGAGGATATAATATCAGATGGGTTATTCAAGTGGACATCTACCTCACCCAGAATGATGGCAAAACTTAGGGTGGAGAGAAACTGTAAATTGGTTGCCAATATCTTCAGTGGATAAGGGATGAATGATACTAATAGAGGGTAAGAGAAAGTGTTAAGGCGAAATCCAAGAGCCTTGAAGAAACAGGATGAGGTTGATAATGTTATTTTGGTGAGAAGAATTTGAGGAATTGTGTGTGCCAGGCACTCCTGCAAGGCACAAAAAACACTGTAAATATTGCAAGGCCCTGTCCTCTGAGAGGAGGTCAGACTAAAGAACAAGAAAGCCACATGTGCAGTTAGTGACAGTACTGTGAGATCCTACCTACAAAGTATAGTGGGAACCTCAAGGAAGAATAGGTTATGTTTAGCTGAAGAAAACATTGAAGGTTTCACAGGAGAGATGATATCTGAACTAAAAGTTTATGTAGTTTTTCAAGTGGAGAAGGCGAAGGACATTACAGAAAGAATTATAAGATGTATGGTTCCTAACAATGACAGAGGAACATACACTCAAAATGATAGCATCCCTTCTCGTAGTAAGCACTACTGTAATACGGGGTTCTTTATCATTATAATATCTCCATCTCTTTGCCAACAGTCTATTCTTTTGTTCTAGAGTTCAACATTGTTCTCTAATAGGATGAGTGAAAGCATGTATCTGGTGTATGTATGTCCTTGTGTTTTTGGTGTTTCTTTTAAAATTATGGTTGAAATAATATATTACCAAAAACAAATGCAGAGGGGCTCCATAAATAAACAAAATACAATTCTTTGACATATTTGCCATGGTTGTTACAAACACTCCTTCAGGAAATTAAATGTCTACCATTATGGGTGAAGTTCTGTTTTAAACCACAAGGATACAAAGATGAACATGATGGTCTCTGATCTCAGGGAACTTTATTATGATCCAGGAACAAGATGTAGAGGTAATATCAATATATTAACCACAGGGAATGCTATGACCTTTTTAGAAATCACAACTTACTTCCCTTAAATCCTCAGACATGTTTTTAGAATGTTGATTAATTTTTTCGCTGTTTATGGAATAGGTTTGATTTCATCAAACAATACAGTTAAAACAAAAATTTGGTTCAATTGGTAGAGTAATCTATAATAAGACTCAAAACAAAGTATGTTTCTTCTTGAATTAAGAGCCTTCCTAATTTTGGCTTTATTCCTCAAAGGTTGTGAAGATGAGAAAAGAAGTGAAGAGAATCCGAGCTTTGGTTATCCGAAGATTTGTCAGGAGTGTGAGCAGACTGAAGTCAGAAAAGTTAGTCACTTACACTACTGGTCCTGGGACTAATGAAATGTCAAAAGTTGTCTTTATTCAGTATTTACAAAAGTGAAGGGTGGGACCTAGAGGAATAATTAAATATCTTACTCATGCAGCACCTTGTTTTATGTGTGGAAAGGATGTGAGATCAAATGTGCTGTGTCAGCATGTCATTATATGGTTTGGACCTGACTGACTTTTAAATATGTCATGAGTTTTTCTGATTTTTCCCAAAACACTCCTTTTGGCCATTTTGGAATGAAAGCTCTTTGGGGTTGTTTATATGCTTTATGTTATTGGGAGTTAAGATGTTGCTATAGTTCAACAAATGTACTAATTGGTAATTAATTTGAAATTCTCAGTATCTTGTGGAAGTGCTTATGAAAACAATGTATTCAACCTAATTTTTGTTGAAATGTGAATGTGAAATGAAATGTGAATTGAAATGAATGTGAAAACATGCTTTGTAATTTATTTTCACTAGTATTAGGGGCAAATATGCTATTTATAATTTTCATGCTTTAAGGTGTGTTTTATTCTATTAAATATTTCAGAAGGTAACCTTCCTTTCCAATACAATCAGATTTTTAACTTATATATTCCATTAATTCCAGAGAACAAGTTTTCATTTAATAAAATTTAATTCAACCTTTAATTATTGCTTATGAAATTTGTATTATGTTAAAACAATGTGTCATTAATCTGTTAGTTAAAAAATATTATTAGGCCATCCTGTGAAGGAATAGAAGGCAAACTGTTACTGTTAATAGTCATTAATATAGTGCTAGTACAATGCTTATCTTTGTGAAAAACTTGAGTTTGTTGATGGAATTGGGGTATGTATTGGGCAAGGGGAGGACAGTACAGGAAGACAGAGTGTTTGTTATTTAGAGATTTATTCTGCCTTTTTAAGAGAAATGAAGAGATTTTTCATTTGATAGGAGTCTAAGTGTCTAAGATAAATGCTTTCCTTTGCTACATATTGTATTATCTGCAGGGGTACTGAAGATGCACTGTTAAAAAACCAGAGACGGGCACGATCGCTTGAAGAAATCCATGCCATGAAGGTAAGGACTTCCGTGGATGTGTACATATGTGTGTCTCCATGTCTCCTGTCAGCCTGCACTTTGTGGCTGTGCAGGGGGTAGAGGTAGTGGTTGTGTTTATTTGAGTATTACTTCCAGTTGACTAAGACTTACTTATATGGGTCTGTTTAGTGCAGAATGTGCACATCTAGAAAATTGTAATGTTTAAGCTTCCTTTTCCCATGTTTTTTAATGGAATTTTTTAAAGTACTAGACTAATTTGAGCCTAACAATGCTAAACTAAAGTCATGTATGTTCATTGATGCCTCATGCCTAAGGTTTTTGTTTTTACTGTAACGTGAGCCATAAAGTTTGAGAAGTTCAAGCATTGAATGTTCATGCTGTTTGGCAGTGTGGGTGGTGATATTGGAGGCTGACATCATGCTTTGCCTATTGCCAACTCAATAAACTTTTGTGTGGTGGTGTCAGCATTTTATTCAGCTCTGTAGTAACTTGAGATAAAATTCGTGTTGGCTCAAAATGATCCATATTTTTGTTTCTTTCAGCCAGACTCTTCACTAGCATGATTTTCAGGTCTTCTCACTGCTGTTACTTTGTGGAAAATTTCATTTACCAAATGACATACTATTAAATGTCTGGGAGGCTGTTTTATTGCAGAACTTAAAAACATCATTTGGTACCAACAGTTACCTTAATTGCAGGGTCATTTTGCATGTATAGTTGACTGTTACATTTTGGTATTACTTCTAAGTTTTGAGATAGATAAGAAAGCAAGACAGTTCTCCAATAATGCTTTAACTGAGTTAGATTATCAAAACTTCTCACCATATTTTCCTTTTGAAGAGATGATTAAGTGTTTTATAGGACAAAATTACCACAGTTAATCTGAGTCGAAGTTGTAGGACATGGTTTTTCTTTGGTGTGAAGTATGTTTTTTGTGAGGTACTTTCATTTGTTTTATTTTCAAAATACTGCAAAATTCGTGGAATCCATGTGATACATCATTCTCAAAGCTCCAATCCCCTTTTTATCCCATCATTCAGTAAAAATACCCTATATTTGACTTCTGATTATCATTTGTGTCAATTTGTGTTACACATTGTTTAGGCTTTTTTATATACTGTTTTTTTCCCTATGAAATTTCTATGGAAATAAAATCTTTAGAGATCTTTGTTCTGAGAATGACACTAAGATGGGAAATTACGATTTATCCTTTTGCCTCTTTCACTTTCACTTAACCAAGGTCCTTACTAAATTAGATTGCTTTATCTAAATTTTTCCATATGATTTCTTCTGAATAGTTTACAATCATAGTCCTAAATTATCCAGAGGCTTTGAACTACTATACAATAGCTGATTTTATTTTACCATGGAAGGATGCATTATATACAGTAAGGCTATGTGCAGTATGTGAAGAGTTTGAGAATAGAAGATTCATTACTGTTTAGAATACATTCCTTCTTAACTCTCAATAGTTGCTTAAATTTAATAATTAAAAAAGAAAATCCTATTTGATCTATGTGTGAAGGTTGTTTTTTCTTATCCTTAAATTTCCTCAGCAGTAAGACATCAGGCTCAGTCATAGAGTTCATAGGTTTGTAACACCTTTATGGAATTGTTGCCTCATAGAAAGCTAAAATTCAAGGCCGGTATGTTCCTTGCACTCATAAAATTAGTAGTAGTGAATTTGTGGTAGTGGTTAGGGTAGTCTAGATTGGTTGCTGTGACTTCAACACTTTTTGTAATGTTATTTGATAATTGGATGAAGTTTAAATGAAGCAACCGGAATAAAAAGAACACGAGGAAGACTGTGTTTGTTTTCGTTACATGTCAAATTTCATTTCTCATTCATGGTTCTTTTACAGAGTTGGTCTTCCTTTCCAGAAGAGGCACATAGAGCATTAAAAAAAATCGAAAGGTCATTTCTAATTTCTTAAGGAAGTGTTTATCATGTACATGGGAATATCAAAGAAATGGTCACAAGGTAGAAAATTCACAGTTTCAATTAAATTTGGAGAAAAACCTCTACTTACTTGTTTTTTTCCAGATGGATTTTTTTCCTTGACTCATATACCACTACGTTTTTATAGCCTTGTTCATGACTTACTGTCCTATACTTGCTTTCTATGATGATAGGGTGTTTTGTTGCAAGATGACTTCTTTGAAGAAAACCTGAGATATTTTTAGAAATGAGAGTTTGTGTTTTCTGGCCAAGAAAAAAAATGCCCTGATCTTTATGATGCTATAAAGTCATAGGTTCTAATTTTATAGACTATAATGGATGAATACCAAGTCTTTGTTCATGCTTCTGTTCAAGCAACTTTTGCCTGTGTTTTTTCTAAGAGTTTTATGGTTTCATGTCTTTCATCCGTTTTGAGTTTACTTTGTGTATGGAGTAGACAGTAGTCCAGTTTCATTCTTTTGCATGTAGCTGTCCAGTTTTCCCAACACCAGTTGTTGAAGAAGCAGTCTTTTCCCCATTGTATATCCATGGTTCCTTTATCATATATTAATTGACCATATATGTATGGGTTTATATCTGGGCTTAATTCTGTTCCATTGATCTATGGTTCTCTTCTTATGCCAGTACCATACTGTTTCTGATTACTTTACCTGTGGAGTATAGGTTGAAGTCAGGGGGGGTATTACAGCTTTTTTCTAATAGTGCTCACACTGAAAACTTCAGTATTAGTATAAATACTGGCTTCTGAGATTGTTCCATGTTTTTCTTCAGAAATTAGTTTGTTAACTTTCACAGATCCTTAAGTTACTGAGCTAGAGAAGAAGACGGTAAACTTAAGTCATAAAATCAATCAGTCAATCCAAATGTACAGGAAATCGCTTTTTCCACAGTAAATGTAGTAACTAAGTTTTACTGAGCATTTTCTCCATGCCTGATACTATATTGTATGTTTTATATTCATTGTCGCATGAGGTAGAGATCATTATTATCCCTATTTTATAGACTAAGAAACAGAGACTTAGAAAATTAAGAATTTTCCCAAAGTCAGATAGTTGTTTGGTGGTGGACTTAATTGTACTCCTAAGGCAAGAACTTCCTGAAATATGTCTGGGCGCTACTCTTCCTAGAGGTTGAATTCTCGAGGTAAAATAGTAAATATTGATACTTGCCCTCTTGGTGTGACAAAAGGCCCAAAGATGTGCAATATGTTTGTTTGTTTGTTTTTTCAGATTCTTTCATGCCTCACAGCTAAATATACGCAGTTACCTCTGTCTACATTTTTTTTTTCCCTTCTTGTTCTCTGGGCCATTACTTTTCCCAATGCTGATTATTCCTATGCACTGAAAACTTGCATATTCTTCTGTGAGACCTTGCTAAGACTGCTATCCCTTTCTTCTGTGTTTTAAAACTCTTTCTCCCTCTGTTTGATTCTTCCCTGATTTTTACATGCCCAAGTCTCTGTTAGTAAAGACATAGCTTGAGTTGGCATCAGATGTTGGGATTGCCGTGCCTCCTGCTCCTTTGGAGCCTGTTTCTAAGTGGTTGTCGTTAGCGGACCCCAAATAGGAAAAATGATGTAGATTATGAAAATAACTATATCATATCATTTGAACTTTACCACAACCCTGTAAATTAGGCAGAATCTTATTTCCGGACATGCTTACAAGTGTTCTACACTGCACACATCCGTTGGATTTCAGGCTTATCATCATATGTATTCATGTAGAAGAATTTTGGAATACTTCTGGTTATGCATGCTTTCAAAAAGTTGAGATTTGTCTCTGTAATTTCACATACTGTGATTTTGTGAGTTTTTTCTTATGAATGCTTAAAAATAATACCTTATCCTGTAAGTACACTATGTTAATTATTTGTGTCAAATGAACATTCAGCTTGCTTGTTCTACTAAAATAATTCATAACTTAATCTAAGTATAATTATTTTTGACAGTTTGACCTTTTATTTGTAAGCCAATACAAAGAATCAAGTCAGACTCACATATTAGAGATCTTACCTAAAGTCCAGGTTTACTAATAGTTTCAAGGAAACAGGCAATCAGAAAGCCCAAGTGAAGCAAGGAAGGATCGGGGATTCTGTGCAGTTCCACATGGCCTGCCTTTCTACACCAGACGTGCGCTTTTCTAGCCCAGAGTGGGTGAGATCTTGAAATGAGGAAGTCTAGTTGTTACCTCATGGCAGAGAGCATTTAGATTTTGAAACTTCTCCAGTACCCCAGGGTTTTATATAAACTGACATGATATTATTTTCCAGTGTGCCATGTCTCAAATCCATGGATTCTGGGTTTATTTACTATTAGCCTCATTAACAAGGAACATCCTACAAAGAACATTCTTCAGGTAAGGACTTTTCTGTTAACAAAAATCATTAGCCTGTTTCCAGAAGGACCAGTTATTAGTATATTAACACATAGATTAAACTCTGTTACCTACTTTTCCCTGAATTTCCTCCTGGTAAAGATTTGAATGGATCCCAGGACAGCTGCTTTAATTCTCTCTGCAATTTTTAATAGCTCCCCTTTAGCTTCATTTGTGTTTTCCTCCAGCATTTTGGACATACTTCAAACCTACAGAAAAATTGTAATACCACAATATGATGACGATAATAATAATAATAATAATAATGCTTTGTATCACGTCCATGTTTGTCCCTTTGCTGGTGATGCTGAGTTCCAATCATTTGGCTTAGATGTTGTCTGCTGGATTTTGTCATTTTAAAGGCATGGTTTTTTAATACTTATTAAGTATTTTATGAGATGATAAGTTTGAGACTGACTTTCATACTAGTCTTCATCGCTGTAGTCTTTCATTCAGTGATGTTTCTACAACAGAATCAGTTAACACTTTTTTACCGTTTCTATTTCTCTGCTGGGATTTTTTTTGTTTCTGGTAAGATTGCAATTCATTGAGAGGAATTTTTTTTTCCTCTTATATCTATTGAAGATAGTGATAACAGCCATTATTGCCTGAAGAGAGGAAAAATGTTTATTTCTTGGTTCTTTGTATGCTGGGTACTTTTGTATTTTAACCTGGATATTTCGAAGATTAAGTAGTAGAGATTCTGGGTTTGCTTCCTTTGTTTTGCAAAGAGTGGTTGTTATATGGTTTGGCTTTGACATCAAACTGATTTTTGTTTTTGGATAGCAGCTCCAGCCTCAGTTTAAATCTTTTGTAGTGAACTACTTTGAACCTGTTCCTGCATGAGAGGTTCAGGGTTCAGGGTAGGGATCTCTTACGTGGTTCCTCCCTCTGTGGGTTTCCCTTGCTCTCTCCGTGGATAAGCTATCCTGACTTTACTCTTCCACAGGGTGGTTCCTTTGCCACTGCTCCTGACCATGCAGGCTGCAGGTAGCCTCAGGCGAAACTCGGAAGAGATGCTGACTTTGTACAGCTTCCTGTCTTTACTCCCAGGAAGCTTGGACTTGCCGTCAGAGTCTGTCTGCTTCCACGCACCCTTCATTACCTTCAGGCAGGATTTTTTGTTGTATGTCCAGGTTTTATGGTCGTTATTGGGGGAGGTGGGAGAGAAGGAGGTTAGTCACATCATCTGTTAGTATCTTAGCCTCTCATAACCAGAAATGGGATTAACCGAAGTTGGAAGTAATTGTAAATAGCTAAGGAAAGAGGCCTGTGCACCTCAAGACACTGTAAATGTGAATAAGTAAGAGACTGAAGAAGAAAGAGAACCCAAGACAGTATGTCTAAGACACGAAGAGAAGAGTCTGTTTCAAGAAGGGAGTGATGAATTAGGGCTTTTTGTTGATGTTGTTGTTGTTTTTGAAGTTAGCAGTATTATTTTCAAAGCAGAAACTCATATATTTGATCATGATTGATGAGTTTATCAAGTTGTGGTTCCTCTGTGGTCTAGCCTACTTAGCAGGGCTGTGCTGATAGAATCAAAATGGTTTTTGTGGTTATTCATGTGATCTAAGTATATCTTCCCACCTCTCCTCTTCTCCCATCCTGTTACTTCTGTGTAAGAAGATGTCTAACTAACTCTAAATTCTGAATTGTTTGAGTAGCTGTGCTTTCTTCCTTCAGGTCTGAAACCTAGAAGGGAGAAGTGTAATGTTTCTTTCTCATCGACTTCCCTTACACCGTAAGCCGACCCATATACCCAGATAGGGTCTCTTATGGCCACATGATCTGCCACAGTCAGTACTGTGACCTGTGAATCCCTTTCATAAATCTATACTTTATAAGATTATTTTTCTTAAATGCATTAAAGAAACCAAATAATAAATAATTTCTTGACATCTTTAGTTCACCTTAAAAATCTCCAGTAAAAACTTTCACCTTGGCATAATATTTTTACCAAGAGGAAGCACTTACATAGTGCAGGTATCAATGAAAATGATTCCATCTATATGACTGTTACCTTTATTTCTACTTATCCTGGTACATTTTCTCTTCTGTTTTCTTTGTTTTGGCTATCTCTTATGTTATTGGTATTCTCTTTTGGTGGTCGCTTGATTAAATAGATAACTAATGTAATAGGTAAATCTGTAGGCTGAACAACGTAAAATTCAATGGCTGTTGTACTAAGGTGAATCAGAAAAAATAGCTGTTCTTGGAGAGGATGTCACTACACGGACAGGCTATTCACTCTTGGAGGGCATAAAAACTGGTGTATCCTTTTGAACCAGACATTTGGCAACATGTGTTGAAATTATTGACTAAGCATTTCCATTTTAAGAATACGTTCTGCAAAAATACTTCTAGATACACAAGGCTAGAAGGGAATATTCATAAAAATATTGTAATACTGGAAAATACTGTGCTTAGCATAATTTTAAAAACTTTTGAAATCACTAAATTACAAATTTATGTAAATTTATATGTAAATTATAAATCAATAGATTGTAAAATTAAATGGAGAGTGAATAAAATAAGGTGGGGAAAAATATCGACCCTAATGAGTTGTTTCATTTTATACATATACATTTTTATTTATATATATATATATATATACACACACACATATACATATATATATTTTGTTATCATTAATCTACAATTACATGAAGAACATTATGTTTACTAGGGTTCCTCCTTCACCAAGTCCTCCCCACATACCCCATTACAGTCATTGTCCATCAGCATAGTAAGATGTTGTAGAATCAGTACTTGTCTTCTCTGATATACATGTATATTTAATGGTTTTACATACAACAGATACATTCTTCTTATACAGTAGATTTTTATTTAAATAGAGACTTTAAAAAAGTGTAAAGCAATATGAATTGAAAAACTTCCCTCTTAAAAAAATATTCATTGTACAGCAAAAATTTATAGAACGCAAAGACTTATTATATTGACATCATACGGGTGGGTGTGTGCACATGTGCGTATGAGTGAGCAGTGCATTTTTTTTCGTTATCATTAGTCTACAATTACATGAAGAATATTATGTTTGCTAGGGTCCCCCCTTCAGCAAGTCCCCCCCACAAACCCCATTACAGTCACTGTCCATCAGCGTAGTAAGATGCTGTAGAATCACTACTTGTCTTCTCTGTGTTGCACAGCCCTCCCCATTCCACCCTCCCCACATTATACATGCTAATCGTAATACCCCCTTTCTTCTTTCCCGCCCTCATCCCTCCCTACCCTCCCATTCTCCCTAGCCCCTTTCCCTTTGGTAACTGTTAGTACATTCTTGGGTTCTGTGATTCTGCTGCTGTTTTGTTCCTTCAGTTTTTCTTTGTTCTTATACTCCGCATATGAGTGAAATCATTTGGTATTTGTCTTTCTTCGCTTGGCTTATTTCACGAGCAGTACAGTTTTATATCGTAAAAGTTTTGAAAGTTTTAATGTGTTACTATTTAATTTTTTACCATGATTTGTTCTAAACTGACTTTTTTTGGTATCATTAATCTACAATTACATGAGGAACATTATGTTTACTAGGCTCTACCCTATACCAGGTCCCCCCTACAAACCCCCTTACAGTCACTGTCCGTCAGCATAGCAAAATGTTGTATAATCACTACTTGTCTTCTCTGTGTTGTACAGCCCTCCCCTTTCTCCCATCTCCCCCATTATGCATGCTCATCATAATGCACCCTTCTTCTCCCCCCCTTATCCCTCCCTACCCACCCCTCCTCCTCAGTCCCTTTCCCTTTGGTACCTGTTAGTCCATTCTTGGGTTCTGTGATTCTGCTGCTGTTTTGTTCCTTCAGGTTTTCCTTTGTTCTTATGCTCCACAGATGAGTGAAATCATTTGGTATTTCTCTTTCTCCGCTTGGCTTATTTCACTGAGCATAATACCGTCTAGCTCCATCCATGTTGTTGCAAATGGTAGGATTTGCTTTCTTCTTAATGGCTGAAAAATATTCCATTGTGTATATGTACCACATCTTCTTTATCCATTCATCTACTGATGGACACTCAGGTTGCTTCCAATTCTTGGCTATTGTAAATAGTGCTGCGATAAACATAGGGGTGCATCTGTCTTTTTCAAACTGGGCTACTGCATTCTTGGGGTAAATTCCTAGAAGTGGACTTCTTGGGTCAAATGGTAAGTCTATTTTCAGCATTTTGAGGAACCTCCATACTGCTTTCCACAACGGTTGAACTAATTTACATTCCCACCATCACTGTACGAGGGATACCCTTCCTCCACTACCTCGCCAACATTTGTTGTTCTTTGTCTTTTGGATGGTGGCGATCCTTACTGGTGTGAGGTGATAGCTCATTGTGGTTTTCGTTTGTATTTCTCTGATAATTAGCGATGTGGAGCATCTTTTCATGTGTCTGTTGGCCATCTGAATTTCTTTTTTGGAGAACTGTCTGTTCAGTTCCTCTGCCCATTTTTTAATTGGATTATTTGTTTTTTGTTTGTTGAGGTGAGTGAGCTCTTTATATATTTTGGACATCAAGCCTTTATCGGGTCTGTCATTTACAAATATGTTCTCCCGTACTGTAGGGTACCTTTTTGTCCTATTGATGGTGTCTTTTGCTGTACAGAAGCTTTTCACCTTCATATAGTCCCACTTGTTCATTTTTGCTGTTGTTTTCCTTGCCTGGGGAGATATGTTCAAGAAGAGGTCACTCATGTTTATGTCTTAAGAGGTTTTCGCCTATGTTTTTTTCTAAGAGTTTTATGGTTTCGTGACTTACATTCAGGTCTTTGATCCATTTTGAATTTACTTTTGTGTATGGGGTTAGACAATGGTCCAGTTTCATTTCCTACATGTAGCTGTCCAGTTTTCCTAGCACCGTCTGTTGAAGAGACTGTCATTTCACCATTGTATGTCCATGGCTCCTTTATCAAATATTAATTGACCATATATGTTCGGGTTAATGTCTGGAGTCTCTAATCTTTTCCACTGGTCTGTGGCTCTGTTCTTTTGCCAGTACCAAATTTTCTTGATTACTATGGCTTTATAGTAGAGCTTGAAGTTGGGGAGTGAGATCCCCCCTACTTTATTCTTCTTTCTCAGGATGGCTTTGGCTATTCGGGGTCTTTGGTGTTTCCATATGAATTTTTGAACTATTTGTTCCAGTTCATTGAAGAATGCTGTTGGTAATTTGATAGGGATTGCATCAAATCTGTATATTGCTTTGGGCAGGATGGCCATTTTGACGATATTAGTTCTTCCTAGCCACGAGCATGGGATGAGTTTCCATTTGTTAGTGTCCCCTTTAATTTCTCTTAAGAGTGACTTGTAGTTTTCAGGGTATAGGTCTTTCACTTCTTTGGTTAGGTTTATTCCTAGGTATTTTATTCTTTTTGATGCAGTTGTGAATGGAGTGTTTTCCTGATTTTTCATTCTATTGGTTCATTGTTAGTGTATAGGAAAGCCACAGATTTCTGTGTGTTAATTTTGTATCCTGCAACTTTGCTGTATTCCGATATCAGTTCTAGTAGTTTTGGGGTGGTGTCTTTAGGGTTTTTTATGTACAATATCATGTCATCTGCAAACAGGGACATTTTGACTTTTCTTTACCCATCTGGATTCCTTGTATTTCTTTGTTTTGTCTGAGTGCTGTGGCTAGGATCTCCAGTACTATGTTAAATAACAGTGGGGAGAGTGGGCATCCCTGTCTTGTTCCCGATCGCAGAGGAAAAGCTCTCAGCTTCTTGCTGTTCAGTATAATGTTGGCTGTGGGTTTTTCATATATGGCCTTTATTATGTTGAGGTACTTGCCTTCTATACCCATTTTGCTGAGAGTTTTTATCATGAATGGATGTTGAATTTTGTCAAATGCTTTTTCAGCATCTATGGAGATGATCAGTGGTTTTTGTCTTTCTTTTTGTTTATGTGGTGGATGATGTTGATGGATTTTCGAATGTTGTGCCGTCTGTGCATCCCTGGGATGAATCCCACTTGGTCGTGGTGTATCATCCTTTAGATGTATTTTTGAATTCAGTTTGCTAATATTTTGTTGAGTATTTTTGCTTCTATGTTCATCAGTGATATTGGTCTGTAATTTTCTTTTTTGGTGGGTTCTTTGCCTGGTTTTGGTATTAGGGTAATGTTGGCTTCATAGAATGAATTTCAGAGTATTCTCTCCTCTTCTATTTTTTGGAAAACTTTTATAAGAATGGGTATTATGTCTTTTCTGTATGTCTCATAAAATTCTGAGGTAAATCCATCTGGCCCGAGGGTTTTGTTCTTGGGTAGTTTTTTGATTACCACTTCAGTTTCTTTGCTGGTAATTGGTTTGTTTAGATTTTATGTTTCTTCCTTGGTTAGTCTTGTGAGGTTGCATTTTTCTAAGAAGTTGTCCATTTCTTCTAGGTTTTCCAGTTTGTTAGCATATAGGTTTTCGTTGTATTCTCTAATATTTCCTTGTATTTCTTTGGGGTCCGTCGTGATTTTTCCTTTCTCATTTCTGATTCTGTTGATGTGTGTTGATTCTATTTTTCTCTTAATAAGTCTGGCTAGTGGCTTATCTATTTTGTTTATTTTCTCAAAGTACCAGGTCTTCGTTTCATTGATTTTTTTCTATTGTTTTATTCTTCTCAATTTTGTTTATTTCTTCTCTGATCTTTATAATGTCCCTCCTTCTGCTGACTTTAGGCCTCATCGGTTCTTCTTTTTCCAATTTCGATAATTGTGAGGTTAGGCTGTTCATTTGGGATTGTTCTTCCTTCTTTAAATATGTCTGGATTGCTATATACTTTCCTCTTAAGACTGCTTTTGCCGTGTCCCACAGAAGTTGGGGCTTTGTGTTGTTGTTGTCATTTGTTTCCATATATTGCTTGATCTCTATTTTAATTTGGTCGCTGATCCATTGATTATTTAGGAGCATGTTGTTAAGCCTCCATGTGTTTGTGGGCCTTTTTGCTTTCTTTGTACAATTTATTTCTAGTTTTATACCTCTGTGGTCTGAAAAGTTGATTGGTAGAATTTCAATCTTTTGGAATTTACTGAGGCTCTTTTTGTGTCCTAGTATGTAGTCTATTCTGGAGAATTTTCCATGTGCACTTGAGGGGAATGTGTATCCTGTTGCTTTTGGCTGTAGAGTTCTATAGATGTCCATTAGGTCCATCTGTTCTAGTGCATTGTTCAGTGCCTCTGTGTCCTTACTTATTTTCTTTCTGGTGGATCTGTCCGTTGGAGTGAGTGGTGTGTTGAAGTCTCCTATAATGAATGTATTGCAGTCTATTTCCTCCTTTAATTCTGTTAGTATTTTTTCACATATGCTGGTGCTCCTCTGTTAGGTGCATATATATTTATAATGGTTATATCCTCTTGTTGGACTGAGCCCTTTATCATTATGTAATGTCCTTCTTTATCTCTTGTTGCTTTCTTTGTTTTGAAGTCTATTTACTCAGTCAGTACTAGTCTGATACTAGTACTCCAACAGCTGCTTTCTTCTCACTGTTGTTTGCATGGAATATCTTTTTCCATCCCTTGACTTTTAGTCTGTGCATGTCTTTGGGTTTGAGGTGAGTCTCTTGTAAGCAGCATATAGATGGGTCCTGCTTTTTTATCCATTCTGTTACTCTGTGTCTTTTGATTGGTGCATTCAGTCGATTTACATTTAGGGTGATTATTGAAAGATATGTACTTATTGCCATTACAGGCTTTAGATTCGTGGTTGGTTACAAAAGGTTCAAGGTTAGCTTCTTTAGTATCTTACTGTCTAAATTTTCTCATTTATTGAGCTATTATGAACACTGTCTGGTGATTCTTTATTTCTCTCCCTTCTTATTCCTCTTCCTCCATTCTTTATATGTTAGATGATTTATTCTGTGCTCTTTTGTGTTTCCTTTAACCGCATTTGTGGGTAGTTGATTTTATTTTTTGGCTTTAGTTAGTATTTTGTTGGTCTGCTTTCTTTGTTGTGATTTTATTTTCTCCGGTTTCATCTGTTTAGCCATAGGAGTGTTCCCATCTAGAGCAGTCCCTCTAGAATACCCTGTAAAGGTGGTTTGTTGGAGGCAAATTCCCTCAACTTTTACTTGTCTGGGAATTGTTTATTCCCTCCTTCATATTTAAATGATAATCATGCTGGATTCAGTATTCTTAGTTCAAGGCCCTTCTGTTTCTTTGCATTAAATATATCATGCCATTGTCTTCTGGCCTGTATGGTTTCTGTTAAGAAGTCTGATGATAGCTTGATGGGTTTTCCTTTGTAGGTGACCTTTTTCCTCTCTCTCTAGCTGCCTTTAAAGCTGTGTCCTTGTCCTTGATCTTTGCCATTTTAATTATTATGTTTCTTGGTGTTGTCCTCCATGGGTCCTTTCTATTGGGAGTTCTGTGTACTTCCGTGGTCTGAACGATTATTTCTTCCCCCAGTTTGGGGAAGTTTTCAGCAATTATTTCTTCAAATACACTTTCTATCCCTTTTTCTCTCTTCTTCTTCTGGTACCCCTATAATGCGGATATTGTTCCTTTTGGATTGGTCACACAGTTCTCTTAATATTGTTTCATTCCTGGAGTTCCTTTTATCTCTCTCTGCATCAGCTTCTATGCGTTCCTGTTCTCTGGTTTCTATTCCATCAGTGGCCTCTTGCATCCTATCCATTCTGCTTGTAAATCCTTCCAGAGATTGTTTTGTTTCTGTTATCTCCTTCCGGACTTCATCCCTTAGCTCTTGCATGTTTCTCTGTAGCTTTATCAGCATGGTTATGACCTTTATTTTGAATTCTTTTTTAGGGATGTTGGTTAGGTCTGTCTCCCTAGATTCCTTCTCAGGGGAGGATGTCTGTGTTAGTCTGGTGTGTATCAAATTCTTCTGCCTTTTCCTGGCAATAGAGGTAGTTGTGGGGAACTGATGCATGTCTCGGCTGGGAGAATGTCCCTTCTTACTGGTTTGTGGCCTTCCTCTCCTGGGAGAACGGCGACCTCTAGTGGCTTGTGCTGGGCAGTTGTGCGCAGACGGGGTTTCTAATTCTTGCCTGGTTGCTGTGAAAGAAGCTCTGCCCTGCTGCCTCGGGCTGCTGCTCCACTATGGCGGAGTGGCGTCAGAGGGGAAATGGGCGGGAGGTATTTATCTCCATGAGGGGTCTCTGAGCTGCACTGCCGCCCATGGTATTAGAGCACTCGTAGTTCCCCGGGATTCCCAGCTGCTGGGCTAAGTGTCCTGTGGCACTTCCGTCCAGCTGTGGGGTCCCTGTCCCTTTAAGTCTTTCAAAAAGCACTCTCTTTTCTTTTTCCCAGGGGCACCAGCTCGGGGATCCACTCACAAGGTTTACTGTCCCATTTCTCTAGTATCCAGCGCCCCACTCAGTGTGTGTCTGCGATCCCCATGCTAATGGCTAGGCTGGGTGTTTAGCAGTCCTGGGCTCCCTCTCCCTCCCCGCTCTGACTCCTCTCCTCCTGCTGGGAGCTGGTGTGAGGGACGCTCGGGTCCCACCGGGCCAAAGCTTGTATCTTACCCCCATCACAACACGCTGGGTTCTCACAGGTGTAGATGTAGCCTGTCTGTTGTCCTGTACTTTCTGGTTTCTGTTTTAGGGATAGTTGTTTTTGTTGTATTTTCAAAAATATATATGGTTTTGGGAGGAGATTTCTACTGCTCTCCTCACGACACCATCTTGGCTCCGCCCCTCCACATCCTTTTTATTTCTCATCTTTTTGGTTCTTGTTATTCTGACTGGAGTGAGGTGATATCTCACTGTGGTTTTGATTTGCATTTCCCTTATGGTTAGTGATGTGGAGCATCTATTCATGTTCCTGTTAGCCATCTATATATCCTCTTCAAGAAAATGTCTTTTCAGATCGTTTTCTGCCCATTTTTTAATTGGATTATTTGTTTCTTTTTGGTGTTGAGTTGTATGCATTCTTTATATATTTTGCGTATTAGTCCCTTATTGAATTTATTGGTTGCAGATAAAGTCTCCCATTCCATAGGCTGCCTTTTCACTTTGCTGATGGTTTCCTTTGCTGTGCAGAAGTTTGATGTAGTCCCACTTGTTTATTTTTGCTTTTGTTTCCTCTGCATGGGGAGATGTATCCAGGAAAAAATTGCCAATGCTGATGTTCAAGAGTTTAATGCCTAGGTTTTCCATTAGGAATTTTATGGTTTCATGTCTTATAGTTAGGTCTTTAATCCATTTTGAGTTTATTTTTATAACACTAAATCATCTTTGCAAATACTGGGAAACACCCTACTTTATTATTATTTTAATATTCTGTTGAATTTTGTTTTCTGGCATTTAGGATTATTATACCTACTTCCATAAATGAGAAGGAGCTATAGTATTTTCTTATTTTTACTATTTCTAATACATTTTGGTGTTAGATTTATGATAGTTTCTTAAAATAAATTAGAAAAGCAAACAATGGGTAACTTTTTCAACTTTTTCCTTGATGTCGGTCTTACGAAATTCTTATAGGGTTGACTTTGATAATTTATATTTTTTCCAGAAAATCATCCAAGAGTTTTTGATTCTTTCTTGTATCTGCTTTATCATTTAAATTTTTTATCTTTTTTATTTGCCAGAGATGTGACTATTTTAAGTCTGGTTTTCTGCAGAGAACAACCTCAAGTGTATTTATTAGTGTTCTTAGCGTGTTTGAATTATTTGGTTTCTCTGTTCTTCTTGAAATAATCTAATATTTTCAATCCATGTCAGTGTTGCCTGTTTTTCACATAGGTGGTAAAAGTTGAGCTTCACTTTGATCTGTCACTGTTTTGCTGCTGCTCTTTGGCATTTCCAGATTATTCCATGAGTAAGTGCTACAAAACAGTGATCTCTGTTCTTTTCTGTCTGATCTATCCCAAGCGTCTAGCATAGTTCCTGGCACATGGTAGGGGTAGAACAAACACATACTCATTGGCCAAGGAAAGAATAAATCTGGGGAACTGCCAGGAGGTACCTCTCCCGGGGAGACCTCCTGGGTTCCAGGAGGAGGAGGAGACAGGTGACAAGCCTGAATGCCTCAGAGCGCCATCGCTTCTCCCGGCCTCGCCACCCACAGCCAGCTCCCACAGAGTGCAGAGGAAGTTCTGGGGAGCCGGTGCTGAGGGCCATCCCCTTTTGAGCTCTCTTCTCCCCTGCCTGTGACCTCAGGTGGTGAAGTCTCTTGTGGCCACAGCTAGAGATGCTGGCAGAAGCATGAAGGTGGGAAGAAAAGGCAGAGAAGGTGAACACTAGGCAGGAGACCAAGTAGGTGAGTGGAGGACCTAGACAGAGTGGCAGGGCCTCAGGGGAGATGACATAGTTATTTTGGTGAAAAAGACCGCCAGGTCAGGTTTCATTTCTCGCCTTGCGAAGCCCTGAGTTGAGCCCAGCACATCTGGCCTGTGGCTTCTGAGGATAGGGTGATCATGCAGCAGACTGTGCCTTAGGACTGAGGGAGACCCCCGGGGCCGGGCGGGTAGGTGCCCTACAGGTGCTCACCTGCCTGCACTTCATCTCCAACTTGAGCTGCCAGATAAAGTGCAGGACGTCCAGTTAAGTGAGAATTTCAGGTACATGACAAGTATTTTTTCAGTGTGAGTTTGTCCCATGGAATTGAGGCAAGAGGCATCCAGGACCTTGGAGAGACTGTTTACTGGGATGGCTGTCAGAAACGCCTCCGGAGACCCCCAGCACACCGTAAGATGCTCCCAGCAGAAAGTAGAGTCTATTGACATGAAAAGGCAAGGCCCCTCACGTCCCCCGGTCTTGCTCCTCAAGTGCAAGCGTGCATTCAGCAGCTGTCCCTACCTTCCGCACCTGGTAATGGCCCTTTGGACAGGCAAGTTCAGTCCCAGGCATGCTGCTGGACACAGGGACGAGTGGGACGAGCACTGGCCTTCCAGCAGGTCCTGCCTGTCCCTGGAAGTGGGGCAAGGGCCCAGGAGCGGGAGTTTGGGAAGGCTGTGCCTTGCATAAACTGAATGTCAAGGGCTCGGCCAAGAGGGTGGGCTGAAGGTATGAGTGGCTGGGGGGCCATGCAGGAGGTGACCAGATGCTGAGGGGGAGCAGCCTGGTGGCCACAGAGGGGGAGATGGGAAGCCAGGAAGATCATGAGTTCCCTCCCTCCCAGGCACATCCTCAGTGCCATTTACTTCCAGGGGCCCTGAAAAAGCTGAAGGACAAAGTCTTAGTTTGTGGGCCACAAAATAAGCTTTGAGAAGCAAGTGTCGTAGAGGCAGTAACCTCTAGGTATCGTCACGGAGTTTGTGTTACCTTCAGACTAGCCTCATTTATTTCTGGCCGAAGGTTAAAGCTATACAAATAATTTTAATGGACATAATTATGTTCTCATCACAAAATAATGTGGCACAGTTCCATAATTATTCAAAAATGATCATTGTGAGAGCAGCTATTAATTAGTGAATAGCTTTGAAAAAAAATTTCAATAGATTTGGGAAGCATTGTTAATAACCCATTATGATATATCTGGGGGTCAAATCACCGTGTTGTGTCAAAGCAGAGATTTATAGTTCCATTTTAAATCATTTCAAAATAATTAAGAATGTGCTCTGCATCTGACTGGGCAGGTTTGAGGCAAGAAAACCATGTATCTGCATTAGGAAGGGAATGGATCATTTCCGGCCAAAATGGAGATCAAAACTCTTGACATTTGGCAAGAGCATGCACATTTTAAAGCTTCTCAGAAAGCATTAATTATTTCTGACAAATAGCATTCAGCTTTTGTTTCCCTTTTCCCATGGCCTTCTTTGAAGCCCAGAGAGGAAATCCACATTGTCAGGGACTTCTAAGCTTGACTTGGCACTTCAGGGAGTCCAGCCATGTGTGTCATTACTGGCAAAGGGAGGGTATTTCTACTCTTTTTTTCTCCAGAGCAGGTCTATGGGAGGGAGCTCTGCCCTTACCTGTGAGGGAGACACTTACCTTTTGGTGGGTAGGTTGCTGGAATCCCCTTTGGCCCAGAAACCTTCCTGTCTCTCCGGAGCCTGAAATATTAGGGCATTTTGAGCCTTTGGGAGCAGCCCTTCCTCAGGGACTTCCCTGGACTCCTTACTGGGGAGGTGGGCAGGAAGTTGGTGCTTATTGGGTGTCTCTGCGCCGGGTGCTGAGCCGCACACTTCACATGCATCATCTCCACCCTCCAGTGGAGCAGGTACCCTCATCCCTGTGTTACCAGGGAGGAAGCTGAAGCTCAGCGTGCTGACAGCATCCCGCCAGACTATCTCGGGGAGGAGGCCCAAGGCCGGAGAGGCTCTTTAGGTCCAATAGACCATCTGATCTTTGGCCCCTTTGGTGACTCAGCCAGGAAGAGGTCATCCAGCCCCAGCGTTCATCGCTCGGGGACGGGTGCTCAGTACCGAATGCTGTGTCCCATTCAGCGTGAGCGATGATCATATCCACCCATTGTGTAAACCAAAAATGCATAAAAAGTAAAAGATGATCTTTTCCCCACCTTACAGTCTTCTAATCCTATTTGTCAGAGGAAATCACTGTTAGCTGTTGAGAGTGTACATTCCAAATACCTTCCTATGCATGTGTAAACATGTAATATTTTTAGTGTAAGGATCATAAAAACTGCTCTATGATATGCCTCTCACGCAGTAGGTTGTGGATGTGCTTTGGGCATGTATATGCAGTTGCTTCATTCTGTTGATCCGTCGTCTGTCAGCTCTCCTGCTATCACCTATTATTTGTTATCTATCTACTAACTATCTATCATCTATCCATCTATCTATCTATCATCTGTCTTTCATTCTTTTCTTTCTGTCTGTCTTTCTGAATCTTTCTCTCTCTCCCTCCCTCTCCCCTTCTCCCCTCCTCTCTTCCTTTCCTTCTCTCTTGTATAGTTAGTTCTACCTTCAAACTGCGGTCTTCAGAACAGATCTGACTGGTCACCACTTCTCCCTCCCTGTCCCCCGTTTCTTTGACTTTGTTCCCACCATCCCTTGGTCGCTCTGCTCCTGCTGTGCTGGTCTCCTTGCTGTTCTTCTGACTTGCCAGACATTCTGCTGCCTCAGGCCTTTGGAGTCACTGTTTATACTACTTGGCATGTTCTTCCCAGGAAGCCCTGTGGCTCCCTCTCTTCCTTCCTTTCATATTTGTGCTCAAATGTAGTAAGGACCTTCATGACCATCTCTCCAAAGATGGATATAATTTTTTGACGTGATTAAAAAAATTCATGTACACATAACACCCGAAGTCAAGGTCAATGTTATCCTTCCTGATGAAATAATAGAAGCTGAAATTTACAAGATGAAAAAGTGGAATGGCCTCTCTATTCATGCACCTGCACCGCACCACGTGCAGAAGAGGAAGGGAAGGACTGGAGGCCCAGGACCTGTCAGAGTGTCCAGAGAGGCAGTGGTCTGACAATCAGGCAGAAGGAGGAGCTGTGGCCTGAGGGTGAGGCTTGAGTTATTGACAGGGGGCGTGACTAGTAGTGACGAGGTCTAGCGTGTGGCTCTGGTTGGCCACATGGGGTAGAGGAGGAGGATGGTGGAATAAGGTGGTCTAGGAAGTGGAGGTCAGGGTGCAGGATGGGCCATCCATGTGGGTGTCAGTCACCTAGGAGGGGGAAAGAGGGGAAGATAGTGCCAGGGACCCAAGTTGTGGTGAATGAGTTGCCAGTCATTGAGGAGGTACGGAAGTGGGAAGTGACATGATGGCAGAGAGGAGAGGGACCCCACTTCCCATGCCCAAGGGCCTGGGGAAGTGGCGTCCTCCACGGGAAGCCGGGTTTCCAGAGAAGGCATGAGGGCTTTTGAGTAGACGCTGATGACACGGGAGAGTTTTTAAATTATGGAGCTGTAGTTCTAGAAAGCCCACTGGAAGGCTGGAGTTTTTAGGGAGCCCTGTCCTAGAGAACTACGAATCTGAAATTCCTCATTGAACATCTCAGACACCCTTAATAAGAGAGTGTATTTCTAGCATTTTGTACCCATTTCCCTTCAGCTTACCAACTTAAGTATAGTTATCTGATTTAGGCCAAAGAAATGCTCCCTCCTTCCCTTCCTGCCATCCTTCCTTCCTTCCTTTTTCTTTCTTTCTTTCCACTTAATGATTCCCTGTTGTCTGAGTTGCTGTGTCACCTCCCAGCTCTGAATGAAAACCACCTTTGGCTGTAATGGCTCTGCCTCTTTCCTAAGCTCATACCTGTGTCCACGAGCCCGGCTGGGCAGTTTCCCGCTTAATTCCCCTGCCCCACCTTCCTCAGAACATCGGAGTGCCGGTGCAGATGAGGACACAGGCACAGAGGACACCGGCAGCTCGGGCAGGGGCCGGGCCTCCCTCCTAGGGTCTTGGCTGTGGACATCACAGAGACTTCCAGAGAGGGCTGTGCGAGCTCAGGAAAGACTGCTCCAAAGACCCTAGTTTTACTCTGGTTCTGGGGAAACTAGCTTATATGACAGAGCCTGTGAAAATGTCCAGCAGGTTTCCTGGTGCACAGTAGGTTGGTTTTTTTAATTGGTCAAAAGGCTTCTGGTGGCAGTGGGGTGTCCAAGCCATCTGTTCGGCCTCCAAGGGGCTCGTGTGGAGCTGTGGCTGCCGCACAGTGAGTTGCTGATGCAGAGACATGAATCACAGCACGAGAGCTGCTCATAATCACCTTATATGTGTTTTCAGTTCTCGAATTTAAAACCATTTACTGCTGGGAACAGATGTTAAATTCAGGACGCTTGTCAATTGTTGGCGCTGTACACAAAAAAGATGCTTAAAATTAGAAGCCTGATTGAATTTTAAGTTTAGTGATCACAGTGGTTGGAACTAAAATAATTGAAACAGTAAACAGCTTATTGTGGGAGATGGGAGTAGGCAATGGAAAGAGAGGCTTGATGTGAAAACCCACTATGCGGAGTTACATGACTGTTAAGTTAATTAATGCTTAATTGTGATGGAAACCCTCCAGCAGTGCGTCAGCCTTAACACATTCATTCATGACTTAGATCAGAAGAACAGCCACCAGGATTCACTAATAACAGTGATGGTGATACCCATTATTAGTGGGCATCTTCTGTGTGCCTGATACTGGACTTGAACGTTTATGTATCTGATTAATGTCTAAATTGTTTATTTTTTATTTTCCAGGGTTAGGAAGGGCTGACCATTTAGGCGATCTCCTGCTTTGGCCAATTAAAAAAAATGTCATGAAATTTCATAACTCACGACTTCCCATTTTAGCCATTTTTATATAAACAACCCTGTGACATTAAGTACATCCACATGTTGGACAACCATCACCACTATCCATTCGTAGCATTTTTTCATCATCTCAAACAGAAACTCTGAACCTATTACACAGTAACTCTCCATGTCTCCCTCCCTTGGCCCCTGGTAACCTCTATTCTACTTTCTCCATGGATTTGCCTTGGCCAAACTGGATAAGGCTGATGCCGCCTCTCACTCACTCCAGACCCCCAGATAGAAGGGATCCACTGTTCTCACTGTGGTGACCCTTTCTGGGATGCAGAGCAAGACAGGCTGGCCCGAGGCCTCTCTGGATGCCCCCGGAGCGCCACAAGGAGGGTGTGCTCAGGGAAGGCTGGGTCTTGGACCCCAAGGTCTGGGAGGCCTGCTTCCCCTGCAAAAGCCTTCTGCCAGCTCCCTGCGTGGCTCCCTATCCTGTCAGGGCTTGGGATGGCGCAAGTGCTGCAGGCCCCCAGCAGCAACAGCTTTTCGTTCTTTGGACATACGGGTCCTTCTCTGAGGAGCGCCGTCCCCCGGGCCCCCACCGTCGCCAAGGTGGCTGCTTCTCCTTCTCATCCCAGCTCAGGAGTTTCTCCAAGAGGCTTTGCTGGGGTTCAGCATGACTCTCACTCTCTGCTGGTTCTGGGCACCGCTGGTCCTTCCAGAGAGTTCTGCATGCCTTGCATCCCGGTCCTGGCCACGCGGGGCTGCCGGTGTCTGCTCACCTGCCCATCTGCTCTGCAAGCTTGTGGGTTGTGTGAGGGCCGCAGGTCCCATTCAGCTGTATCCCGGTGCCTGCATGTAGTTGATACTTGGTACGTAAGTGTGGGGTGAGTTCCCTCCACGACTTCCTGTTGTGGAAACAATCGGTGTGTGCCACTTGACAGCCTGCTTTCACTGGCATCTGCCTTGTGCTTCCCCAGGTTCCTGCCCAAGTACACAGACTGCTGGGCATAGGCTGTACAGAAGGTGTGGGAAGGAACAGAAAGGTGAAGTCTTAGAGCAGCAAGAGGCCCAGGCCACCTCAGTGGCTGATGTCCCCTGCTCAGGAATGTGCTCTGACCCCTCCAGGAGGAAATGTGTTCTGTGGGCATGGGTGTTTGTTGAAATTCAAGTGAGTTCAACTCAGGACTCAGTTTCCCTATTTCTTTCTGAGGTTTGTTCCTTAACAGGGCTTCTTGGCCATGCTGGAGGGCTGTGTGCTTCACAGGCCTGCTGGTTTCCTGGTGCTATTGTTGGTGGACTGGGAGCAAAGTAGATTTTAATTTTCCGCAAGTGGTGTTTCAGTTTGAAATGACACAGAGATATCTATTTCTGCCTTGTTAGGTGCTTCATGTGGTCATCAAGATAATTGTTCCATAAATACTGTTGTAGGCTTGGATCTTGCAATGAGGCACTAAGAGACGGCCAGCTACCCCAGAAAAGTCCTTGGTGATATTGCAAGGTCAGAGATCAAACCGGAAGCATGCAGGCCTTGGCGTGGAAGAAATGTGGTCAACAGTGTCTGTTGGTATTAACAGAAGAATGACATCTACGAAAAGTGAAGGCCCCCAGTCTGTTTTCACCGAATATCTCCTCTCTCACAAACGTATTTCTCGGAGGCATGCGTGTGTAATTTTTTTTTTTTTCATGGTCAATTTGGCTTTCAAATACCATATACTCTTTATTTATTTACTTATTTATTTTTGTAGATAATTATTTTTTTATTGAAGGGTAGTTGACACACAGTATTACATTACATTAGTTTCAGGTGTACAACATAGTGATTCAACATTTATATACATGACAATTCTAGGTACCAGCTATCACCATAACAAGCTGTTACAATATCTTGACTATATTCTTTACATCCCGGTTACTTATTATTTTACCATTGGAAGTGTATACTTTTTTTTTTTTTTTTGTGAGGGCATCTCTCATATTTATTGATCAAATGGTTGTTAACAACAATAAAATTCTGTATAGGGGAGTCAATGCTCAGTGCACAGTCATTAATCCACCCCAAGCCTAATTTTCATCAGTCTCCAATCTTCTGAGGCATAACAAACAAGTTCTTACATGGAGAACAAATTCTTACATGAATAAGTTCTTACATGGTGAGCAGCATGTGTAATTTTTTAATTGCAAGAAGGCACACAGTAATCAGGACCTCTAGATTTGAATCCAGATTCTATCACCTGCCAGCCCCAGGCCTCTTTTCCCCTTTGGGACTCAGCTTTACCAGGTTTAAAGTGAGGACGAGAAGCCCAGCATCTAGGGTGACTGCAAGAATGAAATGAGGTGAAGCAAGGGCTCACCCCTGGGCCTGGCATAACACGAATGTTAAATGTGGGATGGGTACTGCTGCAGATCAGTTTGATTAGAATTCCTCGCTCCGACTGAATCTGGACTGCAGTCTCTCACATGATCCCAGACAGACTGTGGTCTCAATCACCTCTCTTCTTCTCCGAGTAGAATCTTCAGTGATTCTGATTTGAGAGTTCTTTACGCCATGGCCCATAAAAGGCCTTTGGGAGGGTATCCCAGCCAGTTCTGTGCCTTCCTGCTTGGGGAAGACTCACTTTTGTTTCAGGGTCTTCCTGCCAAACGTGTTGGGCAATATGTCCATGAAAGAAAAGGAGATGTTTGGTGTGGATAAGGGCTGTGTATGTGGTTGGGGCAGGTGAGAAAGGACCTGCGGGCTGGTCTGGGGAACATGCACTCCTCAGCTGTGCACTCCTCAGCAGGCGAAGGCTGCTTGTGCTGTGTGTGCGTGGTGCGGTGTGTGTGGCTACGAAGGCGTCTCTGTGCTCAGTGGGGACCTGGGATTCGCCCAGCTGATGAATGCTGCTGCTGTGACAGCTGACTTTTTGTTTCGAGATTCATTTAGGGGTACATAGTACAAAAACTTGAGGTGAACAGTTACTGATCAGAGATGCAGACGCTACATGAAAACTGCTTTGCTTGCGATCTGATTTAATGGGCAGATAACCCAGAGTCCTCGAGATAGTCGTCTGCCCACTATTGAGCACAATTTGTCAGTTAATGGTGTGAGAACCCGCTGCATGACAGCCTGTGAGGTTTGCAGTTGCTCTCTGAGCTCCAAGGATGCACTGGAAGCTGTCTTTGGAAGTGCCTACCAGTACCCTCCCCACCCACTCTGTCTCAGCCCTGCTGGCTTTGTCAACACCAAATCTCACCAAATCCTGGTGACAAGAGGTAGAGGGAAAGAGCCAGGCCGGGAAGTCAGGCTCTGCCATTTGTTTGCCATGTGACAACTTTTTCTCTTTTCCTGGCCTCATGCATGCTGGTAACTCTCACTGTTAGGGGCAGGTCCTGCCCGCCCCTCCAGCGGCCAGGAAGCGCTGGCTTCGCAGGGCAACGGGTGCTCTGCACAGCTCTGACGTGCCTGTGGGGAAGGAACATTAGGCCCCAGAAGCTTTCTCTTCATCTTCCAGGCACCCAGGGCTGTAGAAGGTGGCCACTGTACAGGTGTGGCTCCTCCGGGGTTAGGAAAGGTTAGTGGAAGTAAGACGCAATGTTTATTGATCTCCCCTCGTGTTTTGTCTTCCAGGGCCTCACTCTCTCTCACTGGTGGTGTGTTGTCTTTAGAAGGTTCTGGACACGTCTGAAGAATGGTTGGCAAATGCAGCTGGAATGCCCATCATTTCTACAGGTATGTTACCTCCTCAGGACAATGGAAACTGGTTTTCTTGGTAGCCATAGAATTCTTTGCCTTTCTGTCTTTTCCACTGTGCATCTGGAACAGTGTTTCCTCTCAACAGCCTCAGGAGCTGGTTTTCTTAAACAAGTGAGAAAAAGGAAGATGATTAAAATGAACCAAAACAGAAAAAAGCATTGAAGGGTGAGATCTCCATCTCATTTATCTAGCATTGTAAAATCTTATTTCATTTCATTCCTGTGTATTCACATATCAAATCAACATGGTGTCACTTCTCTAATAAAGAGGAACTGAAAGTTGAGACATTCAATTGGCCAGTAGCCACGGGGACCCTTTTCTGTGTAACACCTGACTGGTTAACAAATGGCATTCTGGTTACGGAATCTGAGCTCACAGTGTTCTTCACAAGAACTGTCACATCAGAAGCATGGCTGCTCATCTGTAAAATCCATATCTGCCTTTGCTGGTTCCCTCAGGCATCGCCCTGAACTTGAGTGGCTGGTGGCAGGTGGGTGCGCCCAGCTTTCTGCTCCTGTGTCAGGAATCCCGGTCCTCCTTCCTGGTGTCAGGAGCTGTGTCTAGGTCCCAGTACAAAGAGTGCGTTCAGCTCACTGTGGGTCTCCTTGCCAAGCTCTGGGCTTGGCTTGTTGGCTTGGAGAGAAGTTGTACCAAATCACAGGCTTTCCCTTTTCACCTGGGCCCAAGTCAGTCGAGATGTCCCCTTGCTGAGAAATACTGCCCCCACCAACTCGAGCGCGTGGGAAGCTTCCTAGAGCTCTGCCCTTTCTGTGTTAAGGTAACCCTCCTTTCTCTGTAAAGCTATGACCTTGGCAGTGGAGGGAGTTGAGGGTTCAGGTCCTTCCCCTACCGTCAGGGCTGGGCCCTGGGGCAAGGGAGGCAGAGGCTCCAAAGTCACAGAGTGGCTGGGAGCTTTGGTGTCATACCCATCACCTCGCTCCGAGGGAGGCGGCCCTTCCAGTGCTTGGAATGAGGGACTTGGTCACCAGGGTGAAGGAGTTGCCTGGGGTCCTGCGCTGTGAGCGACTAGACTTGGGCCCTATGATCAGTAAATTCTGGGATGAAAGCCGAAGAGAAAACTGACAGAGATTTACCTGTGAAAGTGGCTCCCAGAACTTCTCTTGTGTTTCTGGAGTCCCCATGGACTCTGTTCAGGCTTGTTCTGGACTTAGGTGGTTTTAGCCACGCAAGTCTCGTGTCCCGGAGACCCTCTGCCCGGTGGCTGGGTGGCGGAGGAGCTGATCCTCGCTCTCCCAGGGGCGGTGTCTGACCTCAGGCTGGGAGCTGCGGCCGGGAGGCAAGCCCTGGCACAGCCGGCTCCCAGAGGACGGAAGGTGGGGCTGGGTGTTGTGTGGGCACAGCGAGCCTCTGCCCCGGCCCCTTCCTCAGTTGTCCGTGTGCTTCTCCCCGAGTCACCATGGGGCAGCTGACCACACCGGCTTGGCCCTGCTCCTCCTCTGTGCCTCCTGCCTGCTCTCTAGCCCTGTGATGGCCTCTGCCACCCCCATTCCAGCTTCTCTGGCTCAGAAAATGTAAAAAAAAGTTCAATTTCACAGACACATCAGTTTTCCTTGTGGGCCCCCTTTTCTTCTCTGGGAGTTTTCCAGTGGCTACTGTGGCATCTGCGTGCAAAGGGGCCAGGCTTCAGGCGGGGGATCGGCTCCGCTGCGAAGGCCCAGTTTTCCTCAGGGCCCTTGTCCTGCCTCAGTGGCTGTGAGGGCTAGACTCGCGAGCCCTGACCCGAGGCTGTGGCCTCAAGGGCAGCGTGGCTTGTAGGGATTAATCCTCTTAACCCCAAACGGCTCCACTCCGGCGGGGCCACCGGAGCCCTTTAGTGTGCTGGTTGTGTGATGAGCCGCAGCTGGCGGCCCCTTCGGCTCCCACCTCTGTGCCTTGCCCCCTGTGCAGACAGTGGGCTCCTCAGGCCGGCTCTGTCTCAGCCTGAGGGCTGGGGCCTGCGTGCTGGCACCTGGCCGCTGCCAGGAGTTTGTGAAGGTGCCCAGGTGTAGGATATGAGAGGATCGGGGCATGGGGGGCTTCACAGTTAGTAACACTGTCTAGGGTAGAAAGAAAATTTTCCCACAGTCCTAGAAGCTGAAAACAAGGGGAGCATATAGAATCAAGACCACTTCCTTTGGGGCTCGTGTCTGAAGTGGGAGATGCAGATCTGATCATCACATTCCATCGAAGTGCCACACGCAGGCCAGGTAGGCGGGTTGGGAGCTCCAGAACCAGGGCATCAGTCCAGCATGCAGTTCAATCGTGTCTGATGCAAGGGAGCATGGGAGTCAGTTAATATCTGTGATTTCCAGAAAAATCAGTTTGTGTCACAATCAGACTGCGGAATTAGAGTGAAGGAGGTGCCCAAGCAGCTGATGGGGGTCTTTCAAGGGAAGTGGCTTTCAGGCATGGATTTTACATTTACCAGAGGGGAGCAAAGGGAGCCCAAGAAATCCGATGTCTCTGGCCCTCAAACCCGCCTGGAAGAGCCTGTGTCCTGTTGTCTGTCCCTGAAGGCTGGTCTTCACGGTCTGACTCCTGACACCAGTCACCAGCAGGGACGGGTGCTGTTCCTCCACCAGGGAGGAAGCAGGCTCCTCTGTGCAAGGAGTGAGCTTCTCTTTTGGCTGCCCGCGGTCAGGACCCAACCATTCTGGAGGGCTCTTGGCTGTTCTGCCCTTCCCAGGCAGGGTGGGTCATGGCAATGCTTGTGCTACCTGGAGGCCGGTGCCATGAGAGTGGGCTGGGAGATGCCATGGAGAAGAGAGCGCGGATCCTGTGGGTTGTTAGAAGCTCCTGGCCTGAGACTTCGGCACAGGCAGCAGGAATGAGTTAAAGTGCCTCTGCTGCTCGATGCCAAGCCGACCTTCAAAACCTCTCCTGATGATGTATTTACATTCTTTAACAGGTCATTGCTCTTCAAATGTAGGGAGCTGCAAGGAAGGAAAGTATTAGGCCATGATCTTCCCATCCAGAAAAATCGTGCTGCTATTATCAAAAAAAGAAAGACATTTTTAGAAAACTTTAGCTACAGAAATGGGAAAACAGAAAAGCTCTAAACCTTGTTCCTCTACCCTGTCCTCATAGATAATTGTTACAGTTTCTTAGGGATTCCCTGTGGGAAAAATTAGGCACATACTTGCATGTATGAATCTAGATTCTTTTTTAAACTCAAAAAGGATTACACTTTTCTACATGTTGCTTTTTTTTTCCAAATAATAATTTAGCCTACAGATTTTCTTTGTCAGTAAAAACAAATCTATCCCACCCTTTTTCATAGCTGCATAGTAGTCCTTTTCTGAATATATTGCATTTTTAGTCCAACTGATGGTCACTTCTGTTGATTTTGATTTTGCTCTTACCAACAGTGCTATGACGATTTTGTATATATTTGGGGGGAACCTTTGCAATAAGTTCAGAGAGTAAATCCTAGTAGTGAAACTACTCAGTCAAAGGGCATATGAATTTTTTATCTTGGTAGCCATCATCCTGCTGAAACCAGTATAGGCAAGGAGGCAGGAAAATAGGCAGTGGAAATTGGCCTCTTTTATGTTTCTTCTTGTCAATTCTTTACATCTGTATTTCAGTTTCCTATTAAGCTGAGTTTTTCTTATTGGTTTTTGTTAGTCTTGATAAATTAGTCTTTGTTGTATATGTTATGTATATGTTTGAGGTTTTTCAACTTTCTTTTTGTGGGCATAGATAAATTTCAATGATCATGTAATCAACTTTATCACTCTTTTTCCACTGTAACATTTGTGATTTGTGTCACATTTTGAAAATTATGGAGTCAAAATCCTCCCAGCCTCTGACCAGCTCCATGATCTACAACCCTACTGCACAGAGTTATTTGTGGAAAGAATTGTAAGAGGATGTGTGTGTCAGGTGCCACTGCTTGACACCTGTGATACGTATGACTTAGCGCTAGACCCCACATATTGGCCTACTAAAGTGAGTTTTCCCAAAGAGCAGTCTCTTCAGGAAGCATTTTTGCTTCATCTGTAACTCAGTTGGTCTGGAAAGAAGTGAGGTTTCTCTTATGAGTACATGATGCAGTGGGTGATGAGTGGGTGATGCAGAGAACAAATGATCCAAATCAAGGTACCGGGTGAGTGAAGACTGGAGGCAGCAGGGCATTAGGGGTCTGAGATGGGGGGCTGGAGCAAATGGGCACATTGTGGTGTCACCACTGGGGTTTGGGGTGACGGCCCTTCACTTGTCCTGGGTGTTCTCCTGACCCTTGATCTGTAAGTTTATTCGTAGAAACTTGGGGCTTGTACTCAGGGCCAAAGTTTGGAATTGGAATTTGCAAGATAAGAGATGGAATGGCTTCTCTCTTCTCATGGGTGTTAGAGACAGTGGGATTGACCTGGGGTCCAGGGCCTGGGGACAGTGCAGCTTTCTCCTTATCTGTGCGTGTGCGCGTGTGTGTAGCTGGGTGTATGGTAAGTCACTAGGCTAGAAGCCAAGCGCCCTGAAGCCCCTTCCTTATCCTCTGAGTGTCCATTCTGTACTTGGTGTATCTCTCTCTGGAGAGGTGCTGGGCTTCCCTTGGCCCAGGGCCCCTTGGCGTTGTCAGTAGGACTGCTGTACGGGCACAGCTGCACTTTACTCCTCTGGTGGGAGGGTAGCTTTTGGGCCAGGCTGCGAGGTGCGGGCACTCTGGGCAGGGCCATATTCTGGGGTACAGCTTTGAAAATGAAGGGAGTTTTTTAACTTTGGCAGAGGACAGCAATGGACTTACTTTGAGGGCCGACCATTTAGGCTCGCTCTGGAGGTGCCGGGGCCATGCCAGTCAGTGTGTTATTTCTGTGCTGACATCTCTCAGACTACGTGTTTCTGAAGTATTTTCCTTGGTCCTTCTTTCCCTTTTACACAGAATAAAACTTAAGAAAACTGATTTATTAATGTGGAATACAATACGAGAATCTATCTGTGGTTGGCTCCTCACAGTGGTTGATGAGTAATTTGTTATAAACTATTATTTTAAAAATACAATTTTAGGAGGAGGCGGAGCCAAGATGGCGGCATGAGTAGGACAGTATTAATCTCCTCCCAAAAACATATATATTTTTGAAAATAAAACAAATACAACTATCCCTAAAACAGAGACCAGAAGACACATGACAACAGCCAGACTACATCCACACCTGCGAGAACCCAGCACCTGGTGAAAGGGGTAAGATGCAAGCTTCAGCCTGGCGGGACCCGAGGCCCCTCACCCCAGCTCCCGGCGGGAGGAGAGGAGTCGGAGCGGGGAGGGAGAGGGAGTCCAGGACTGCTAAACACCCAGCCCTAACCATCCGCACCAGAGCACAGACACACAGTGCATGCGTGGGGTGCCAGAAACTAGGGAAGCGAGACAGTAAGACCTGTGAGTGGGTCCCACAGCCGGCGCTCCTGGGACAAAGAAAAGCGAGTGCTTTCTGAAAGTCTTAAAGGGACAGGGACCCCACCGCTGGACGGAAGCATCCCGGGTCACAGTCCGGCCGCTGGAAATTCCAGGGAACTCTGTGCACACTAATCCCCTGGGCAATAGCTCTGAGACCCCTCACGGAGGTAAACAGCCCCCCGTCCATTACCCCCGTCCATTACACCTCCGGGGCCCCGCCATAGCAGAGCACCAGCCTGAGGCTGGCCACGCCAACAGCAAAGGGAGCTTCCTCCATACCGGCTGGGCAAGATACAGAGACCCAGTCTACACGCAATTGCGCAACACAAGCCACTAGGGGTCGCAGTTGTCCCAGTAAAGAAAGGCCAGGAGCAGCTGGAAAAAGTCTAGGCTCTCCCAGCTGACACGCTTCAATAGCATACCACTGCACCTATCAACATGAAAAAGCAAAAAAATTTGATTCAGACAAGACTAACCCAGACAGCTTCGACATCTTCGACATCTTCCCCTGAGAAGGAACCTGGGGAGATAGATTTAACCAGCCTTCCTGGAAAAGAATTCAAAACAAAAGTCATAACCATGCTGATGGACTTGCAGAGAAATATGCAAGAACTAAGGACGGAGAATACAGAAATAAAACAATCTCTGGAAGGACTTCAAAGCAGAATGGACGAGATGCAAGAGACCATTAATGGACTAGAAAACAGAGAACAGGAATGCAGAGAAGCTGATGCAGAGAGAGATAAAAGGATCTCCAGGAATGAAAGAATTTTAAGAGAACTGTGTGACCAATCTAAATGGAACAATATCCACATTATAGGGGTACCAGAAGAAGAAGAGAGAGAAAAAGGGATAGAAAGTGTCTTTGAAGAAATAATTGCTGAAATCTTCCCCATACTAGGGGAGGAAATGGCCTCTCAGACCACAGAGGTACACAGAACTCCCATGACAAGGGATCCAAGGAGGGCAACAACAAGACACATAATAATTAAAATGGCAAAGGTCAAAGACTAGGACAAAGTATTAAAGGCAGCCAGAGAGGAAAAAAAAGGTCACCTACAAAGGAAAACCCATCAGGCTATCATCAGACTTCTTAACAGAAACCTTACAGGCCAGAAGAGAATGGCATGATATACTTAATGCAATGAAACAGAAGGGCCTCGAACCAAGACTACTGTATCCAGCACGATTATCATTTAAATATGAAGGAGGGATTAAACAATTCCCAGACAAGCAAAAGTAGAGGGAATTTGCCTCCCACAAACCACCTCTACAGGGCATCTTACAGGGACTGCTCTAGATGGGAGCACTCCTAAAAAGAGCACAGAACAAAACACCCAACATATGAAGAAGGGAGGAGGAAGAAGAAGAAGGGAGAGAAATAAAGAATCATCAGACCGTGTTTATAACAGCTTAATAAGCGAGTTAAGATAGACAGTAAGATAGTAAAGAAGCTAACCTTGAACCTTTGGTAACCACAAACTTAAAGCCTGCAATGGCAATAAGTACATACCTTTCAATAATCACCCTAAATGTAAATGGACTGAATGCACCAATCAAAAGACACAGAGTAATAGAATGGATAAAAAAGCAAGTCCCATCCGTATGCTGCTTACAAGAGACTCACCTCAAACCCAAAGACATGCACAGACTTAAAGTCAAGGGATGGAAAAAGAAATTTCATGCAAACAACACACAGAATACAGCAGGTGTTGCAATACTAGTATCAGACAAAATAGACTTCAACATAAAGAAGGTAACAAAAGGTAAAGAAGGACATTGCATATTGATAAAGGGCTCAGTCCAACAAGAGGATATAACCATTATAAATATATATGCATCCAATACAGGAGCACCAGCATATGTGAAACAAATACTAAAAGAATTAAAGGAGGAAACAGAATGCAGTGCATTCTGGGAGACTTCAACACACCACTCACTCCAAAGGACAGATCCACCAGAAAGAAAATAAGTAAGAACACAGAGGCACTGAACAATGCACTAGAACAGATGGACCTAATAGACATCTACAGAACTCTACATCGAAAAGCAACAGGATACAGATTCTTCTCAAGTGCACATGGAACATTCTCCAGAATAGACCACATACTAGGCCACAAAAAGAGCCTCAGTAAATTCCAGAAGATTGAAATTCTACCAACCAACTTTTCAGACCACAAAGGCATAAAACTAGAAATAAATTGTACAAAGAAAGCAAAAAGGCTCACAAACACATGGACGCTTAACAACATGCTCCTAAATAATCAATGGATCAGCAACCGAATTAAAATAGAGTTCAAGCAATACATGGAAACAAATGACAACAACAGCACAAAGCCCCAACTACTGTGGGATACAGCAAAAGCAGTCTTAAGGGGAAAGTATATAGCAATCCAGGCATATTTAAAGAAGGAAGAACAATCCCAAATGAATGGTCTAATGTCACAATTATCGAAATTGGAAAGAGAAGAACAAATGAGGGCTAAGGTCAGCAGAAGGAGGGACATAATAAAGATCAGAGAAGAAATAAATAAAATTGAGAAGAATGAAACAATAGCAAAAATCAATGAAACCAAGAGCTGGTTCTTTGAGAAAATAAACAAAATAGATAAGCCTCTAGCCAGACTTATTAAGAGGAAAAGAGAGTCAACACATATCAACAGAATCAGAAATGAGAAAGGAAAAATCATGACGGACCCCACAGAAATACAAAGAATTATTAGAGAGTACTATTAAAACCTATATGCTAACACGTTGGGAAACCTAGGAGAAATGGCCAACTTCCTATAAAAATACAACCTTCCAAGACTGACCCAGAAAGAAACAGAAAATCTAAACAGACCGACTACCAGGAACGAAATTGAAGCGGTAATCAAGAAACTACCCAAGAACAAAAGCCCTGACCAGATGGATTTACCTCAGAATTTTATCAGACATGCAGAGAAGGCATAATACCCATTCTCCTTAAAGTTTTCCAAAAAACAGAAGAGGAGGGAATACTCCCAAACTCATTCTATGAAGCCAACATCAGCCTAATACCAAAACCAGGCAGAGACCCCACCAAAAAAGAAAACTACAGACCAGTATCCCTGATGAACATAGATGCAAAAATACTGAACAAAATATTAGCAAACCGAATTCAAAAATGCATCGAAAGGATCATACACCATGACCAAGTGGGATTCATCCCAGGGATGCAAGGATGGTACAACATTTGAAAATCCATTAACATCATCCACCATATCAACAAAAGGAAACAAAAACCACATGATCATCTCCATAGATGCTGAAAAGGCATTAGACAAAATTCAACATCCATTCATGACAAAAACTCTCAACAAAATGGGTATAGAGGGCAAGTACCTCAACATAATAAAGGCCATCTATGATAAACCCAAAGCCAACATCATACTGAGCAGCGAGAGGCTGAAAGCTTTTCCTCTGAGATTGGGAACAAGACAGGGATGCCCACTCTCCCCACTGTTATTTAACATAGTACTGGAGGTCCTAGCCACGGCACTCAGACAAAACAAACAAATACAAGGAATCCAGATTGGTAAAGGAGAAGTTAAACTGTCACTATTTGCAGATGACATGGTATTGTACATAAAAAACCCTAAAGACTCCCCCCTGAAACTACTAAAGCTAATACCGGAATTCAGCAAAGTTGCAGGATACAAAATTAACACACAGAAATCTGTGGCTTTCCTATACACTACCAATAAACTAATAGAAAGAGAAATCAGAAAGACAATTCCAATCACAATTGCATCAAAAAGAATAAAATACCTAGGAATAAACCTAACCAAGGAAGTGAAAGACCTATACCCTGAAAACTGTAAGACACTCCTCAGAGAAATTAAAGAGGTCACTAACACATGGAAACTCATCCCATGCTCCTGGCTAGGAAGAATTAGTATTGTCAAAATGGCCATCCTGCCCAAAGCAATATACAGATTCGATGCAATCCCTATGAAATTACCGACAGCATTCTTCAATGAACTGGAACAGATAGTTCAAAAATTCGTATGGAACCGTCAAAGACCCCGAATAGCCAATGCAATCCTGAGAAGGAAGAATAAAGTGGGGGGGATCTCACTCCCCAACTTCAAGCTCTACTACAAAGCCACAGTAATCAAGACAATTTGGTATTGGCACGAGAACAGAGCCACAGACCAATGGAACTATTTAGAGACTCCAAACATTAACCCAAACATATATGGTCAACTAATATTCAATAAAGGGGCCAAGGACACACAATGGGGAAATGACAGTCTCTTCAATAGATGGTGCTGGCAAAACTGGACAGCTACATGTAAGAGAATGAAACTGGATCACTGTCTAACCCCATACACAAAAGTAAATTCAAAATGGATCAAAGACTTTAATGTAAGTCACGAAACCATAAAACTCTTAGAAAAAAACATAGGCAAAAATCTCTTAGACAGAAACATGAGTGACCTCTTCTTGAACATATCTCCCCGGGCAAGGGAAACAAATGCAAAAATGAACAATTGGGACTATATCAAGCTGAAAAGCTTCTGTACAGCAAAGGACACCATCAGTAGAACAAAAAGGTACCCTACAGTATGGGAGAATATATTCATAAATGACAGATCCAATGAAGGGTTGACATCCAAAATATATAAAGAGCTCACACACCTCAACAAACAAAAAGCAAATAATCCAATTACAAAATGGGCAGAGGAGCTGAATAGACAGTTCTCTAAAGAAGAAATTCCGATGGCCAACAGACACATGAAAAGATTCTCCACATCGCTTGTCATCAGAGAAATGCAAATAAAAACCACAATGAGATATCACCTCACACCAGTAAGGATGGCTACCATCCAAAAGACAAACAACAACAAATGTTGGCGAGGTTGTGGAGAAAGGGGAACCCTCGTACACTGCTGGTGGGAATGTAAATTAGTTCAACCATTGTGGAAAGCAGTATGGAGGTTCCTCAAAATGCGCAAAATAGACTTACCATTTGACCGAGGAATTCCACTTCTAGGAATTTACCCCAAGAATGCAGTAGCCCAGTTTGAAAAAGACAGATGCACCCCTATGTTTATCACAGCACTATTTACAATAGCCAAGATATGGATGCAACCTAAATGTCCATCTGTAGATGAATGGATAAAGAAGATGTGGTACATATACACAATGAAATATTACTCAGCTACAAGAAATAAACAGGTCCTACCATTTGCAACAACATGGATGGAGCTAGAGGGTATTATGCTCAGTGAAATATGCCAGGTGGAGAAAGACATGTACCAAATAATTTCACTCATATGTGGAGTATAAGAACAAAAGAAAACTGAAGGAACCAAATAGCAGCAGAAGCACAGAACCCAAGAATGGACTAACAGTTACCAAAGGGAAAGGGACTGGGGTGGACCGTTGGGAAGGGAGGGATAAGGGTTTAGAAAAAGAAAGGGGGCATTACGATTAACATGTATAGTGTGGGGGAGGCACGGGGAGGGCTGTGCAACACAGAGAAGACAAGTAGTGATTTTACAGCATCTTAACTACGCAGATGGACAGTGACTGTGAAGGAGTATGTGGGGGGTACTTGGTGAAGGGGTTAACCAATAAACAATGTCCTTCATGTAATTGTAGATTAATGATACCAAAATAAAATTAATAAATTTATATATATATAATTTTAATTACTCCAGTAGTACATTCATAAATATATCCATACTTGAATAGGAAAATCACATAAATAAGGCTGCAGGCCCCTTTGACCTGCCCAGTCTTGGCTCCTTCCCCACTTTCCTAACGGTTGCTGTGGTGCCCAGTTTGGAGTATATCCTTCTAGACCTTCATTCTGTGCACCTGCACACACACACTGACCCAGGAAGATCTGTAGTATTTGTCTGTTTATGTGCGAAGCATTGTGTGTCTATGTGCTGAAAACATGAGAGGTAATATACCATATATCTTTCTACAGCTTGTGTTTTTCATTTAGAAAAATAGCTTGGCGATCCAGCCATGTTGGTACCCAGAGTCCACTTCATTTTAAAAACCGCCTCATGGTTGTGGTAGAATAATGTACTTCTTTCCCTAAGATGTCCATGAAACAGCAGACCGGGACCGCCTCCATTTTGTGTCCTCCATCTTGAATAACTATGTCCCCTACATGACCCCTAGCCGACCGGGCCGCCTCCATTTTGTTCTGTGTTCTCCATCTTTAGTAAGAAGTTTCCCGCTCAAGCCATGCCCATTCCCGCTGAAACCATGCCCAGCAACCTGTGCAACAAGACCCCGACCCTCCTCAGCCAATCAGCTAAGGCCACAACCATCACCCCACCAATTGCCCAGACCCGTATAACATCTTTGTATTTTTGAAACTCGCTTGCTCTCTCTGGCATCTCGCCGCTGCGTCGGTGCAGATAGGAGATTGAGCTCCAGCTAGATTGAATAAAGGCTCTTTGCTTTTGCATCTGACTCAGCTCTCTGGTAGTCTTTGGGGATCACGAATTCTGGGCATAACAGTCCATACCGTACTCCTTGGAGCTTGGGAATATGTTACCTTACATGGCAGAGGGACTTTGCAGATGTGATTCAAGATGCAGAGCTTGCAATGGGAGATTATTTGGCATTCTCCTGCGGGCCCAGCCATCACTTGTCCTTAACAGTGGAAGAAGAAGGTGGAAGGACAGGTAAGAGAGAGGTGATGTGAGAGGGACGGGCAGGTGCCAGGTTTGAAGATGGAGGAGGGGCCATGAGCTGAGAAGGCAGTGATCTCTGGAAACGGGGGATGGCTCAGTTGGTAGCCAGCAAGAAAAGCAACCTCTGTTTTACAACTGCAGGGAACTGAAGTCTGTCAGCGGCCTGAATGAGCAGGCAATAGGTTCTCTCCTAGAGCTGCCTGGCGGGAACAGCCCAGAGACACCTTGAGTGTAGCCTGTGAGATCGCTCGTCCTGCTAAGGATTCCTTGAACACACTTGCTTGGGCCCAGGGGAAATTATTATTCTAGGCAGTGTTTCCTGGAAGTATCTTGGGTGATCTGGAGTAAGAAATACATTTATGTAGTGACCCACCCACATATAAAACTTAGAGGAAAATTTCAAGAAATTATACTTGTCCTTACTACATCTGTTGCATTCTGATACTTTGTAAGCTGCTCGATTTTATTCAGATTCAAAGCTGGTTGCTAGCCACCAACTTTATTTCACAGTTCACAAGTGAATCTCAGCCTGTAGTTTAAAAAACACTGATCTAGAAGCTGCCTGGGTAGGTTATCATACAGTAAGGCTGAGCGAACATGTGCTCTGACCACTCTTTAGACCATCAGAGATCTCCAAGAATGACAAATTCATTTTTGACAGCGTAGTCTACAATTCTGCAATCACAGGACTTAGAAACAAGCTAATTTCTCATCTATGTTTTATATTATGATTTAGTATTTCTAAAATTTTTGTTCTAAAGCTGTCTGTTGAAATAATTACAGATTCACAGGAAGTTGCAAAGATAGTACAAAGAGGTCTGTCCCCTCCTCTAGTTTTTCCCAAGGGTTACATCTTACGTAATCAAAAGCAGGAAACTGACATTGGTACATTGTATATGTAGAGTTGTGTTATTTACTCCATTGTGTAGATTCATATAAACACCTCTGCCGTGGAGGTACAGAACATTCTATTTTGGTAAAGATCTCCCTCTCTATAGTCATACCCATCTTCCCTTTTCTCAACCATCCCTAACCTTGGGCAGCTAATCTGTTTTCCATCTCTGTAATTTTGTCATTTTCAGAATGTTATGTAATGGAATCTCATAAGATGTGACCTTTTGAGACGGGCTTTTTTCACCCAGCATAATGCCCTGGAGGTGCTTCCAAGTTACTGTGTGTATCAGTAGTTCCTTTTTTTTTTGATGGATAGTGTTCCATGCCATGTATGATGGATTAACCATTCATCTATTAAGGGAGGTGTTTGGTTTCCAGTTTTTGGCTGTTATGAATAAAGCTGTCCTGAACAATCATGTTTAAGTAGTGTGTGGATATAAATTGTTATTTCTCTGGGATTGCTTATCATATGATAAGTAAATTTTTAGTTTGATTAGAAATTGCCAAAGCACTTTTTGAAGTGGCTGTACCACTTCACATTCCCACCTGTAATGTATGAGAAACACAATTTCTCTACATTCTTGTTAGCATTTGGCAAAGTCACTGTTTATGTTACTGTTCAAATAGGCGTAGTGGTAGCTCGTGTGGTCTTCATTTGCATTTTCCTCATGGCTAATGATGCCAAACATCTTTTTGTGTGCTTGTTCGCCATCTGTATATCCTTTCTGGTGAAATGTCTCTTCATGTCTATTTTTTATTTTGAGAGTTGCGTATTAGTCTGGTGGATGGTGGCTAGGGAGGCATGGTATTGTTTGGTGCTTTTTGGTTCTGAATGTATAAGAATGGAGGCTTCTGATCTTAGGACAGTCAGACATGGATGAAATGGCCATGCTTGTTTATATTTCCACCAGCACTTCTTTGAGTGCCTGTTTCCCCATATCTTGGTAAATATTAAATTTATTGAAGCTTTTTCTGGTCAGTTTGAGCAAAAATAGATCTGCCTTTGAGACTAAGCATCTTTTCATAGGTTTTCAGCATTTGTATTTACTCTTTCAAGAATTACCTGTTTGTAGCCTTTGCCACCTTTTAAAATAATCTTTAGTCACGCCAATAATTCTGTTATTCATTTTTTTAAAAGAAAATTTACAGGTAAGGCTAATGTCCATTGAGTACCATCCTATTCCTTAACATACTGCCCCCAAACTTAGTAGGGGGTGGGTGTGCCGGCCTAGCTGTGGCGTGGTCGGTCTGGGTGGCCTGGACTAGAATGACTGCTCTCTTCCATAAGGTTTTTCTGGGAATGTTCTCATTGTGAAGCCCAGCAAAGGAAACAAACATGTAAGCCATTTTTGAAGTCTCTGCTTTGTGTCCAGTTTGCTACTGTCCCATTAGCTAAAGCAAGTCATGTGGTTAAGGCCGCCATCAGTGTGCGAGGGCACTGTTAAAAGGCATAGGTATAAGGAGGCATGAAACTGGGGCCATTATAGAACCAGTCTACCATGGCCCCCCTTTGGCTGCAATTAGTCACATGCCTCCCACATGCAAAATACGCTTTCCCCCATTCCAGGATCCCCAAAGACTTTCCAGTCATGTCCTTATACTTGGAGTCTAAGATCTCATGCTTTACAGTCAGATCTGTACGTGGTTCCCTGGATGCAGCTTCTCTTGTTCTGGGCCCTGTGAATTAAAGACAGGTCACAGCTGCCTCCCCCCTCCGCCGCTCACCTTTCCTTGTGGTGAGACAAGGACAGGACCACAGCAATAGATGCTCTCACTCAAAAGGGGAAGAATGGGAGGAATATTGCATCACTGTCTGTAGCAATCCCAGAATCAGGTGGGAAAAATGTTGCCAGGTTCCCCTATTTTTGCTGGGACTTAGCTTCTAGGTACTTGCTGCTTCAGAGGTGGTGAATGTGCCTTGATCCATCATTTTCCAAAGCTCTTGGCACCACCGTCTGAGATGTCCTCCCTTTTCCACTTCCTGCCTTGGTCACTCCTGAAGAGAAAACACGCTCTATGAACAATTTCTCATCCTTTTTCCTATCCATAGGTCATTGTACATTCTGAATAATTTGAACCCAGCCCAGAGGCACTTACGACAATACAACCTTCTCAAAAGCTTTGTGGGTTTTCTGTGCATCTTGATTCCATTTTCCCAAAACCATCCCCATAATTGTTTTAAGAACTTTGTCTTATCTAGGCTTAGTAACCGCTATTCTGGGCATGTCAGACAGTGTTCTTAAGATTCCTAGGTTTGCCTGTGTTCAGCTGAGAGAGTCTGTGGGGCAGCTTCTTAAGTGTTTATTCAAGCTTTTGCTTGTGTCAGGTTTCGTACTGCCCCCTTGGCCAAAGCAGGTCACATAGCAAACCCAGAGGCAGTATGGGCAGGTGTTTCAAAATGTCATGGATTCAGGGAGGTACAAAAAAATGAGGCATTGATGTGTTCCATCTACCACAAAAGGTAATTTTGAAAAGTTTGGTGTGATGTGTGTGTGTGAACATGTTGTATGATATGATTCTGCATCTTATTGTTTTCATTCAGTAATATCTTTTGGTGTGTGATCTATTCCTTTTTATTGCTATAAGAATTTCACTGTGACTGTATAGTGCATTTTACTGAGCCATTTCTGTGAGGAATAAACATTTGTGTTATTTCCAATTTTTTCACTATTGCTGTATTTCAGATAGTCTAGGATGTACCTTTTTTTCTCACTTTAACATCTGTAATTCATGATGTCTTACAGTTATTTCACAGGGTTGTTCTTTTGTTGGTACACAAACAGTGATGCACTTTGCAATCAGTGTTTGATTAGATTTCATGAAACACGATATCAGCATTGATGAATATCCTTCACGGACTGATCTCCAAATTCGTTGTAACGATTTATGTTCTTATCCTTGCTGTCTTTCCTTGCCAACATTGGTGCGTGGTTAGATGTTTTCTTGTTTAGGCAACCTGAAAGAAATGAGGCAGTATCTCGCTGCAGTGCTAAGTGCGTATCCCTGATTAAACATGACCTCATATGTACTGGTCATTTATGTTTCCTTTCTGTGAATTGCCTGTTTAAATCTGTTGCCTGTTTTTTAATAGGATTTTGTATTTTTCTTATTGACTTATAGGAATTCTTTATACGTGGTAGACTCTAATATTTCATTAATGCATTGCAAATATCTTCTTCCAGTTTGAAGTTTATCTTTTCACTTTAAGTATAGAGTTCTTTTTTATAGATAATTTAAATGTTAATGGAGTTGAATTTTTAAAATCAGTCTTTTTTATGTGTAGGCTTTTGTGTCTTAAAAATTCCTTCACTCCTACTACTGTAACTACTAATAGTGGTGTGCACTATTTCTTGAGCAGTTACTGTGTGTCAGGCACTGTTCTACGTGCTTTACACGTAGTCACTTGTTACCTCAACAACCTTATCGAATAGTAATTACTAACTCCACTCTACACCAAGGAATTAGGGGGTCAAGTAGGTGTGGTAGGTTGAATAATGCCCCCTCCCTCCCACAAAGATAATCACATTCTAAACCCTGTAAACTGAATATTACCTTATATGACAAAGGACGAATATTACTTTATGTGGCTAACAATGTAATCAAGTTAAGGATCAAGGATCTCGAGGTGGGGAGAGTGCCCCGCATTGTCCGGGTGTGCCCAGGGGTGATCAGAGGTATCCTTATGAGAGGGAGGTTTTACTGCACAGAAGAAAAGGCAAAGGGACCAAAGTGGCAGTGAGGCGGCCACAAGCCAAGGAACACCAGGAGCCACTAGAAGCTGGAAGAAGCAAGGGGCAGATGACATATTTTCATGTTGTTGTCCATGGGTTTTGTCTTTAATGAATTATCTCTCTTTTTCTCCTTTTAGGAGGATTAGCTCTATCTCTTTTTTCTGTTGGGTAATTTTGTTCCTACGAGATCTTTATATGTGTATGACACATGTACTTTCCAATAGGCAACATCACTTTTCACACGGTTCATGTTGTCTTCCCATTCAGACTTCTACAGTTTTAATCAAATTGATCATTTTTAATTTATATATTTAGCTGTGATTTGCTTAAGAAGACTTTCTCTAACTTCACATTTTCTTCTAAGGTTTTGAGTCTCTTGAATGTTTAGGTTTTTCATCTATCTGGAATTTGTTTTTGAGAAAACTGGGTGGGGACATAATTTAATTTTTTCCCCCACTGTGGAGAATCAGTTACCTCAATACCATTATTAAAAGGTCCAATTTCCTCCCTCGGACCTGAAATGTCTCTCGCACGCGTGGATCCCTTTCTGGCCTCCCTGACAGTCCGCTGCTCAGCTGACCTCTCTTTAATACAAACAGTGTTCATTCTAGTTTTACACGGTTTGATGTTCAGCAGGGCAAGCTCCCCCTCTTTTTCAAACTGGTTTTTACTACTGTTGTATGTTTACATTTTTAAGAATTAAAAAGCATTTGTTAGAGAAGTTTTAGAGCAGTTTAAGGTTCTTAGCAAAATTGAGGGGATGGTACAGAGTTTCCCGCATGCCCCTGGCCCCCGCACATGCACAGCCTCCCCGATGATCAACAGACCCAGCAGTGGTGCATTTGTTAGATTCAGTGAACTTCCCCTGCCACATCAGAACCACCCAAGACCACGGTTTACATTAGGGTTCACTCCTGGTGTTTTCCATTCTTTGGGTTTGGACAAATGTGTAATGACACGTGTCCACTATTGCCCTAAAAATCCTCTGTGATCCATCTATTCATCCCACCCTCCCCCCAAAATCCTGGCAACCACAGACTTTTTTACTGTCTCCATGATTCTGCCTTTTCCAAAATGTCATATAGTTGGATTCATACAGTGTGTAACCTTGTCAGATTGGTTTCTTTCACTTAGTAAAGCATTTAGGTTTCGTACACTTCTTTTCGTGTTTTGATAACATTTTTTTTTAGTGCTAAATAATGTTCTATCATTTGGTTGTATTGCAGTTTATTAATTCACCTGCAGAAGGACACCTTGATTTCTTCCAAGTTTTGGCAGTTATGAATAAAGCTGCTATAAAAACTGTGGGCAGGTTTTTATGTGGACATAACTTTTCAACACCTGAGGGTAAATATGAAGCACAGTTGCTGGATCATATGGTAAGACTATGTTTAATTTTGTAAGAAACTGCTCACCTTTTTCCAAAGTGATTTTTGTATTTATGTTTTCATATGCATTTTGGAGTCACCTTCTACAATTCCTTGAAAAATCTGGTTGATATTAAAATTGCATTTGCATTGACTTTATAGTTTATTTGAGAGAGAATTGATCACTTTGCTGTAATCTTCCCTTCTCAAAAATGAGTTCTCTCTCCAGTTAGATCACTTTTTATTATCTTCTAGTTAAGTCTTATAGTTGTACTATTTCTTGCACATTTCTTATCAGTTATATTCCAAGTACATAATGTACTGATACCTTTCTTTTCCTACTATGTATTATAATTTGTTAGTGCTAGCACATAGGAGCTATTGATTTTTTTGTCACAAAAGTCTGACTTGTAGTCTTATTTTTTTTCTTTATTTCTGGATTTGAGTTGTAGTAAGGAATGTTTTCCACACTTTATATTCATGCATTTTTTTTCCTAATACTTCTGTGGTTTCACTTTTTATTTTTCGACCTTTGGTCAGTTTGGCATTTATTCTGGGCTTTGGTATAAGGAACCAATCCAGTTTTGCCTTCTTTTCTATGACTGTATAGTGTGCCATCACCATTCTTTCCTTTCCTCACCAATTTGAGCTACTGCCTTAATTTTGACTACATTTTCATATTTTCATATTTCTGGCTCTTCTGTCCCACTGGCCTGTCCGCCAAGGCAGGCATAGTACCATGCTGTTTTATCAGAGGGGCTTTACAGTGTGTATCTGGTAGGGCTGGTGTGTACATGTGTGAGTGATTTATTCATTTTAGTGCTAGTAGGTCCTTTCATTTTGCAGACATGTATCTTCAGTTGTGGCAGATGTTTAATGTTTATTTTTCATGAGTTTTCTTACATAGTTTCTATTATCTTTCTATTCCTTGGTGCCCTGTTTTGAAAGTGTTTCTGGCCTCTGGTTCATTGTTTAGGTGTGTCTATTCTGCAACTCAGCCCTTTTATTGAGTCTTTTTACTATCAACAGTTCAATTTTTATTTAGATGGGTGTGTTTCCATAACCTTCTTCTTAATTTGCTATCCTCCTATTTTTCGAAGTATGTAAAATACTCTTAGGATAAAAATTCCTGTCCAAATTGTTCTACTAACTATTCTCTTTGAGTTAAGTTTCCTATTTGCTAAGTTTGTCTCTCCCCCATGGTCGTGCCGTTGGGTGGCCCGTCACTGTGCACTTACCTTTAGTTGTATGTCCGGTACTGTCTGTCTGCTGTCTGCACAGGGCTTTTGTCGGAATGTGTGGGAACCTCCACTGCTGCTTGTATCAGGAAGGGTATCGTGGGGGGCTGTGCTGATGGGCAGGGGGGAGCCTGGTTCTCTTTCCACTAGTGTCCTTTGGGATACCATCTTGTCTTTATTACCCAAGCATCACATGCACTGCTCCTCCCTGGAGGCAGACTCCTTCTTGCTGACTCTTGGCTCACTGGGGATGGAGGTGGGAAGGTGCAGGGTTACATCTGTGTTCCTGTTACAGCATCCCTGCTAGTCAGTCCCAGTGACCCAAGCCTTGTCTGGTTTGGTTTTCTACCATGAGCAGGAAGCATCTTCCATTTTGCCACTATCTTCTTTTTTGGGGGCACCTGCATTGTTTTATATCTGGGCCAATGGCATCCCTCTTCATTCTCTCAGTTTTCCTTCTCTCCTTTTCTCTCTCTCTCCCCGTCTAACTCCCTCTCTCAATCTCTCCCTTTTTTGTCTTTCAGCGATTTCTCACATTTTGTGGTCAACTAGAGTTTCCTTTCCTGTTTTGAACACAAGTGTATATTGGTCATTAAAAGATTTTGCAAGTGTTCTTGTAGATTTGTTGCAGGAGGAGAAGGCTGTAGCCTTGATTTATTTTATCATCTTGAAACTGAAACTTCGTTATTTTTTCTTTTCTTTCCTTTTTCAAATTTTGAAACAAATTTTTGTTTGTTAAAAGAAAGTGTAGAAAATTATATCCACATCCAGAGCCATATTTGTATTAAAGAATAGATTATTACAATTTATGGTATATACTTGGTTAGTTGCCCTTTAAATAATAAGTATAGCAATGAGTTAATTTTTAAAAATAGGATATATAGTAAAGTGCAGAGGATGGAATTCTTTCAAAATCCTTAAATTATTTACAGTCTGCATCTAACTTAAAAACTGTGTTCATTGTATAGAAGAGAATAGAGAAGTGTATAGCAAACACTGATGTACCCTGTTATCTACTACTCTGGCCTGTCAAATGTCCATATCTCACCACATTTCCTTTAGATTAAAAAATAATAGGTAGGATGTTATAGATGCAGTTGAAGTCTTTTACATTGACTTCCTTTATCCTGTGCTCTTCACTACCGCTCCTAAGGAAACCACTGATGGGGTTATTTTGGTTATCTTCATCATGTTTTTGTGCAATCATTACATATGAAAGTATTAACAGGCAATGTATTATATTTTCTATGTTTTAAAAACTGTATATTAATGACATCATTGTGCATGTCTATATGTAATTTACATTTCAACTCAACTTTGTTTTATTTATTTATTTACTTATTTAATTATTTATTAATTAAGGTATCATTGGTATACAATCTCATGCTCAGTTTTCACATGAGCAACATTGTGATGTTATTTTTCAGGAAGATTGGTTATTTCAGTCTCACCGAGCCCTCTTTCTGGTGTTTCAGGAATTTTGGATTGAAGACGGTTCTTCTGCCTTTTCATAGTCCTGGAGCGATGGGAGTCATCGTATGCGAGTGGCATGGGTGTCAGCTTGGAGGACAAAGTCTCTCCTGCTTCCTGGTCCAGTCACAGTACCTGTCTCTGCTGTCTGTGCCGGTAAGCTGCATGCAGGGGGCAGCCTCTGCGTTGATCCCCTAAGCTGCCGTGGGCAGGGAGGCCCTTGGGATATCCTAAGATGATGGCGGGGGTGTCAGGTGAACAGCGCGGGAATCTGCCACGAGTTCATAGCCCTTTTACGCCTCCCGGTCACCATGCCTGTCTCTGCTGTCTGTGCCAGTTAGTCACGCGCCAGCAGTGGCCTCTAGGTTGATCCCTTAAGCTGCCTTTGGCTGGTGGCCCTTGGGATGGCCTAGGGTGATGGCGGACTTTGCTGGCAAGCGATGCGGTTGTTTGCAGGAAAGGCAAAGCCCTTTGGTGCTTCCCACTTGCCATGCCTTTCTCCACTGTCTGGGCCAGTTAGTGACGCAGAGGGAGAAGCCTTTGTGTTAAACTGTGTAGTTGCTGTAGGCGGGGCTGCTCTCCAGCTTGTCTGCAGCAATGGCATGGACAGCAGCTTTGTGTGCAGGGACTGGCCTGGAGGAAAGAGTGGCAGGCTGCTTATTGCAGTGAGGGACTTGGGGCTGCGTTGCCAATCTGGGGGATGAAGCCCCTGAAGCCTCTGAAAGTTCCCAACCTGCTGGGTTGAGTGTGCCAGGCTGATTTTGTTCACCTATTCCTTCTGCTAAACTCTTGCCCCTTTAGCAGCCTTCTGACTGTTGAGAAGTCTTTCAAAGGGCCTGCTTTTCTTTTGTCCCAGGGCAGCTTGTTGTGGGAATCTGTTGGCAGTCTTAGTCTCTGACTTTGGTTTTCAGCCCCTCTAATCTCCAGAGCACCCTGCAATGTGGGTGTGTGCTCCCAGGGTAGATTTCTAGGGCTGGATATTTAGCATTCCTGTGCTTCCACTCCCTCCCCACTCTGATTCTCTTTTTCTCATCCGTGAGCTGGGGTCGGGGGAATGCTCGGGTCCCGCCGGGTGGTGGTTTTTTACTTTACCCTTTTCTGTGAGATGTTCGCTTCTCCCAGATGTAGACTGGCTGGTATACTGTTACTTCTGGTCACTGTTTTAGAAATAGTTGTACTTGCTGTATTTTCAAAATATATGTGGTTTTGGGAGTAGGTTTCTGCCAAACTTCTCATGCCACCATGTTTTTTCCCCTCCTCAACCTTGTTTTTTTAATTGAAATATAGTTGATATACAATATTATATTGGTTTCAGATGTACAACACAGTGATTCAATAATTATGTACATTAACTAAATGCTCACCATGATAAGTGCAGTTACCATCTGTCAAAACACACAAAGAAATTACAGTATTATTGGCTGTAATCTCTATGCTGTCCTTCCATCCCCATGACTTATTTTCTGATTGGAAGTATGTACCTCTTCATCCCCTTCATGTATTTCACTCCCTCCTCTCCCCTCTCCTCTATGGCATCCACCAGTCTCAGTCTGATCTCTGTGTTCTTTAGTCTATTTATGTTTTGTTTGTTCATTCGTTTGTTTTGTTTTTTAGATTCTACCTACAAGTGAAATCATATGTGCTATTTGTCTGACTTATCTCACTTAGCATAATACCTCTCAGTCCATCCATGTTGTCACAAATAGCAAGAGCTCATTCTTCATTATGGCTGAATAATATTCCTTTGAATATATGTGCCACTTCTTTATTCATCTACTGATGGACACTTATATTGCTTCCATATCTTGTATTTATTGTAGCAATATTTACAACAGTCAAGATGTAGAATCAACTTTTGTTTTTGAGATTTATCCATGTTAATACATGTAGCTCTAATTTGTTCACTTAACAATCCATGCTGTAAATATACCACAGTTTACTCTTTTGCTAATGGTCATTTAGGTTGTTTCCAGTTTGTCTTTATTATAAACAGTGGTGCTATGAGCATTCTTTAAATGTTTCTTTGTGCATATGCATTAGAGTCTCTCTGGGGTATATACTTACATTTGTAGTGCTCGATTACAGGATATACACATTATTAACTTAATTAGTTTTTGCCAAATTGCTCTCCAAAGTGGTAGTACCAATTTGCACTTCCACTAGAAGTGTATGAGTCCCTGTTTCCACAGCACTCATCAACAGTGGGTATTACTGGACTTAATTACTCCCGCACTTCGGAGGGTGAAATTTTATTGCTGTGTAAACTTAAATAGCATTTCCTGATTATTAATGGAATTGAGTAACCTTTCAATTTTTTATTGGCCATCAGGTTTCACTTCTATGATTTGCATGTTCATTTCTTTGCCCAGTTTTTATTGGATTGTGTTTTCTTGTTAAGAATTTCTTTAGTAATAGTCTGGATATGAATACTTTGTTATATGGCTATAAACATCTTGCCTCAGATTATGGCTTGTCTTTTCACTTTGCTTATGGTATCTTTTGGTATATAGATGTTAAAAAATGTACTTTTAAATAGGTACTGTATTCACATGGTTAACAATACTCTTAAGTATAAAGGAAATGATTTCCTCTCTTGTTCCCCTCTGTCAACCCTCCAGCACTTTTATTCATTTCTTGTGCATCCTTCCAGAATTTCTTTGTGTGCCTACTATAAGCAAGCAAGTACAAATATATATCCCTCTGTGGTCAGATATATTTGTCTTTCCTTAATGATTTGTATTTTTGGTTACTTGTTTAAGTTTTCTTACTCTGAATTTTCAAGATGTTTTATGTTTTCCTCTTGAGGTTTTATACTTTTACTCTAACTTTATCATATTTTAATATGGAAAGTTAATTGCCTTAAAACCGTTGATTGAGTTGCATGTATTTTCTCCCTGATTTGTTCTGAGGACTTCCTCTTGTGGTATGTATGTGGCTCCCATTTGTATGTAGGTCTGTTTTGAATTCATTAGTACTCTGTTTCATTGGTGTATTTATTCATCCCTGTAGAAATAGAACTGTTTTAATTACTATAGCTTTGTAAGAAATCTTATGATCAATCCTACCATTTCCAACTCCCCAGATTGTCTTGGCTACTCTTGGTCTCATTAGCATTTGATTAGATTTTATTGGAATGGCATGAAATTTATAGATTAATTTGGGGAAGAAGTATTATCTTTTGGATATTGAGCCTTCCTTATCATGAACATAACATATCTAATTATATAAGTATTTTAAGTGTCTTTGGTAAGCATAATATTTTCTCTATAAAACGCTTGCATACCTTTTTGTTAGATTTATTCTTTAATACCTTGTGCTTTTTGTGCTATTATAAATTATGCATTGTTTAAAGATTACATTTTCTAATTGTTTGTTGCTAGTATATAAGATCACAAGTGACGTTTCTCTATTGGTTGTCAAAATGTCCAATCTCTTTTATTCTTTTTTTTATTTGAAGTATTGTTGATACACAATGTTATACTGGTTTCAAGTATACATACAACACAGTGGTTTAACAGTTACCCATATTATTAAATCCTTACCTCAAGTAGTCCGGTTACTATCTGTCAACATAGGAAGGTGTGTGAATGCAGCCGGGCAGGCGCTGGGCAGCCTGTCTCCCTGCTTCGTTTCACATGCCAGTAATTGTACCCAAGGGCATTACTAGAGATAATTCTCAAAACTGATTTATGTCCTAGAGGGTTTCCTTCTATTCTAATTTGTTAAGAGATTAAAAAATATAATGAATTGGGTATAAAATTTTATCAGTTGCCTTTTCTGTATCTACTGAGGTGATCACAGATTTTTCTTTTTTAATGTGTTAATGTGGTGATTTACATGAATAGATTCCATTAGAATTTATTTACACTTTGTGTTACTGGGATATCTTGAGGTCATGAGATACTGCCTTCTAAAGTCTGATGTGCTAACATTTTATTTAGAATTTTTTTCTCTATTTTCATAAGTGAGATAGGCACATAATTTTCATTACTTTAACTGTTCTTGTGTGTCATTTAAGAGTTTACTGGTATCATAAAATCAATTGAAGAGCTTTCCCTTTTCTATTTTCTGAAACATTTTATATCAGACAGAACTGCGTCTTAAATTGTCTGGGCCTGGTGTTTTGGTATTACTCTTGTGAGTAGAGTAACTATTGATTTGCTTTCTTTCATAGGGTTATTCAGGTTTTCCATTTCTTGAGTTTGTTTTGGCAAACCATTTTTCTAGGAAATGGTCCGTTTCATTTAACTTTTCATATGGATTGCATATAGTTGCTCAGAGTAATCTGTTTTGCTTAAAAAACTCTTAAGGCTGTGATAGCTTTTCTTTTTCATTCCTGATGTTGTTTATACTCTTTCCTGATCATTCTTGCTGTGGGTTTGCAATTCTATTAGTTTTTTCAAAGAACATGCTTTTAGTTCTATTAATCCTTTTTATTGATATTCAGTCTTATTTTAGTTTCATGTATACAGCACAGTGGTTCGGCAGTTATCCATATTATTAAATCCTTACTCCCACTAGCACAGATACTATCAACTTATGTTGATAAGAAGGTGTTACAGAATCATTGGCTATATTCTCTGTGACCAGCCTACATTATGATTGAACATTTTTGTGCCCCTTTGATGCCAGGGTTCTTATTTGTGGAGTTGAAGAATGAACTTCGCAAACACTCAAAGTAGGAGAGCAAGTGAGAGGCTTTTATTTAGAGAGAAAGTGAGAGGACAGAGCTACTGCCTCACACCAGGAGGGGACAGGAGAGCCCCAGGGTGGTGCGTTGTCTAGGGGTTTTGTGGGTGGTTGAGAGACAAAGGGCTAGGGATGTACACCTGCTAATCGGTCCCAAAATGTTTATCTTTGAAGAGACACTAAGTTTCTTATTAGTCTTCTGGGTTATTTACAAGAAATTTACTGCTCTGATTTCCTCCAAGGATAGCAGCTTCCTGGTCTGGAAGCATGTCACTCAAGACTGCCTGCTTTGCTCCCAAGGTGGTCTGAGTTATTGTCTGTTTGTTAAACAGTATGTTAAGAACCTTACTTTTTAACTAATAGGGTTTTTAAATGCAATCTTATCTTCAAGATGGAATCCTTCCTGTTTTTACTACATTGTTTTGGGCTTGCTTGCTAAATTGCCCAGGTTACAAATCACTTGATGAGGGCTGGAGGAGGAAAAGCAGCAACTGGGTAAAGTAAAAACTAAGCTGTGTCCCCCAGCAGGCCAAAGCAATTCCCACAATGGATTATCTCACTTTGTTTTTTCCGGAGGCCTTCCCCCTGCTCTGTCTAAGCTCATGGTCCCTGTCTCACCTCTATCACTTTCACTCTCCCGACACACTTACCTCCACCCTTCCCCCATGGTAACTGCCAGTTCCTTCTCAGTGTCTGTGAGTCTACTGCTGTTCTGTTCATTCTGTTTTGCTTTGTATTTATATTCCACAAATAAGCAAAATCATATTTTATTTGTCTTTCTCCACCTGGCTTATTTCATTGGCATAATACTCTCTAGATTCTGTCCATGTTGTTGCAAATGGCAGGATTTCTTTTCTTTTATGGCTGAATAATATTCCATCATGTATATGCACCACATCTTCTTTATCCATTCATCTATTGATGCACACTTAGGATACTTCCACATCTTGATTATCATAAATAGTGTGGATGTAAACATAGAGGTGCATATATCTTTTCAGATGAGGGATTTTGTTTTTTGGGGGGTAAATTCCTAGAAGTAGAATTGCTGGGTTGTATGGTTATTTTTATTTTCAGTTTTTTGAGTAACCTCCATACTGCTTTCCACAGTGGCTGCACCAGATTACAATCCCACCAACCATATAGGATGGTTCCCTTTCTCCACATCCTCGCCAACACTTGTTATTTCTTTTCTGTTGGATAATAGCCGTTCTAACTGGTGTGAGGTGATATCTGGTGATTTTAATTTGCATTTCCCTCATGATTAGCAATGTAGAGCATTTTTTCATGTGCCTGTTGGCCATATGTTCTTCTTTGAAGAAATGACTGTTCAGGTCCTTGGCCCAATTTTCAATTGGGTTATTTGTTTATTTGGTGTTGAGGTGTATGAGCTCTTTATATATTTTGGATGTTAACCTATTATGGAATAAATGATTTATAAATGTATCCTCCTATACTGTAGGATGCCTCTTTGTTCTACTGATGGTGTTCTTTGCTGTACAGAAGCTTTTCAGTTAGATGTAGTCCCACTTGTTCATTTTTTATTTTGTTTCTCTTGCCCAAGGACATGTGTCCAGGAAAAAATTGCTCATATTTATGTTCAAGAGATTTTTGCCTATGTTGTCTTCTAAGACTTTTATGGTTTCATGTCTTACATTCAGGTTTTTGGTCCATTTTAAATTTACTTTTGTGTATGGAGTTAGGCAGTAATCCAATTTTATTCTCTTATATAACATGAGTTGTTGAAAAGGCTGTTCTTTAACCATTGTATATCCATGGCTCCTTTATCATATATTAATTGACCATATATGTGTGGATTTATATCTGGGATCTCTATTGTGTTCCATAGATTTTGGGTGTGTTCTTGTGCCAGTACCAAATTGTTTTGATTACTGTGGCTTTGTAGTAGAGATTGAAGTCAGGGAGCATAATCCCCCCAGCTTTATTCTTCTTGCTTTGGGTATTCGGGGCCTTTTGTAGTTCCATATGAATTTTAGAACTATTGTAGTTCATTGAAGAATGCTGCCGGTATTTTGATAGGGATTGCATTGAATCTGTAAATTGCTTTGGGTAGAGTGGTCATTTTGATAATATAAATTCTTCCTATCCATGAGCATGGGATGTATTTCCACTTATTGTGACTTTAATTTTTCTCTTAAATGTCTTATAGTTTTCAGGCTATAGGTCTTTCACTTCCTTTGTTAAGTTTATTCTTAGATATTTTATTCTTTTTGATGCAATTGTAAATGAAGTTGTTTCCTGATTTCTCTTTCTGCTAGTTCATTGTTAGTATGTAGAAATGCAATAGATTTCTGTGTATTAAATTTATATCCTTCAACTTTGCTGAATCCAGTTACTAGATCTTATAGTTTTTTGGTGTAGTCTTCAGGGTTTTCTATGTACAATATCATGTCATCTGTAAATAGTGACTGTTTAAATTCTTCCTTACCACTTTGGGTGCCATTTATCTCTTAGTGTTGTCTAATTGCCATGGCTAGCACCCCATATTGAATAAAAGTGGTCAGAGTGGACATTCTTGTCTTGTTCCTGATCTTAGAGGAAAAGCTTTCAGATTTTCACCATTAAGTATGATGTTAACTGTGTGCTTGTCATATATGGCCTTTATTATGTTGAAATATATACCCTCTATTCCCATTTTGTTGAGAGTTGTCATCACGAATATGGACGTTGAATTTTGTCAAATGATTTTTCAGCATCTATGGGGACAATCATTGGTCTTTATCCTTTTTGTTAATGTGGTGTATGGTATTGATTGATTTAGCGATATTATACCATCCTTGCATCCCTGGAATAAATCCCACTTTGTTATGATGGATGATCTTTTTGATGTATTTTTGAATTTATTTATATTTTGTTGAGGATTTTTGCATCTATGTTCATCAGGGCTATTGGTCTATAATTCTCTTTTTTTGGAGTATCTTTACCTGGTGTTGATATTAGAATGATGCTGGCCTCATAGAATGAGTTTGGAAGTATTCCCTCCTCTTCTGCTTTCTGGAGTCCTTTAGGAAGAGTGGATATTAACTCTTCTTTAAATGTTTGGTAGAATTCAGCTACAAAGCCATCTCGACCTGGAGTTTTGTTCTTTGGGAGTTTTTTGACAACCAGTTCAGTTTTATTGATGGTAATTGGTCTGTTCAGATTTTCTGTTTCTTCCTGGGTCAGTCTTGGAAGGTTGTATTTTTCTAGGAAGTTGTCCATTTCTTCTAGGTTGTCCAATTTATTGGAATATAATTTTTCATAGTATTCTGTAAGAATTCTTTGTGTTTCTGTGGTATCCATTGTGACTATTCCTTGTTTCTGATTTTGTTTATTTTTGTACTTTCTCTTTTTCGATATGTCTGGCTAGGGGTTTATCTATTTTATTTTCTCAAAGAACCAGCTCTTAGTTTCATTAATTTTTTCTATTGCTTTATTCTTTCTATACTATTTATTTGTGCTCTGATCTGTATTATGTCTCTCCTTCTACTAAGTGTGGGTTTGATTTGTTGTTCTATTTCTACTTTCTTTAATTGTGAGTTCAGAAGTGTAAATAAATAAGGGATTCTTTTTGTTTCTTGATGTAGGCCTGTATTGCTATGTAATTCCCTCTTAGAACAGCCTTTGTGGAGTCCCACAAGTATTGGACTGCTGTATTTTTTTGTTTTCAATTGTCTCCATGTATTGCTTGATCTCTGTTTTAATTTGGTCATTGATCCATTGATTATTTACAAGCATGTTATTTAGCCTTCACATGATTTTAGGCTTTTTTGTTTTCTTTGTGTAATTTATTTCTAGTTCTATACCATTGTGGATCTGAGATGCTTGATACAATTTTAATCTTTTTGAATTTATTGAGGCTCCTTTTGAGGCCTAGTATGTGATCTGTTCTGGAGAACATTCCATGTACAGTTGAGAAAACTGTAGGTCAAGATGGCTTCGTAGCTGAATTCTACAATTGGCGTAGTCTATTAAGTCCATCTAATTTAATATATTGTTCAGTGCCTGTGTTTCCTTCTTTGTTTTCCATATGGTTGATCTGTCTGTTGATGTGAGTGGTCTGTTAAAGTCTCCTCAAATGAATTTGTTGTAATGTATTTCCCCCTTTAATTCTGTTAATACTTATTTTACATATTTAGGTACACCTATGTTTAGTTGCTTAGATATTTATAATGATTATATTCTCTTGTTGGACTGATCCTTTTATCAATATCTAATGTCCTTCTTTGTCTCTTGTTACTTGTTTTGAAATCTATTTTGTTTGATATTAGTACTACTACTCCTGCTTTTTTCTCCCTATTGTTTGCATGAAATATCTTCTTCCATCCCTTTACTTTTAGTCTGTATATGTCTTTGGGTCTGAAGTGAGTCTCCTGTAGGCAGGAAAAGATGGATCTTATTTCTTCATCCATTCTTCCAGTCTATGTCTTTTGGTTGGTGCATTCATCCCATTTTCATTTAAGGTAATATTATTTTTAATTATTTAAGGTAATTATTGATAGATGTGTACTTGTTGCCATTTTGTTGTTTTATTTGTTTTCATAGCTCCTCTCTATTCCTTTCTTCCTCTCTTACACTCTTTTCTTGTTATTTGATGGTTTTCTGTAGTGCTGTGGTTGGATTTCTCTTTTTGAATTTTTTGTATCTATTATTATTATAGGCTTTAGATTTGTGGTTACCAAAGGCTCAAGGACAGCTTCCTTACTATATAACAGTCTATATTAAGTGGCCGATTGCTCTATTTCAAACACAGCCTAAAAGTGCTTTTTTTTCTTCTTCTTTCTCCACACTTTATGTATTAGATGTCCTAATCAAAACTATTTAGTCTTAGGAACATTTTCATCTACAGCAATCCCTTTAACATCCTGTAATGCTGGCTTTGTTGTTATAAATTCTTTGAGCCTTCCTTCACCTGGAGATTATTTAAACCCTGCTTCAAATTAAATTATAATCTTGCTGGGTTGAGGATTCATGGTCAAAGGTCTTTCTGTTTCAGTATGTTAAATATTTCATGCCTCTCCCTTGTGGCCTGTAAAGTTTCTGCTAAGAGGTGTGCTCATAGCCTGATGGGGTTTCCCTTGTAAGTAATCTTTTTTCTCTCTCTGGCTACTTTCAATATTTTTTCCTTATCCTTAATCTTTGCCATTTTAGTTATTATATGTCTCGGTGTTTTCTTCCTGGGGTTCCTTTTGTTAGGGGCTCTTTGTACTATATGTTTATTTCCTAGATTGGGGAAGTTTTCAACAATTATTTCCTCAAAGAGACTTTCTATCCCTTTCTCTCTCTCTTCTCCTTCTGGTACCCCTATTGTGTGAATATTGTTTCATTTGGATTGGTCTCCGATTCTTTCATTCCTAGAGATCCTTTTTTTTCTCTCACTCCTCAGCTTCCTTGTGTTCTTGTTCTCTAATTTCCATCTCATTGAGCGTCTCCTCTACTTGCAGAAATCTATTAATTCATTCCTTCCATTTTGTGTTTCATTTCAGTTATTGTATTCTTCAGCTCTTATATCTCTGTTGAAGTCCTCCCTGGGATCTTTAATACTTTTCTGCAGATCAGTAAGCATATTTATGACTTTTACTTTGAAATCTTTATCAAGAAAATTGGTGATCTACCTTTCATTTAGCCCTCTTTCTGATGTCTTATCTTGTAGCTTTGTTTGGAACATATTCCTCTGCCTCCTCATTTTGTCTTTCTGTGTTTCTTCCTTTGTATCATATGGATCTGTTATGCTTTCTGATCTAAAGAGTAATGGCTTTATGAAGAAGATGTACGTGGTTCCCAGAAGTTCAGGTCCCTTTTCTCTCCAGTGCCTACTTCTCCCTTGCTGTTGGTGGGCAATGGGTGGGATTGTCTTTCTGTCTGTCTGCTGGGTGTAGTGGTTTATACCAGTCTTCTAAGGCTGATGGTTTGCCTCAGCCTGGCCTATGGGTTCGGAGCAGTGGTTTCTGCTAGGACCATTGTGGGCAGGTCTGCCTTCTACCTGCCCTGCAATCATAGAGTTTGCAAGACAGTGACAGGGCAGGTTTCACAATGCCAAGGTGCATGGGCTCACAGACGTGGCAGATCTCCCAGTTGCAGAGCCCTCTGGTGTTCAGCAGTGTCAGTGAGCTATGTGGAGGGATGGTACATGGCAGGTTGAGGCAGCAATTGGCACCGTGGAAGGTCCCGTGGCCTCACTGTGGTGGTGCAATGTGAGCAGTGGGGGGCCACATGGGCCAGGAGCAGTAGCGAGTTGGGTGGCATGGGGCCCCTCCAGCAACAAAGGCAGCTATTTGTGCTCCAGTGGTACACAGCTGCTGCAGCAGCGAGTCCCTCAGATGGAGCCTAGCAGCAGCAAGGCATGCAGCACCTGGCCTGGCCACCCTTGGGGAGGAAGGGACTCTTGGAGCTGCTCCTGCAGGTACCTCCCCAGTGGGGCTGGAACAGGGCTGTGAAAGCTGAGAGAGTCTCCCTGTGCCTGCCAGGCAGCAAAGTCAGATGCTTCTGTGCCCATGGGGCTGGCCCAGTGGTGACACACAGGGAGGTGCCTCAGTGCTGAGCTGCCAGCCCAGGGGATGGATCACCTGGGTCTCCTGGGAGTGCTCAGCTTTCTGGACTGAGGGAAGATTTGGGGAGGTGTCACCCACCTGCCCCTCCTCCTGCAGAGACAACCCTGGCCAGTCCTGGCCCCTCTGGCTCCCCTCCGACTGCCGACAAGTCTTTCAAACGGCTGCGTCTGTGTGGGGTCTTGGTGGGCCCAGTGGAGCATGCCTGTCCTTTGCAGGCAGCTGGGGTCTCAGCCTCCCAGAGTGCTCCCACTGTCCCTGGTGTCTAGTCCCACCCATCACCAGAGCCCAAGGCGATGTGGACTTGTGTTCGTGGAGCAGATCTCCAGGGCCAGGTGTGCAGAGGTTCTGGGCACCTATCCCCTCCCCACTCTTCCTCTTCTTCCCGTCTGTGGGCTTGGTTGGGGAAAGGGATGGGGTCCTACCTGGTTGCGGCTCGGCCACTTTACCCTTTTCTGTGTGGTCTTCTCTTCTTCCCCAGGTGTAGATGGTGTATTCTGCAGTGTTCAGTTCATTTTCAGATTTCGTTGTATTTGCTTCCTTGGCCTGTGTGTGGGAGGAAGTTTCCGTTTTCCCTTCCTACTCAGCCATCTCGAGGCTCCTCCCAATTAATCCTTTCTAATCATTTGTTTCCTATTTTCAAAAATCTCTGCTCTTACCCTATTTTCTGCCTTCTGTTTTCTTTAGGTTTACTCTGCTGTTCTTTTTATAATTTCTTGAGTTGAATGCTCAGATCTCAGATGTTTAGTGTATAATTTCATTGTGTTTCTCTAATTGCAGGGTTCTGTATACATCTGTGGGTCAAGCTTATTTGTAGTTCAAATCTTCTATAGACTTATCAACAGTTTTTATTTATGAAAGTCATTGAGAGGCCTATGGTAAAATTTCCTGACATAATGGTAATTTGTCAGGTCTTGTAACATTGTCAAATTTGTTGTACACACTTTGAGGTTGTTTTTAGAATTTGTTTTATCTGCCTGGTAAATGGCCACTGTTGTCATTAACATTTCTCTTTAAATCCCTGCTGCTTGCCTTGTACTCTACTGCCAGATATTAATATAACCAGGACAATTAAAAAAATTTGTATTTGGCTTATGTTTCCAATCCATTGTTTGAATTATTAAATTGATATATTTTTATTGATGGGTAATTCACAGACCATAAAATTCATCCTTTAAAATTGGTTTATAGTGATATCTATCTATCTATCTATCTACCTATCATCATCATCATCTATCCATCATCTATCATCTATAGTGGTCTATATTCACACAGTTGTGCAATCATCACCACTATTTCCAGAACATTTTCATCTACCCCAAGAGAAACACTGTGCCCATTAGCTGTGACTCTTCATTTTCTTCTCCCCTATCCCTTGGCATCTACAAATCTACCCTATGTCTCTGTGGATTTGCTTATTCTGGACATTACATATAAATGGAATCACTTAACATGTGCCCTTTAGTGTCTGGCTTCTGTCACTTAGAATGACATTTTCAGGGTTCACCCAGGTTGTAACATGTGTCAGTACTTTATTCCTTTTTATGGCTGAATCACATTCAATTGTATGGTTCTATGATACAATGTTTATCAATTCATCACCTGACGGGTTTCCAACCCATTATTTTTATCTGTATGTGTGCTTGTGTCTTACAAGTTTTTCTTATAAACAACAAAGGGCAAAATTACATTTCTAAAATGTAATTTAAGAATCTCTGTGCCCTTGGGATTTATTTCTAGCATTTTATTTTGTCATTTCTATTAATCATGTTATTTCCTTGCTACTGGTTTTTTTCTCCTTTTCTGTCTTCTATTGGATTGAGATAGAGATTTATTAATTTTTTGAGTGTATTATTCCCTTTCACTCCAACTACTGGGTTGCAAATCTTACATTGCATGTCAAAGCCCTCCAAAAATCTCTTTCTCCCTTCTGAATATAAAGACTTTATAATGCTTTGATTTTTTAAAAGATGCTTTGATTTTGATTACTCCCCTTCTATCTTATATGTAATTGTTGTCCAGCATTTTAATTCCACTTTGACTCTCTGTTTCTCAAGTTGTATGTCTTACTGTTACTTACTTAGATGTATGCTTATTTATCGGTTTCTTGAATTCCTTTCTTCCAAGTTTAATTTCAATCTTCTGGAAGTACATGCTTAACTAGTTTTTCTGGTGATAATTCTAGGTTAATTTTTCTTTTATCTAAGCACTGGAAAGGCATTCCATTGTTTTCTGTGTTTACCTGTTGCTGTTGAAAAGTCTGTCAATTTGATTGTTGATCTTTAGTAGGTGGACTATCTTTTTGCTTTGGTTACTTTGAAGATCTCTTTGTTGATTTGCTATTTTACACTATTGTGGTTTTATTTTTATTTTTCTTGCTCAGCAGTCATTTTCTGGGTCTGTTGACTCATGCATTTCATCACCTCTCAGCCATTATTGCTGAATATTGCCTTTGTCTAAACTCACAGTTCTTTACTTGGACCTCCTATTAGATGTGTGTTGATATTTCCACTTTGTCTATTGTATCCTTAATCTGTTTTATGTTTTCCATCTCTTTATCTCTTTGGGTTACATTCTCAACAGGTATGCTGCTCTAGCTCTTGATTCTAACATGCCACTTAAGGTATCTGTTGAACTTTTCGATCCTATTTCTATATTTTTCATTTATAGAAGTTCCCCTTGGTTCTTTTTCATCTCTGCCTGTTCTTGTTTTTGCAGCCTTTAAAAAAAAATCTCTTAAGATTTTCCACTCTTCTTTTGATTTTAATCATTTTAAATATGTTTTATATCAAACTATTTTAGTACCTGAAATTCTTGTGGGTTTTATACTGCTGTTTCTTATGTCTGCTGACTTTTGCTTGTTCTGAGTTTTTCCTTAGGTAGATTAGTAGTTTTTTATTTTGAGCTCATATTAAACAGGTTTATCTTTGAGAATCCTGCATGGCCTGGATTGAGAGCATGTCCCTCAACAGTGGTTTAATATTTGCTTCTGCAAGATGCTCCAGTGGAACAACTGGTCCAGTACCAATTTTTATGCCTATTCTCACTTTGGGGGTTCCTGAACCCCAAGGACAGTATACATTTGAGCTCCAAAGGTACATATACAGTAGGTCCGTGGTTATGAATTCTTAAGGGAAGCTTTTTCTCTCATGCATCTGTAGAATCAGACATTTTCCCTGGTTTCTCTGAACCAATGGATAAACTTTTCTCTAGAACCCTCTTTCACTGAGGTTGCATTCCCTTAGAATATCTCATATTTATTGAAGTGTCTCAATTTATGATTATTTACCTTGCTTGGGTTCAAGGTTTTATTTCTGTGCCTGCTTGTGTATGAAAACCCAAGCCCCAATTTGTTCATGTTTTCTTTTCTGATTTTTTTCTTTTTGATAGTTTCTGTTTTCTTCAGCTATGCATTTAAGAGTATTTGTTATATTTTCTCTAGCATTACATGTGGTCATAGATTATTTTTTGTAATAATGCTCACTTTACTGCCAGGAGCTGAAATATTTTTAGTAAGTATTTTAACATCAGACATAATATAGACAAGTGCATATAACAAATTCATAGTTTAATGAATAATTATAATCACCCCCAGATCAAGGACTAAATCATTGCCAGTACCCAAGAACTTCTCTTTATGATAGAGAGGTATCTTCTCTTCTCTCATTATTCTGACTTTTGTGATATCCATTTTTTTTTACCTCTCTTCATAGTTTTGTTGCTTATATGTGTCTCTGATAAAGCACAGTTTAGTTTTGACTGTTTTTAAATTATATCTACTTTTCTGTTCTACATTATGTTTGCGGGTCTTATTTATAATGTGTGTAGCTGCACTTAATTCATTTTTGTTGCCATATTCAATTGTGAGCACATAGCATAATTTGCTTGTCTCTTCTGTTCCTGGAGGCAGTTGAGTTGTGTTTGGTTTTTGCTATTACAATGAATGCTGCAGTGAGTACTGATGGGCATGTTTCCTGGTACCCATGGGCCAAATTTCTGTTGGATGTATACCTAGGATTAGAACTGCCGGGGCATAGATTGTGCACATCTCCCACCTTTTAAGATAATGCCAAACTTTTCTGCCAATCGGTAAGACCAATACACACTTTACCAGCCATGGCGAGTATTCCTATTACTCTGCAGAGTTACCATCATTTGTTACTATAAGTCATTAAAATTTTTGCCGATCAGATTAGAATGTATTTGTAAATAAAAAATGTAAATTACATTTACAAAATACATTTACATTATTTTGATTTTATTTTCTTGATGGCTAATGTGAGTGAGCATCTTTCTATGTTTATTGGTTATCTGGATTTCCTGATTCTGAAGTGCTTTTTCAAGTCTTTTTTCCAATTGTCTATTGGAAATGTAAGTCTTACTGATTTGTGGGAGTTCTTTACACATTTTAGGTACTAGTCCTTGTTAGTTGTAAGAGCAGCAAATATCTTCTTCGATTTGATGCCCTGTCTTTTTACATTTTATGTGAAGAGCATAAATTATTAATTTTAATGTAGTTAAGCTTATCGATTTTTTTAAAAAGTCTTAATCAAGAATTCTTTCCTGCTTCAAGATCATAAAGATGTTCTTAGTTTTCTTCTAAATGTTGCTTTTTCAAATGTAACTGGAAATGATTTCTGTGTATGGGGTAAGATAGGGGTCCTGTTTTTCCCTGTCTTGGGAAATACGGATACCCAGTTGGCCCAACACAATATACTGAAAAAAGTTCATCTTTTTCCTACCAATCTGCAGTGCTACCTCTGCTGTATATAAAATTTCCATGTATATGTACATCTATTTCTGATTTCTCTATTCAGTTCCATTGATATATTTGCCTAATCTTGCTCACTTCCTTACTGTGTTAACCATACATGTGTATTAATTCCTGTTATTTATCAGGGCAAGACCCCCCTGCAAACCTTTTTTTCTTCAAGTGTTCCTTAGCTATTTGTGTGGCCTTTCAAACTTCTATATAGATTTTAGAATGAGTTTGCCAAAATCACCACTGAAATTATGATTGAGATTGTAATTATTCTGTAAATCAGCTTCGGGAAAACAAGCATCATGATATTATAAATGTTCTAATTCATCAACATGGTACAGCTCTCCATTGACTTTAGTGTCTCTCATTTAGCATTCTCTTCATAGAGACTTTGAATATCTTTGTTGATTTTATTCCTGTGTACTTTTGCATGCTGCTATAAATGGTATCTTTCAAAAGAGTACATTTTATTACTGTTTGTGCTAATACGTGAAAATAGAATTGATTTTGTTGTACCAATTTTTTAAACCTTATTAAGCTCTCACTAATTTTAATGACGTATCTTATATATTTATTTTAATTTTCTGCCTACATAGTCACATACTCTTGCTTCTTTCTTTCATATCCTTATATTTTCTGTTTTATTTCTTGTCTTATTAATCACACTAGGACCACAGTGTGCAGGGAAGAACTGACGTGGTAAAGTAGGATCTTTGTCTTGTTCTGTGTTTGAAGGGGAGCACTTATAAGATTCTACTCTAAAGAATGTTTGCTATAGATCTTCATCTCTGGTAATTAAAGTTTCTTTCTATTTCTACTTAGCAAGGAGGAAACCATGAATATGCATGAATTTAGACTTTTTTCAGTGTTTTTTTTTCTGTATCTCTTGAAATGCTCATGTTTTCCCTCCTTTAATCTGATCATGTGGTTTGCTAATGTTAAATTAATTTTGCATTTCTGGGTTTAATCCTACTTTATCATAAAGCATCATCCCTTTTCTAAATTGCTGGCTTTGGGTTGCTGGCATTAGGATTTTGGCATCTGTATTATGAGTAAAATAGGTTTCTAATTTTCCCTTTCTTGAATTGATCTTGTTGGGCTTTGTAAAGGAATTATTCCAGCATCACAAATGAGTTGGGGATATTTTGTTTGTTTTCTTTCTGTTCTCTGGAAGGGGTTGTGTGAAATTGGTGTTATATCTTCCTTAAATGCTTGATGAAGTTTATTGGCAACACCATCTGGGCATACAGGTTTTAAGAAAAAAAAAAATTGAAATAATTGTAGATTCATGTGCAGTTGGAAGAGGTAATACAGAGAGGTCCCATGTACGCTTTACCCAGCTTCCTCCAAGGTGGCATCTTGCAAAACTATAGTATAATGTCTCAGGTAGGATATTGATATGTGTATAATCAAGGTACAGAATATTTCTATCACTGTAAGGATTTCACATGTCCTTTTATAGCTACACTCAGTTTCCTTCTACCCTCATACCCTTTTAAAATCCCTGACAGCCATGGATCTGCTCTCTAGTTCTATAATTTTACCTGTTCCAATTTTATGTTTCTTCTTGATTCAGTCTTGGTAGGTTTTGTTTATGGGACTTTATTCATTTCTTCTAGGTTATCTAATTCATTGGTATATAATAGTTAATAGTAGCCTCTTATAATCCTTTTATTTCTCTAATAGCAGTTAGAATGCCTCCTCTTCATTTCTGATTTTGTTTATTTGAGGGTTCTATTTTCTTAGTCTAGCTAAATATTTGCCAATATTCTTTTCAAGAAAACTCATTCACTTTTTCAAAACTTTTCTATATTAAAAAAAAAGTTTTTATATCTTCTATATCATGTATTTCCTAAAATTGGACCCTTAATACCACGTACAAAGTCTACCCAAAATGGATTAAAGACTTGAATGTAAGACTTGGAACTGTAAGACTTCTGAAAGAAAATAAGAGAAAAGCTTTACAATAATGTTGGCAGTTTTTTTCTGGATATGCTACCAAAGCATAACACAGATATGTATGTAGGGAAGGTGGTGGATACATTTAACCAAAGTGGGTATCATGGCTGCTAAGAGATGAAGGCCCTCAGTAGAGTCTGGACTACTTCACTTCCACTTTCCTAGGGCCTGAAAAAGTCTGTGTACTCGCAGGAGGATGTCTTCCTGCCAAAGTGTTCTTTGGTCTACCATCTAAATGATCATGCATCGATTCTCCTCCTCCTCCTCCTCCTCCTCGTCATTTAGCCAAGCCAAGATGCGAGGGAAAACCTGGCAGCTGAAGCCCTCACGGTCCACATTGTCCACGTGGTCCTGCGGGACCTCCAAGCTGGGGAAAACCCGGCAGCAGCCCAGGCACCTGAAGCCGTCGTCCAGGGCGGATGTTTGTGAGGCCTCTTCAGCCTCCTCAGCCACTTCCGAATAAGCCAACTTGTCTCTTTTGCTCCTCTTTGAGGCGGGTTCCACCTCATCCCATGACACAGCCACACCTCTTTTCATCTGGACACGCCTGTAGTATATCTTCTTGACGCGTGCCCTTCCCAGGTATGGTGGAAAGGAGTCTTCGGTAGACAGGGAGGGAGCTTCCCGTTCCTCCAAGACCTTGGGGAGAGTCACCTCATGAGGCTCAGGACAAAGAAGATCCTGATGCCACTGAGGGATTCCTCCTCCTCCTCCTCCTCCTGGGAAAGGAAATTTCAGACATGAGAAAACTAGAATAAGTGTGTGAAGTCTGTAGGAGTTGAGATGGTCATGAGAATATTCCTATGTGGGCACATGGCCTGGAAGTACACACATATGTGAAATCACAAAATGCCGTATGACATACATTTTATCTGAGGTATGTGCGTGGTGTGATTACGTGGGATTGAGGGTGTGGAGGTCTGTGTGTGTTCTGGGACACACCTGGTGAGTGCTTCTGACATTGGTAAGGGGGTGGTGAATGAAGGTGTACATGTGTGTGTGGTGCGACAATACACGTGAACAGGCGAGGTATGTGTTCTTACTGTGAAACAGCTAAAGACAGAGCGTGTTAGCGGAAGTATGCTTGAGTCTCCCAGAAGCGCAGCTCTCTGAGGGGCTGAAGGCTTTGGGCTGAAGGTTTTGTGGGTGAAGTAGTATGCGGAATAGAAAGCCTGTGTATGAAAGTGCATTCATTTCAGGGCCTATGAGTGAGTGCTTAGGCTGCCTCTAGTGGGGGAGCTAGAACAAGTTACCTGTGTGAGAGGGTGTACATTCTTCTCAGGTTAGTGTGTAGACAGCAGAGTCTGAGAATGATTGTGTGAGGAGGGAAGGTGGAAGTGTGTATCTGTGTAACGCTCGTAGAGAATGGGAAGGACGCATCTGGAATGAAGGGATGTGTGTATGAGAGAAAAAGTGAAAGGAAGGAATACTGGGGCTCTATCTGGTATGAAGGAATATAGAGTGTGTGTGTGTGAGTGAGTTTGTGCTGATCTGAGGGAAGAGGTAATTGAATTCCCACACGGTTACCAGCACAGCTCACCATCTCACAGCTGTCCCAGTGTTCACATGGGGTACCGCCCTATCCTTGAAAGCACACCCCCAATTTGTCCCTCTGCAGAGGCTGCAGTCTTAGTTTCTCTGCCCTGAAGCCCTTTCCTGTTTTTGAAGGGAAAGTGAAGTAAGTAGGGATTGGGCCGAGCCACCGCAGCTATTCATCCCGTCCAGCCTTTGTGTCTCCCTTACCGTCCTCAGCAGGAGCAGGAAGCTTTCCTGGACACGCAGCAGAAATACTCCGAGACAGAGGGCTCTTCTCCCGGTGTCTGACTGCGGTCTCGGACCACCGCATGTGCCTCCGGCTGAGGAGAATCCTCTTGAGAATTCTGGAATTCTGAGGAATGGAATACAAAAAAACAGATGTGGCATTTTCTGGGATCTGTATCCGTTCAAAAAAGACATGTTAAGTCGATTATCAGGTTAGGCATTGAAACCTTCCGCCCCCCACCCCCCATGAAATTAAGCATTTGAAACTTCACTTGCTTGAAAATATAAGGAAACAATTAGGAAAATTGTGTGCAGTAGATGTCAGTGATATTGGGCATCTTGTATGTGATGTTTCTAAAGATGTATACTGCAGTATATCAGAGGCTCAGATTCTCACTTAGTACATAGTAAGTTGCCTGTATTATTTGATGATATTACTCTACTTACTGGAAGAATATACTTGGAGTATATATACATGGGTTCAGTGCTTCCGTCTGTCAGCTGGGGACCATCAAACCAAAGTGCCCATCTCCTGCCCCCGGGGGGAGTCCGAACGGACAGGAGAGCCCTCACGCCCACCTCTTGTCCCCGGTCTCCTCTCGCAGGTGTCTGCACTGGGGAACCTGACAGGGGCCTCTGTTGCCAGAGCTGTGCAGGGCCAGGGCTTGGGGGGAACTGCTGAGTTCTGAGCTGGAGTAGGGGACTCCAGGAGGGCCTCCACGGTTGGCTCCAGACTACCCCTCCCAGCGCTGGCCCCTGCCCTGCTCTCCAGAGTTTATGTACCCTTAAATGGCACAGCTGTCAGCGGCCTACTCAGTGTGCCACCCTCCTCTGTGTCCCCTGCCCACAGAGGGCTCGGACTCGGGAGTTCATCTGTACTTATCATGTTCATAGCCTATCTTGAATTTTACACCTTCTTAATTTACAGATTACTTCTAGCTTGCTCTTTTTTCCCAGTAAAATACGTATATTTCTTAAATCCGCTCTACTGTGCATTTAAATATATCCTGAAAATCCCCAGACAGGTTTTCTTCCTCTTCCTCTACATTTCCAATAAAAACACTATGCCTTTAAATTCACAAACTTCAGTAAATAAATAGGTAAATTCTTATTCCTGAAAAAATAACCCATCCTCTGTTTAAAAACTGCAACCCAATGTGTACTTCTCCAAATTGCATCCACTTTGTCTTTTAGGTGGCTAGGGTGTGTCTGGTGGTGGTGTGGGGATGGGACTATTTGGTGCATGTCATATTTAAGTGTGGCGAGTATAATCTGATGTGTATGTGCCTGTCATGTTTCTTCAACAATTTTAGGTAGTGAGTCTAGAGATGAGATGGCCCGGATGTGTGAAGGTGGTGTGATGTGCTGGGTGACGTGAAGCATAATTTTGTATTTATGGAGGCAGTGTATCTTCCATGTATTTATGAGTAACCTGTGTTTTATGTGCTATGAAAGTTTAAGTAGTTATATAATATCTATTTGATTTATAGCAAAGACTATGAGGATTTGAAGAACTTTGTGAGATGTGTTGAGACAACGAAAGCATAACAGAGTGGCCATGTGAAGGCTAGATAGGAGAGAGGTCACTACATGGATGGTGGAATTTGGGGATTATGTGAAGGGACTAAGAGCCTGGGAACAAAGAGGAGTTTTAGACGTTGTTATACAATTGTGATGGTTTCATGCCCTATTGGTATGAAATACAGAGTGGAACAAGAGTGGGATTATCTGCGGGGTCAGAGACAGTGGTACTGAAGGAATGATGTTAGAGAAAGTAAATTAGAGGAATGTATGTGCAGAAAAGTAAGGGTTTGATGGTATAACACATGTGCATATCAGCTTGGGAGTGTGCGTGTGAGTGAGTGTGAGTAGCTGTGGGTGTAATGGTGTGACACACCTGTGTGATCATGAGGACAGGAGGTGGCTAGATGCAAGAACTGAGGGGCCCCTTTCAAATCTGTGGCCACTCTTCATGCATGAGAGGACTACATACGTCACTGGATTAAACACATTTTGTTTTAGTTGTTATAATCTGCATAAGGTCCCCCACCATTGAAAGATGCTATATGCTATTCCCCAGAACCTATGAATGTTAACCTTAGGAAGCCAATGGGACTCTGAAGATGTGATTAAATTAAGGGAGTATTTGAAATGAGTTCCTGTTGATGGCATAGAACCAGAGCCCTAGGTTCCCAGATTGGAGAGGAGGAGACTCCAGCTGGGCCCAAAGTAGACCTTTCTCTCTGGCTGAGCAGAGACACTGAGCTCGATCTCTACAGGTCTGTGCAGACTCCCACTGCCCTGATCTGCCTAGACTTCAGCAGCTCTTCCTCTCTACTCAGCAGCACAAGAGGCCGAGTCAAGAGAGGAGCCAGAGGCGTAGCGTTCTGATTCAGAGGGTCCGTCATTTCCCTCAGGACCCACAGCTGGGTACTTCAAAGAGTACCCAGGCGGTGCACCCCATGCATGGAGCTTTGAGACTCCTGGAAAATGGAGCGAAACTAATGGAGGCGGCTGGTTCCATTCTGTTCCCTCCTACACTCTTCTCCGTGATGTACTCTCCCCACTTTCCCTCATGGAAATACTGAGTTTGTCCTAAACAGTTATCTTTGGCTTGGACAGAGAATTGGCCTGTGTGAGCTTTCTGGGTTACTCTCTGGACCCTGTAGTCCAGGCTCCTCACACTAACTCACTCACCTTGCTTAAGATTTTTGGTACCATTGGCTTTCCTCCCCCATTTTTTTTGTGGGTGTGCCCTTTGCATTCCCCCTCTTAGATCTACAATCTCAGGTGAAACAATTGGTGAATTTTTATCTTTGCAGAATTTAACTATTTATTATTAGTCAGTGTGTTTGTTTTGCTGACCAAGCTCACTTTTCCTCAGTGAATTAAGATGACCTTCATCTCTAACGAACGTGTCAGGTGTGTGTATCATGCACACATTGTGGCAGAATGGTGTGAGGAATGTCATGTGCTTTGTCTGTATAAATTCTTTAATGTGTGCCTGCCTGATCTGGTGTTTGCGCATTTGAAAATGGGATAGTTCTGTGTGTGTGAGAATGGTATGTGTCCTTTTTGTCTGTGTGCAGATTGCGTCTCCTACGATTATGCATGTGTTTGCGTGTTTCACATGTTAGGTGGCTTAGTTGTGCAACAGGATTATTGGGAGTATTCTCTTTGAGACTAGCGTAATTAATGTATTTGTGAAATCTAAGGTAACAGTAAAAGCACAGAAGTATATGAAAATCAATGGCTGTAAGAGAAAGAATATATGACTTTTCAATGTAGAACTGTTTGAAGATCCAAAGTAAATGAGGGCACAGGACAGAGCATGCAAGAATAAATTTAGAGCAGCATGTGATTGATTGCTCTAAGTAAAATTTTGAAAGATTGAGCTCTAAGGGGTTGAGCAGAATATGAACACTAAAGCCTAGCCCTCTAACTCTGAGGCATTCACCAATTAGAAAAATATCCGTATAGCAAAATACATGTAATAGAATTTTGAGAATATCACCTTTTAGAGTAGTCCAAGATTGAAAGTAACCCAAATGCTCATAAAAGTATAATCAATAAAGACACTATTTATGTGCCAAGAATGAAGGAACTACAGTCACATATAACATGGATGATGATTACAAACAAAAGTACAGAGAGTGAAAAGGAGTTGATGGAAAGCATGTATTGCGTACTCGTGTTCCCGTAACATTAAAACACAGGGACATTAACATTAGTTAATGCAGCACTTTTGTATGGTTGGGACAAAAACAGTAGAGAACTCAGATGCATGTGGAAGATGACAAGGAAGTGAAAGATGAGGATAGCGGGGTGCAGATGGGTCTGTATAGGGTTGAAGTTGCGAACATCAGCTATGAAAAGATACTGCTGTGCTGGGGTCTCGGACCAGGTATGTCTATACTCAAGTCAGGACCTGAGGATCCTACCGTGTTGGGCCTGCTTTAGGCTATTAGTGCTGTCACACCTTCCTGGTGATAGAACCTGTCCTTGCCCAGCTCATACTGATATGTTCTTCCATGTTCCTCTGATACAACTCATCCCCTTAGGCCCTCTTCCACCATTTCCTCAAATAACTGTCTGCCCTCCACTTGTGTCCTTGGGCTCCCTCCAATCCTTCAAAGTATTTTCCCTTGGGATTTACTAATTCCGCTGGGGATTGTACTAAAGAAGATGGAGAGGCATTTTGAGTTTCTCTCTGTGCTGGGCAGCCTTGTGCTGACTGATGAGCAGAATCACTGAGCTCATCTCTGGGCTCTGCCTAGATCCCCACTGCTCTTTGCTTCCCATCCCTTCTTACCAGCGCCAGGAAGCTTGTCCTCACAAGGGACGCAGGACAGGCGCTCTGAAGCAGCAGCAGCTTCTGTTGCTCTCTGGCCTTGGGTTGGGGCCACCGTCCCGTGTCCATGCGGTAGAGCTGCTTTTGTGGAAAAATTAAATAAAAATGATAGATGCGGTCTGTGCTTGGTGTTTGTGTATTTATCCATCCATTAAATAAACAATAAGAGTCTGCTATGTAATGTCTTCAGTGAACCCAGATAGCCTCTGTTTATGTGGATAGCATAATACCGTTTTCCCTTGAAAATTTTAAATGTGTGGTAATATTGGTTGTTCCATCTGTAGATCATGAGTGACTGGATTTCACAAAGTGTGTCTTTATAAATGGAACAGAGATACGTATCTAGCTCTAATGAGGGAGGTAAAACAAGTTACCGGTGTGAAAGGGTGTATATTATTAACGGGTTAGTGTGTAGACAGCAGAGTCTGAGCATGACTGCGTGAGCAGGGAAGGTGGAAGTGTGTATCTGTGTAACACTGGTACAGAATGGGAAAGATGCATCTGGAATGAAGGCATGTGCATATGGGAGAAAAAGTGACAGGAAAGGATAATGGCGCCATATCTGCTATGAAGGAATATAGCGTGTGTGTGTGAGTGAGTTTGTGCTGATTCTAGGGAAGAGGTTGTGATGGAATTCCCACACTGTTACCAGCACAGCCCACTATCTCACTCACAGCTGTCCCAGTGTTCACATGGGGAACTGTCCTATCCTTGAAAGCACACCCCTAATTTGTCTCTCTGCAGAGGCTTCAGTCTTAGTTCCTCTGCCCTGAAGACCTTTGCTGTTTTTGAAGGGAAAGTGAAGTAAGTAGGGATTGGGCTGAGCCATGCCAGCTATTCATCCCATTCAGCCTTTGTGATCTCCGTTACCATCCTCAGCAGCAGCTTGAAGCTTTCCTGGGGCAGACGCACGGGCGAAACACTCCAAGACAGAGGAGGCTTCTCCCGGTGTCTGACTGCGGTCTGGGACCACAAGTGCGTCAGGATCAGGGGAATCCCATTGTGTCTCCTCAAATTCTGAGGAATGAATACAAAGAAACAGATGTAGCATTTTCTGGGATCTGTATCCATTCAAAAAAGACATGTTGAGTGGACAATCATGTTAGGCATTGAAACCCCTGCCCGCCGCCATGAAATCAAGCATTTGAAACTTCACTTCCTCCAAAATACCAGGGAACAACAATTTTGAAAATTGTGTGTAGATGTCAGTGATACTGAGTATCTTGTATGTGATATTTCCAAAGATGTATACAGAATATCACAAACTAGTGACTAAAATTGTATACTAGCCCCTTTTTCCTCATGAGAAATTATATAATTAGAGGACATGGGGTACAAGTTTTAAAAGACTTCCGCCTGTCTGCCTGCCTGCCTGCCTATCTAGATTGGTATCTGTATTGATGTATGGAAAGATAGGGATGTCAGTATATATACAGAAAGGGGTAGAGATACAGCATTTTCGCAGGGAATTCCTGAGCAGCAGCCATGGTGCTGGAGATGCGCTAATGAAGACTTTACACACTTGCCCCAGACTCCTCTTCTGGGAATGTATTTCTGTATTTCTCCAAGACTCTCAGCCTCCCTATTCAGATATTTTGAAAACCTCTTTCAAAGGAGGCAGACACACCCCCATGATACATTTCTGCCCGGGGATTGGAAACGGACACCACGGGCAGTTCTTGGGCAAGGGGTCACTTATGGCCCTGCTGAGGGGAGGGACTCAGTTCTGAGCCTGGGCCATCGCATTGCCCCGTCTCCCCGCCTGGCTCCTCCTTAGCCCCTTCTCGCTCTCAGCCCACATCACGGAGACTCAGACTGTCTCCAGCAGAGGTTGGGCAGTGGAGTGTGTGCCAGGCTGGGGAGCATGAGCTGCCAGTGACTGCAAGGAAGAAAAGCCTTTCTCCCAACCTGCCCTCTTCCTGGACTTGTCTTGGTTTCACCGGTTCCAGAGGGGGCCGAGGCCCTGGGCCTGGAACGCCTTTCCTCCAGGAGCTACAGTAGTTCTGACCATGTGACTAGGATTTCTGCAGTTGGAAATGATTGGCAAGGGCACGTGCCCCAACCAGGCATAGGCATATAGTCCTCCTCTGTGCCCTGCCGTGCTCTTCCCTTTTCCAGCTAACTGGGATGTTGATAACCTGGGGTTTATTTGAAAGCTGAGTGTTCATGATAAAAAGTTTCTATCAGTAGGTAGACTTGCCCTATTCCTTCACATACACTGATTGTTGCATAAGAAATAGATAGGTTCCTTTTTGCATTACTCACTCAGGCCTAATCTACTCCAACTAATGAATCTTGAGTTGAGTTTTGAGATGCAAATATTTGGACGTGGTATACATTAAGCAAGCCATTATATTAGAAACTACTCTGTCTTCCCTTGGCTTACTTATGCTGTATAAGCCAAGGGAAGACACACAGTCACCTCACAGTCACTACAAGTATTTCAGTTTCCCATTTTTCCAGAAAGAGCCAAATTTTCTCAATTCTGCTGTCCTGCTTAAATGGTATTTGTGTGTGTGTGTGTGTGTGTGTGTGTGTGTGTGTGTGTGTGTGTGTGTGTGTCCTGCTGGTTTTTTTCTTTCATATAGGAGCCTTGCATTTATATGTCTGTACTCTAAGACAATGAAAGAAAGGTCTCAATGTCTGAGACAATCTAAGAAATCAACTCATTTTCTGTATGACTTTACACTCTCAACCGTGCACCTCCAATTTTAGACACTCAAACTTTTTTCCTAATTTTTCATTTACCTCTTCGAGCCACATTTTCATCATTAACTGGAAAAATATTGTTGGAAAATTTGTAACAATGTATAAAATGAAAGAAAGGGAAATACATTATATAAGAAATTATACTAATCTATCACTACATCTGTGATACAGTAATCCAGAGCGGCCTGATGTAGGGAACACAGGTCCTACACCACAGAGACAAGGACCTAGTCACACAAACCTTCTCTTGACCCCCAGATTATCTGATCCCTTAGAAAGACCGGATCACCCACACCTTTTCCTCCCTCCTGCCTTCCTCCCCTTAGGAATCTTTGTTCCTTTTTTCTTTATAAGACGGTTTCTAGATCCCCAATGCTCAGAGATTATCACTGACACACACCTCCTGACATCCTGGCAACTTTGGGGGAACGTGTGGTTTCAAGATGTTTCCTTTTTCGTTTGTGCTTCATGGCTCAGCACTTCAGAGAGTGACTTAAAATCAGGTGCCTTCCTCCCTGGAACTCTGCTGCCAGAGGTTCAAGTGATGACAGCGAAGAAGCAGGTCTTTATATTCAAGAACAACCAACAACTGGAAAAGCTCTCTCCTCACTCTCTCACTCACTCACTCACTCACTCACTCACTCACTCACTCACTCTCTCGCTCACTCACTCACTGGCCTGGCCAGTGCTTAAGTACAGCAGGAGACCCATTATGATGTAAATGAGACAGGGTTCCATAGCATTCTGACACGTGCATCAGAGCAGACCACTGACGGTGGGGGGGGTTGGCAGGAGGTGTGGGACCCTTTTACCCAATACAAATTCTACCATCAACTTGAATGTTTATCTTGCACTTCATGTCAAAACTTGAGAACCAATGATATGGATTAAACAAAAGACAATTACTGTATGTATCTAGGGTAACCACATTACTAAATCTCCCCAAGGGTGAGGATAAGGAATTACCTGAGAGAAACAGGCTTAGACCCATGCCTGCCCCTTAGAACATGGTTAAGTGTCCTATCTTAGCAGTACCATATATCTTATGTACACATGTAAGTTATATGTGTGGTGCATGTGTATAGTGGTTTTGCAAACACCTTGTGATTCCATACAGCTCATACATTTATTGAATTTTTCCCACTGTAGGGAACAGGCTCATGTATTTCAACAAGCCACTGTCTCTTTTGCAAGTCTTTTTCCTTCACTTTCCCAGAGCCTTCAGGGTGAGAGGAAGCCCCTGGCTTTACATCCCATGGCTCTATCATGGCTCATAGGTGATATACTCATTAATTTCATAAAATGTTGGCTAATTATTCTCCAAAACAGCTACGTAGTTCAATACTTCACTTTATATCATGAAGGTTCTTTTTTTTACCCATATTGTTACTATCGTTTGTATAGGTTGATCTAATTTTTACGAACTTGGTGCCTGTGAAGGATCTAATTTTTGATTTGGGTTTTTCCAATAGCTGTCAAGGCTGAGAATATCTTTGGAAATGTGCCTACTGTTTGGTGGCTGCCAAGAGGCCAAGCCCATGTGGGGGGCACAGCGTGAGGCAGGACCTACTGGAGATAAAGAAGACTGAAGCTGGCTGGATCACAGCCTTGCTCTAGAGCAGCTGCTCACTTAGAAGGAAATACACATGGCCCCTCAGGGAGGAGACAGTCAGTGGGAAGTTGGAAGTAGAATGGAGCTAACTAGAGTTCAAACCCTGTGCAGAGCCATTTAATATCCAGGAGACTGGGGCCTAGAACAGAAGCCAGGGAATGAAGTCTTCATGCTTGACAAGCACAGGATTCATGATGAGGGCCATAAGATTTAGTAATGTGATTACCCTATATACATAAAGTAACTGTCTTTTGTTTAATCCACATCATTGGTTTTGAAGTTTTGATATGAAGTGCAAGGTAAACATTCAAGTTGATTTTAGAGTTTGTGTTGGATAAAAGGGATCCCCCCTGTCAGTGGTCTGCTCTGATCCACGTGTCACAATGCTGTGGAACCCTGTCTCACTTGCATCATAATGGCCCTCCTGCTGTACGTAAGCACCGGCCAGGCCAGTGAGTGAGTGAGTGAGGGAGTGAGGGAGTGAGGAGAGAGCCTCTTCAGTCACTTGCTGTTCTTGAATTGTTGCCTTGATTCCTGGCTGTCATCACTTGAACCTCTGGCAGCAGAGTTCCAGGGAGGAAGGCACCTGATTTTAAGTCACTCTCTGAAGTGCTGAGCCATGAAGCACAAACGAAAAAGGAAACATCTTGGAACCACACGTTCCCCCAAAGTTGCCAGGATGTCAGGAGGTGTGTGTCAGTGATATTCTCTGAGCATTGGGGATCTAGAAACCGTCTTAAACAGAAAAAAGGGAGATTCCTACCTATGGGAGAGAAAGGGCAGGATGGCGGGAGGGAGGAAAAGGTAAAGGTGGGGGTGCGCCGGTCTTTATCAGGAATCAGATGATCTGAGGGTCAAGAGGAGGTTCCTGTGACTAGGTCCTTGTCTCTGTGGCGTAGGACCTGTGTTCCCTACGTCATGCTGCTCTGGGTTACTGTTTCACAGATGTAGTGATTGATAAGTATGACTCTTCTTATATAATGTATTTCCCTTAATTTCTCTTTTTTACAAAACCGAGTCCATGTGTTAAGTGAATGGATATTTTTATGTTTTCCAATAATATTTTTTCCAGTTAATGAAGAAAGTGTGGCTCGAAGAGGTAAGTGAAAAGTAGGAAAAAGTTTGAGTACCTAAAATTGGAGGTGCAGGGATGAGAGTGTGAAGTCACACAGAAAATGGATTGATTTCTGTCTCCGACATAAAGACCTTTTGTTCATTGTCTCAGAGCATAGAGGTGTAAATGTGAGGCTCCTTTATGAAATGTAAGGAAAAAACTAGCAGGATGCACACACACACACACGCCCATGCACGCACATGTACACACAATACCATTTAACCGCAGTGGTTGAATTGAGAAAGTTTGGTTCTTTCTGGAAAAAGGGGAACCTGAAATTTCTGGTGCCTGTGACGTTTAAAAAGTAAACAAGTCCTATGAGGAAGAGCCAATGCTCAGTAACGGGAGGGGACAGATCAGGACCAAAACTGAGGGTCCCAGTGGTGGCTCATGAAGAGAACGTGACGTCTGGATTTCAGCACACCCCAGTGGGGCCTTGGGGAGAGGCTAGGGAAGGGAGTCTGTCTGCAATTCAGCTTCAGTACAGACAGTGCCTGTTCAGAGATTTTTAGTGTAAACTATGGGACATGCCAACCACATTCACACCAGTTCACACATACACACATATACAGCATAAATAAGCCAAGGGGAAGACACAGAGTAATTCTAATATAATGGCTTCTTATATATACCAGGTCAAATTATTTGTTTCTCAGAACTCATTATATCACTAACGGAGTAGATTGATTAGTTGAAGTGTTTCTCTCAGGTAATGCCTTATCCTCACCCTTGGGGAGATTTAGTAATGTGGTTACCCTAGATACATACAGTAATTGTCTTTTGTTTAATCCATATCATTGGTTCTCAAGTTTTGACGTGAAGTGCAAGATAAACATTCAAGTTGATGGTAGAATTTGTATTGGGTTAAAGGGATCCCGCACCTCCTGCTCCCCCACTCCACCATCAGTGGTCTGCTCTGATGCACGTGTCAGAATGCTATGGAACCCTGTCTCACTTACATCATAATGGCCCTACTGCTATACTTAAGCACCAGCCAGGCCAGTGAGTGAGTAAGTGAGTGAGGAGAGAGCCTCTCCAGTTGGTTGTTCTTGAATATACTGACCTGCTTCTTGGCTGCCATCAGTTGAACCTCTGGCAGCAGAGTTCCAGGGAGGAAGGCACCTGATTTTAAGTCACTCTCTGAAGTGCTGAGCCATGAAGCACAAACGAAAAAGGAAACATCTTGGAACCACACGTTCCCCCAAAGTTGCCAGGATGTCAGAAGGTGTGTGTCAGTGATATTCTCTGAGAATTGCGGGTCTGGAAATGGTCTTATAAAGAAAAAAAGGATTGAAGATTCCTACATATGGGAAAGGGCAGGAAGGCAGTAGGGAGGAAAAGGTGTGGGTGCACCAGTCTTTCTAAGAGATCAGATAATCTCGGGGTCAAGAGAAGATTTGTCTGACTAGGTCTTTGTCTCTGTGGCGTAGGACCTGTGTTCCCTACATCATGCCGCTCTGGATTACTGTATCACAGATGGAGTGATTGATTAGTATAATTTTTCTTATATAATGTATTTCCCTTTCTTTCATTTTTTACCCTGTTACAAGTTTTCCAATAATACTTTATCTAGTTAATGATGAAAGTGTGGCTCGAAGAGGTAAATGAAAAATTAGGAAAAAAGTTTGAGTGCCTAAAATTGGAGGTACAGGGATGAGTGTAAAGTCATACAGAAAATGAGTTGATTTCTTAGATTGTCTCAGACATTGAGACCTTTCTTTCATTGTCTTAGAGTACAGACATGTAAATGTGAGGCTCCTTAATGAAAGAGAAAATGAAAGAGAAAAACCAGCAGGACACACCCACACCCACAAATACCATTTAAGCAGGATAGTAGAATTAAGAAAGTTTGGCTCTTTCTGGACAAACAGGAAACTGAAATAGTTGTAGTGACTGTGAGGTGACTGTGTGTCTTCCCCTGGCTTATACAGCATAAGTAAGCCAAGAGGAAGACACAGAGTAGTTTCTAATATAATGGCTTGCTTAGTATGTACCAGGTTCAATTATTCACATCTCAAAACTCAACTCAAGATTCATTAGTTGGAGTAGATTAGGCCTGAGTAACTAATGCATGAAGGAACCTATCTATTTCTTATGCAACAATCAGTGTATGTGAAGGAATAGGGCAAGTCTACCTGCTGATAGAAACTTTTTATCATGAACACTCAGCTTTCAAATAAACCCCAGGTTATCAACATCCCAGGTAGCTAGAAAAGGGAAGAACACGGCAGGGCACAGAGGAGGACTTCATGCCTATGCCTGGTTGGGGCACGTGCCCTTGCCAATCATTTCCAACTGCAGAAATCCTAGTCACATGGTCAGAACTACTGTAGCTCCTGGAGGAAAGGCGTTCCAGGCCCAGGGCCTCGGCCCCCTCTGGAACCAGTGAAACCAAGACAAGTCCAGGAAGAGGGCAGGTTGGGAGAAAGGCTTTTCTTCCTTGCAGTCACTGGCACCTCATGCTCCCCAGCCTGGCACACACTCCACTGCCCCACCTCTGCTGGAGACAGTCTGTGTCACCGTGTTGTGTGCTGAGAGCGATAAGAGGCTGAGGAGGAGCCAGGTGGAGAAACGGGGCAACGTGATGGCCCAGGCTCAGAACTGAGTCCCTCCCCTCAGCAGGGCCATAAGTGACCTCTTGCCCAAGAACTGCCCATGGTGTCCGTTTCCAATCCCCAGGCAGAAATGTATCATGGGGGTGTGTCTGCCTCCTTTGAAAGAGGTTTTCTAAAGATCTGAATAGGGAGGCTGAGAGTCTTGGAGAAATACAGAAATACATTCCCAGAAGAAGAGTCTGGGGCAAGTGTGTAAAGTCTTCATTAGCGCATCTCCAGCACCATGGCTGCTGCCCAGGAATTCCCTGCGAAAATGCTGTATCTCTACCCCTTTCTGTATTTATATTGACATCCCTATCTTTCCATACATCAAACTAGATACCAATCTAGACAGGCAGGCAGGCAGGCAGACAGGCGGAAGTCTTTTAAAACTTGTACCCCATGTCCTCTAATTATATAATTTCTCATGAGGAAAAGGGAGCTAGTATCCAATTTTAGTCACTAGTTTTTGATATTCTGTATACAGATTTAGAAATATCACATACAAGCTACCCAGTATCACTGACATGTACTACACACAATTTTCTTAGTTGCTGTTTCCTTATATTTTGGAGCAAATGAAGTTTCAAATGCTTAATTTCACGCGAGGGGTTTCAGTGCCTAACATGATGATCCACTCAACATCTCTTTTTTGAATGGATACAGATCCCAGAAAATGCTCCATCTATTTTTCTTGTATTCATTCCTCAGAATTCGAGAATTCTCAAGAGGATTCTTCTGAGCCTGAGGCACGTGCGGTGGTCCCAGCCTGCAGTCAGGCACTGGGAGAAGAGCCCTCTATCTCGGAGTATTTCTCCTGCGTGTCGTCTGCAGGAAAGCTTCCTGCTGCTGCTGAGGATGGTAAGGGAGACACAAAGGCTGGGCGGGATGAATAGCTGACGTGGCTCAGTCCAATCCCTGCTTACTTCACTTTTCTTTCAAAAACAGGAAAGGGCTTCAGGGCAGAGGAACTAATACTGAAGCCTCTGCAGAGGGACAAATTGGGGGTGTGCTTTCAAGGACAGGGCAGATCCCCATGTGAACACTGGGACAGCTGTGAGGGAGATAGTGCGCTGTGCTTTTAAGTCTGGGAATTCATTTACAACCTCTTCCCTCAGATCAGCACAAGCTCACTCACACACACACACTATATTCCTTCATACCAGATATGGCCCCATTATCTTTTCCTGTCACTTTTTCTCTCATATGCACTTGCCTTCATTCCAGATGTGTCTTTCCCATTCTCTACGAGCGTTACACACATACACACTTCCACCTTTCCTGCTCAAGCAGTCATGCTCAGACTCTGCTGTCTACACACTAACCCATAAATAATTTGCACCCTTTCACGCAGGTAACTTGTTTTACCTCCCTCATTAGACGTAGCTATGTATATCTAGCTATGTAGAGCTAGCTATCCCCATAAATGGAGGCTATCTGGGTTCACTGAAGACATTACATAGCAGACTCTTATTGTTTGTTTAATGGATGGATAAATACAAAAACACCAAGCACGGACCACATCTATCATTTTTATTTAATTTTTCTACAAAAGCAGCTCTACAGCACAAACACAGGACAGTGGCCCCAACCCAAGGCCAGAAAGCAATGGAAAAGCTTCCTGACCCTGGTAAGAAGGTACCACTGAATGGGATGCAAAGGACAGTCGGGATCTAGGCAGAGCCCAGAGATGAACTGAGTGATTCTGTTCATCAGTCAGCACAAGGCTGCCCAGTACAGAGAGAAACTCAGAATGCTTCTCCGTCTTCGTTAATATAATCTCCAGTGGAAGTAGTAAATCCCAAGGGAAAATACTTTGAAGGATTGGAGGGAGCCCAAGGACACAAGTGGAGGGCAGAGAGTTATTTGAGGAAATGATGGAAGAGGGCATAAGAGGATGAGTTGTATCAGAGGAACATGGAAGAACATGTCAGTATGAGCTGGGCAAGGACAGGTTCTATCACCAGGAAGGTGTGACAGCACTAATAGACTGAAACAGGCCCAACACAGTAGGATCCTCAGGTCCTGACCTGAGTAGAGACATACCTGGTCCGAGACCCTAGCACAGCAGTATCTTTTCATAGTCGATGTTTGCAAGTTCAACCCTACACAGACCCATCTGCACCCCGCTACCCTCATCATTCACTTCCTTGTCATCTTCCTCATGCATCTGAGTTCTCTACTCTGTTTTTGTCCCAACCATACAAAAGTGCTGCATTAGTTGTCCCTGTGTTTTAATGTTACGTGAACATGGGTACACAATACATGCTTTGTGTCTTCTTCTTTTCATTCTCTGTACTTGTGTTTGCAATCATCATCCATGTTATATGTGACTGTAGTTCCTTCATTCTTGGCACATAAATAGTGTGTTTATTTATTACACTTTTACGAGCATTTGGGTTACTTTCAATCTGGGGCTACACTAAAAGGTGATATTCTCAAAATTCTATTACATGTATTTTACTATATGTACATATTTCTTATTGGTGAATGCCTCAGAGTTAGAGGGCTAGGTTTTAGTGTTCATATTCTACTCAACCCCTTAGAGCTCAATCTTTCAAGATTTTACTTTGTAATGCAATCATTCACATGCTGCTCTACATTTATTGTTGCATGCGCTGTCCTGTGCCCTCATTTACTTTGGATCTTCTAACAGTTCTATATTGAAAACTCATGTATTCTTTCTCTTACAGCCATTGATTTTCATATCCTTCTGTGCTTTCACTGTTACCTTAGATTTCACAAATACATTATTTACCCTAGTGTCAGAGAGAATACTCCCAATAATCCTGTTGCACAACTAAGCCACCTAACATGTGAAACACGCACACACATGCATAATCATAGGACATGCAGTCTGCACACATAGATATGTGCTGACCTAAAACACAGACACAAAGCACACATACCATTCTCACACACACAGAACTGTCTCATGTTCAAATGTGCAAACACCAGATCAGTCAGACATTAAAGAATTTATACACACAAAGCACATGACATCCTCACACCATTCTGCCACAATCTGTGCATGATACACACACCTGACATGTTCGTTAGAGATGAAGGTCATCTTAATTCACTGAGGAAAAGTGAGCTTGGTCAGCAAAACAAACACACTGACTAATAATAAATAGTTAAATTCTGCAAAGATAAAAATTTACCAATTGTTTCATCTGAGATTGTAAATCTAAGACGGAGAATGCAAAGGGCACACCCACAAAAAAAATGGTGGGGGGAAGCCAATGGTACCAAAAATCTTAAGCAAGGTGAGTGAGTGAGTGTGAGGAGCCTGGACTACAAGGTCCAGAGAGTAACCCAGAAAGCTGACATAGGCCAATTCTCTGTCTGAACCAAAGATAACTATTTAGGACAAACTCAGTATTTCCCTGAGGGAAGGTGGGGAGAGTACGTTAGGGAGAAGAGTGTAGGAGGGAACAGAATGGAACCAGCCGCCTCCATTAGTTTCGCTCCATTTTCCAGGAGTCTCAAAGCTCCACGCATGGGGTGCACCGCCTGGGTACTCTTTGGAGTACCCAGCTGGGGGTCCTGAGGGAAATGACGGACCCTCTGAATCAGAATGCTACGCCTCTGACTCCTCTCTTGACTCGGCCTCTTGTGCTGCTGAGTAGAGAGGAAGAGCTGCTGAAGTCTAGGCAGATCAGGGCAGTGGGAGTCTGCACAGACCTGTAGAGATCGAGCTCAGTGTCTCTGCTCAGCCAGAGAGAAAGGTCTACTTTGGGCCCAGCTGGAGTCTCCTCCTCTCCAATCTGGGAACCTAGGGCTCTGGTTCTATGCCATCAACAGGAACTCATTTCAAATACTCCCTTAATTTAATCACATCTTCAGAGTCCCATTGGCTTCCTAAGGTTAACATTCATAGGTTCTGGGGAATAGCATATAGCATCTTTCAATGGTTGGGGACCTTATGCAGATTATGACAACTCAAACAAAATTTGTTTAATCCAGTGACGTATGTAGTCAGGTAAACAAATATTAAAGTATTTTATCTAATCGGTACTCTGTGGCAGCACAGGTCCAAGACACAGGTCAAGAATGTCCATAGAGACAACATGTGCGTTTTATACCCTCCTAGCCATTAACACTTGGGTAAAATCAGAAACTGTTGAATACTTTTATTTTGGATCTCTGGCCAGAAAAGAGACTGCAGTCTCCATGCATGTAGGAAACAGAGTGAGCAATCAAAATGTACGGAATCGATGAAAGAGTGGCTGTACCTCGAGAGCGGGTTCACGGTAGTGGCGTGAGAGGGTGTATATCAGTGTCCCGGCTGACTGGAGATCGAAACTGCTACAAATCCCTGCCCAGACATGAGAGAACACAGAAAGACAACAAGCTTTCTTTCTGCTCTCGGAGATATGCAGTGCATGTACATAAGGCACAACCTTGAGATTCAAGGGAAATCTAAACAAGGACAAGTGCCCAAAAGTGCAACGTATCAGATGGGGCCGTGTTTGAAAAAGTAGGAAAATTGACAAAATGACAGAGAAACGGGCAGACTAACTCAGCCTGAACCTGGGAAGCTGTTCTCCCCTGGTCATCACGTCACAAATCTTTCACAACCAGCTGGAAGGGAGCCAGAATGGTCCAGAACAATTTTCCCACGCAGGAACCCATAGATTCCTCCTTTGTCTTATAGAGGAGAGCAAAGCTCCTCGGTACAAACAGGGGTTTGCTGATACAACCCCTGTCCAGACGTGACGTTTCTGTCCTCTCATGCATGAAGAGTGGCCACAGATTTGAAAGGGGCCCCTCAGTTCTTGCATCTAGCCACCTCCTGTCCTCAGAAGCACACAGGTGTGACACACCATTACACCCACAGCTACTCACACTCACTCACACGCACACTCCCAAGCTGATATCCACATGTGTTAAACCATCAAACCCTCACTTTTCTGCACACACATTCCTCTAATTTACTTTCTCTAACATCATTCCTTCAGTACCACTGTCTCTAACCCCGCAAATAATCCCACTCTTGTAGCACTCTGTATTTCACACCAATAGGGCATGAAACCATCACAATTGTATAACAACGTCTAAAACTCCTCTTTGTTCCCAGGCTCATAGTCCCTTCACATAATCCCCAAATTCCACCATCCATCTAGTCACCTCTCTCCTATCTAGCCTTCACGTGGCCACTCTGTTATGCTTTCGTTGTCTCAACACATCTCACAAAGTTCTTCAAATCCTCACAGTCTTTGCTATAAATCAAATAGATATTATATAACTACTTAAACTTTCATAGCATATAAAACACAGGTTACTCATAAATACATGGAAGATACACTGCCTCCATAAATACAAAATTATGCTTCACGTCACCCAGCACATCACACCACCTTCACACATCCGGGCCATCTCATCTCTAGACTCACTACCTAAAATTGTTGAAGAAACATGACAGGCACATACACATCAGATTATACTCGCCACACTTAAATATGACGCGCACCAAATTGTCCCATCCCCACACCACCACCATACACACTCTAGCCACCTAAAAGACAAAGTGGATGCAATTTGGAGAAGTAAACATTGGGTTGCAGTTTTTAAACAGAGGATGGGTTATTTATTCAGGAATAAGAATTTACCTATTTATTTGCTGAAGTTTGTGAATTTAAAGGCATAGTGTTTTTATTGGAAATGTAGAGGAAGAGGAAGAAAACCTGTCTGGGGATTTTCAGGATATATTTAAATCCACAGTAGAGCGGATTTAAGAAATATACGTATTTTACTGGGAAAAAAGACCAAGCTAGAAGTAATCTGTAAATTGAGAAGGTGTAAAATACAAGATAGGCGATGAAAATGGTAAGTGCGGATGAACTACCGAGTCCGAGCCCTATGTGGGCAGGGGACACGGAGGAGGGTGGCACACTGAGTAGGCCGCTGACAGCTGTGCCATTTAAGGGTATGTCAACTCTGGAGAACAGGGCAGGGGCCAGCGCTGGGAGGGGTAGTCTGGAGCCAACCGTGGAGGCCCTCCTGGAGTCCCCTACTCCAGCTCAGAACTCAGCAGTTCCCCCCAAGCCCTGGCCCTGCGCAGCTCTGGCTACAGAGGCCCCTGTCAGGTTCCCCAGAGCAGACACCTGCAAGAGGAGCCGGGGACAGGAGGTGGGCAGGAGGGCTCTCCTGTCCCTTCCGACTCTCCCCGGGGGCAGGAGATTGGCAGTTTTGTTTGATGGTCCCCAGCTGACAGACGGAGGCACTGAACCCATGTATACATACTCCAAGTATATTCATCCAGTAAGTAGAGTAATATCATCAAATAATATAGGCAACTTACTATGTACTAGGCGAGAATCTGAGCCTCTGATATACTGTAGTATACATCTTTAGAAACATCACATACAAGATGACCAATATCAGTGACATCTACTACACACAATTTTCTTAATTGTTTCCTTATATTTTGGAGCAAGTGAAGTTTCAAATGCTCAATTTCATGAGGGGTGGGAGGGGGTTTCAATGCCTAACCTGATTATCGACTTAACTTGTCTTTTTTGAATGGAGAGAGATCCCAGAAAATGCCACATCTCTTTTCTTGTATTCCATTCCTCAGAATTCCAGAATTCTCAAGAGGATTCTCCTCAGCCGGAGGCACATGCGGTGGTCCCAGACCGCAGTCAGACACCGGGAGAAGAGTCCTCTGTCTCGGAGTATTTCTCCTGCGTGTCCAGGAAAGCTTCCTGCTGCTGCTGAGGACGGTAAGGGAGACACGAAGGCTGGACGGGATGAATAGCTGGCGTGGCTCGGCCCAATCCCTACTTACTTCACTTTCCCTTCAAAAACAGGAAAGGGCTTCAGGGCAGAGAAACTAAGACTGCAGCCTCTGCAGAGGGACAAATTGGGGGTGTGCTTTCAAGGACAGGGCAGTTCCCCATGTGAACACTGGGACAGCTGTGAGATGGTGGGCTCTGCTGGTAACAGGGTGGGAATTCAATTACCTCTTCCATCAGATCAGCACAAACTCACTCACACACACACACACTACATTCCTTCATACCAGATAGAGCCCCATTATCCTTTCCTGTCACGTTTTCTCTCATATACACATCCCTTCATTCCAGATGCGCCCTTCCCATTCTCTACGAGCGTTACAGAATACACACTTCCACCTTCCCTCCTCACACAATCATTCTCAGACTCTGCTGTCTACACACTAACCTGTAAATAATGTACACCCTTTCACACAGGTAACTTGTTCTAGCTCCCCCATTAGAGCCAGCCTAAGCACTCAAACACTCACAGGCCCTGAAATGAATGCAGTGTCATATACAGGCTTTCTATTCCGCATACCACTTCACCCACAAAACCTTCAGCCCAAAGCCTTCAGCCCCTCAGAGAGCTGCGCTTCTGGGAGACTCAAGCATACTTCCTCCAACACGCTCCGTCTTTAACCGTTTCACAGTAAGAACACGTACCACCCCTGTTCACATGTATTGTCGCACCACACACATGTACACCATCATTTACCACCCCCTTACCAATGTCAGAAGCACTCACCAGGTGTGTCCCAGAACACACACAGACCTCCACACCCTCAATCCCACGTAATCACACCACACACATACCTCAGATAAAATGTATGTCACACGGCATTCTGTGATTTCACATACGTGTGTACTTCCAGGCCATGTGCCCACATAGGAATATTCTCAGGACCATCTCAACTCCTACAGACTTCACACACTTATTCTTGTTTTCTCATGTCTGAAATTTCCTTTCCCAGGAGGAGGAGGAGGAGGAGGAGGAATCCCTCAGTGGCATCAAGATATTCGTCGTACTGAGCCTCATGAGGTGACTCAACCCCAGGTCTTGGAGGAACAGAAAGCTCCCTCCCTGTCTACCGAAGACTCCTTTCCACCGTACCTGGGAAGGGCACGCGTCAAGAAGATATACTACAGGCGTGTCCAGATGAAAAGAGGTGTGGCTGTGTTATGGGATGAGGTGGAAGTCTATGAGCCCGCCTCAAAGAAGACTAAAAGACAATTTGCTGTTTTTGAAGATGCTGAAAAAAAGGGTGAAGAGGCCTCAGACATATGGAGCGGCTTGTCTACACAGGAACTCCTGACTGTCAGCGATGACAGTGAAGACCCACAGGAGAGGGAGCAGGCTGGCAGTGTGGTGGAGCCTCAAGCCCAGAAAGAGACGGAGCAGGCAGCCAGTGCAGTGGAGCCTCCAGCCCAGGAGGAGACGGAGCAGGCTGGCAGTGCGGTGCAGCCTCCAGCCCAGGAGGAGACGGAGCAGGCTGGCAGTGCAGTGGAGCCTCCAGCCCAGGAGGAGACGGAGCAGGCTGGCAGTGCGGTGCAGCCTCCAGCCCAGGAAGAGACAGAGCAGGCTGGCAGTGCGGTGGAGCCTCCAGCCCAGGAGGAGGGCCCCAGGGCCGAGACGCCTGAGTGGCTGGTGGCCCTGGACAGCGGCTTCAGGTGCCTGGGCTGCTGCCGCGTTTTCCCCAGCTTGGAGGTCCTGCAGGAGCACGTGGACAATGCGGTCCGTGAGGGCTTCAGCTGCCATGTTTTCCAGCATGCCTTGGCTTGGCTGAATAAGAATAAGAAAGAAGAGGACAAGGAGGAGGAGAAGGAGGAGGAGGAGGAGGACCAACGCAAGACCATTTATACACCAAAGAACACTTTGGCAGGAAGATATCCTCCTGTGAGTATGTAGATTTTTTCAGGCCCTAGGAAAGTGGAAGTGAAGTAGTCCAGACTCTACTGAGGGCCTTCATCTCTTGGCAGCCATGATACCCACTTTGTTTAAATGTATCCACCACCTTCCCTACCACCACGCAGGAACAGGAGCAGGGCGGCCCTTTTCATAGTTTCCACTGCTCTCCTGAAGACGAGGGACAAAAGGCAGATCACACCATGCAGAAGACCAAGGCGTCCTCATGCAAACCAAAGAACAAGGAACACCAGTCTAGCATCTCTACCAGTACGGCTGAGAACAGGAAACTGGCTGGAAGTATAAACTATTAAAAGGGGCCAGCTGCAGAAGAGGTGAGGGCCCCAGGAGTAAGAGCACATCTCAAGGATACTTGGGATTCAGTATCAAAGGCCAGGGGAGTCAGAAGGCTCAGGATGCGGCAGAGCTGTGCCTTCTGTCCTTGAGGGGTTGGTTGTACCCTTTTCCTGGGTGTGAGTGGGATCTCAAACTCCATTATGTGATTCCAATACCTGAGAGGAGACTGCTTAGCAGTTGCAATCACTTGATAGAAACAAACCATGTAATCCTTTCTCAAAGTCGTCTTTGTTAGGGAGGAGCCAAGATGGCGGCATGAGTAGGGCAGCAGAAAACTCCTCCCCAAACCATATATATTTTTGAAAATACATCAAATACAACTATTCCTAAAAGAGAGACCAGAAGACACAGTACAACAGCCAGGCTACATCTACACCTGCGAGAACCCAGCGCCTCACGGAGGGGGTAAGATACAAGCCACGGTCTGGTGAGACCCTTGCGTGCCCCCCATCCCAGCTCCCCAGCAAGAGGAGAGGAGTCGGAGCGGGTAAGGAGTGGGAGCCCAGGACTGCTAAATACCAAGCCCTAGTGATCCACACCAGGAGTGCAGACAACACAGTGCATGGTGTGCTGGACACTAGGGAAATGGAACAGTAAAACCAAGTGGGTTCCTACAGCTGGCGCCCCTGGGACCAAAGAAAAGGGAGTGCGTTTTGAAAGTCTTAAAGGGACAGGAGCCTTACAGCTTGAAGGAAGTGTCCCGGCACACTCAGCCCAACAGCTGGGAATCCCAGGGAACTCCGGGCGCCCTAACCTCTTGGGCAGCAGTGCAGCTCTGAGGCTCGTCACGGTGATAAACAGCCTCTCACCCATTCCCCCTCCGGCACAGCCCCGCCATAGCAGTGGAGCGGCCTGAGACTGGCCACGCCCACAGCAGCCGTGCAAAGCCTCCTCTGCAGCCCCCTGGGCCAGACTCAGAGGCCCCGTCAGCATGCAGCTGTACAGCACAAGCCGCTAGGGGGCGCTGTTCTCACAGGAAGGGACAGTGACAGGCAAGCAGAAAGGGACTTTGTTCTCCGAGCTGTCACATGCGCCAACTGCCTACGACTACCTCTGTCGCCATGAAAAGGCAAAACAATTTGGTACAGACAATAATAACCCAGACATCCCTGAGAGGGAACCTGGGGAGATAGATTTAACCAATCTTCCTGAAAAATAATTCAAAATAAAGGTCATAACTATGCTGATGGAACTGCAGAGAAATATGCAAGAGCTAACGTATCAAGTTGGGAAGGAGAATACAGAAATAAAACAATCTCTGGAAGGACTTAAAAGCAGAATGGATGAAGTGCAACAGGCTATTAATGGAATAGAAATCAGAGAACAGGAGCAGAGAGAAGCTGACGCAGAGAGATAAAAAAGATCTCGAGGAATGAAAGAACATTAAGAGAACTGTGTGACCAATCCAAATGTAACATTATCTGCATTATAGGGGTACCAGAAGAAGAAGAGAGACAAAAAGGGATAGAAAGTGTATTTGAAGAAATAATTGCTGAGAACGTCCCCAAACTGGGGGAGGAAATAGTCGCTCAGACCACTGAAGCACACAGAACTCCCAACAGGAGGGACCTGCCTTTTGATTTTATGTTTGTCAGGGAAATCTTGTTTTTGTTTTTATAATAAATGTTTATGCCTTTGAACCAGGAGTTTGCCTGCCTTTTTCTCCTATGCTGCTTTATCCTGTTTCCTGAGTTGCTAGTTTTGAGACTGTGTAAGAACTGATAGAGAATCACCAGCCACATCAAGGTCAAGGGGCAGAACTACATCTTCTTGGCCCCAGAGATGCTGTGGGAAATCTCTTTTGCCTTCTTCCCTGACAGTTGCTTCTTCCAGGGAAAGAGTAGCTCTGAACACCCAAATCTGGCTAGATTTTCCTCCTGCCTAACACTGGCATCCCAGTATGGAAAGGTATTTTGGTTTTATATCAGTAACTTTGCAGTTTCAAGCAACAGTAACAGCTCTGTCTGACTCACTCAGAAAGGAAGGTATTGGAAGGAGGTCTGGTAGTTGACAGAACTGATCCGAAGGCAGGAGGACTAGGCTATGAAAGTAGGAACCAACGGAGGCTGAGTAGCAAGAGCAGCTTAGGACCCCCAGTGTCATTACACCCCCCAGGCTCCTGATAGTTTCTCACCTGCATCTCTTTGTCACTCACACGAGAGTCCAGTCCTTGGCAGGAGCATCAGATTGTCAAACCCAAGTCTCAGGTCTGCACTGTGTCTGGCTGGCTTTTAAAATGGCAGGAGGGGCTCTGTCTCCCCGAGACCTATTTACTATGGGGATCCCCCAAAGAAGAAGGTGTTCAGATGTCCACAGCAATCCTCTTGAAGTAACAAGCAAAGTTTAGGAGAGGATCTACCAAGAGCCTGAGCAGCACCCATGGGAGACCTCTGGTGTATAAGCCAATCCTCAGGGACAACACTGGGGCTGGGGGTTACTTGAGATGGTAGTCCACACAGGAGAAGCCCAAGTGAGGAATAATAATGCTAACTGATGCTGTTTATTGAAGGCCCGCTATGAGCTGCCTCGGAATGTATGTGATGAAATCTCATTTAATCGTTATCTGGTAAATATGTAGTAGTTCCCCTTTTTTATAGATGATGAAATGGATTTCAGGAAGGCTGGGATATCTCCAGGGTCATACAGCTACTGCCATTCACACTCAGGTCTGAGAGGCTATGTAGTCACACTCTTTTTTTCTCACTGCGATGGTCTTCCTGTACCCTAATTGGAGAATACCTCTTTCTCTCTGTTCCACAATGGGGAGTCTATGAATCCATCTGTGCCCCTTCCAGGCAATTGCAGTTAGTGCTATTTGCCCCAGAATTCCTTTAGTGTCACCTAATAAAAAGACGTAGTCTCCCTTCATCTTGCTAGATGATTTGCTAGGATGTCAAAAGAGCTGCCAACTGGACTGTGTGTGTGTGTGACATTCATTCCTAGCAGTGTCCTAAAAAGGCCGGGACCATGATGGATGCCAGACATATTCACCCGCAGATTTTAGAGCTAAGTCTCCTCGATTTGAAAAACTGACCAGATATATCAGGTAAAACCAGCAGAATCGTCTAGGTGAATGTTAAGGACATGCATTATTGGCTTCCAGAGCCAATGACCAAAATTCACCCCACATGCATATGGCATGATATGACCCAATCCTGCACCAAGTCCACTACATGGCTTCTGTGTGCAGCCCTGGGCCCAAAGCTTTAGAATTGGATTGTTCCCTCATTGATAAGACTGATCAGGTGACTCTTTGGCAAGTAAGCAGAGAATTGGGAGATTTAGCCCAAATAGAAGAATAAGGAGAGAGACTTTGATAGACCATCTCATCCCTTTGTTAGGGCCTTAAAGCAGGGGCAGTCTAACCCATTCCTGGGCTTGAGCCAGCTGTTGCCCTCTCTGGGAGATGCTGCTGGAGGTCTTGTTCACAGTTTGAGTTTATTTCTATTCTTGAGAACGAAAAGGACGTTTAGGTGACACTCTGTCTGGGTACCAGGAGAAGCAAACCAGAGGTTCAATTTGGAAAAGTTCACTTGACCACTACTTACCTGTCCTGCATCCACAGGAGTAGGAAAATGAGGAGAGAGGCATATATCCACACCTCTCATTTAACCCCTCTTGTTCAAGGATGTGAGGGTCACAACTGAATGAGGGAAGACCAGCAGGATGGAATGGTCCCAGGCCTCTGACTTGGGACCAGGCTATAGGAGAAAAGCTAAGATTATGGGCAAAGCAAAAGGAGACTGGGGTGTCACCCACAGTCTGTAGGGAAAGGGTGGTGGTAAGTGTACTTGATAGGAATGTGACAGGCCAGCATTCCTTCCCAGGAACAGCTGATCTGAAAAGGAACTTTGGTTAATCCCTGGGACCACCAATTTCTACCCAACCTTGCCCGGAGATCTTGCCTGTCAGAAGCCCCCGCAGGAGAGGGTGAGCCCCATTCTCCCTGTACTTTCTTCCTGTGGCTGCCTTCTTATAAAGCCTTGTCTTTGGGTAAGTGTGGGGAGTATATTGCATAACTGAAAAGCAAACAAAATATGCTCCAAGGGAACATGTGCGATTTAAGTAGACATTTGTATAAGTACTGATTTATGCTTTGCTGGATTCCAAAAATAACATGATTTTGTTGAAAGATTTCTCGTCTCTAATGTATTTTAACCAATACATGACCATCTCTGAATTAAGACAGCTATGTAGCTGCTGTCTAAAAGAAAGATACATCTTTTACTTCAACCATGGGTTATAGATTAACTACTACCCCAAACAAAGTCAAAAGACACAGACTTGGAAAAATATTTGCCCCACAAAGAGAAAAAAAATTACCTCCCTTAATATATAAAGAGATCTTATAAAGCAATAAGAAAATGACGAATGGTCTAATAGATAAATGGGCAAAGGAAATGGACAGATCACAGAAATTAAGACAAATGGCTTTTAAATGCACAAAATGATGTGTAATTTCATTTATTTAAAAAATGTAAATTAAAACAATGAGATACTATTTTCACCTTTCAGATTTCAGACATGAAGTTTGACAGTGCACAGTTTTAGTGAGGATGTAGAAAACTGGGTACTCATATATTTATGGGAATGTAAATTGGTACAACTTCTTTGTAAGAAATTTAACAAGATCAACCAAAATTAAAAATTTGCATACCCTGTCACAGTTATCTATTACTGTGTAACAGACTACCCCAAAACTTAGCGGCTTACACATTCACAATTATTTGGCTCATGGTTTTGAGGTTCAGAAATTGAGGAAGGACTGGGTTGGGCAGTTCTCTGATCAATATGGTGTCAGCTGGGGTGACTGACACAGGAGGACCCACTTCCAATTCATCTTGTAGGCATTTATCATATAGACTTCCAAATGTGAGCAAAGATACATGATCAAGGCCATTTATTATAGAACTAGTAATAGCAAAAAACTGAATTAACCCAAATGTCCAATAGGGGATTAGGTTAAATAATCCAATTTATTTATGCCCATGCAATGGATTACTATGCTCCTGTTAGAATGAATGATACAGCTCTGTGTACTGACAGTCAATGAGCTCCAAGATAAAACATCAAATAAAAAATCAAGGTGTACCTTGAAAAGGTACCTATAGTAAGAAATGTTTTTATAAGCCATCTACAATAAAGCTCTGGAAACCATATATGAAATTTAGCTCAGGCACATGTTGGACTGTTGGCACACAGAAGGAAGTCTTGATTGGGGTCTTGCTGCAGCTCATTTCTCATCTTCCCAACTCAATTTCTAGTCCTGTTCAAACTGAAGTCCAAATCCTACTTTCTCAGGAAGCCTGCATGGATGTCCACAACTTGTAGCTGTTTTCACCTGTCATGTGAAAATAGCCTTTGGAACCAACCACCATGGGGTCAAATTTTGCCTCTACTGCTTATGAGCTGTTTGACCTTGACAAGATATTTAAATTCTCCATGTCTTAGTTTTCTCACTTGTAAAATGGGGTTACAATGATACCTATTTCTCAGGAATAACAAGGTTAAAAAGATATGTAGAGCACTTAGCCCAGTGCTCTAAACAAAGGTCGTCTTTAATATTCAAACCATTGTTACATCAAATCACTGAAATCCACCAGAGAGAATGAGAATCAGAGCAAGAAACCACAGGGGTTAGTGAGGTGGGCAGTTGCTTTGGTACGGTTTCATTAGTTCAGATTATAAGTGCCAAACCATGTGGAGTGGGCTTTGAAACAAGTCTCCCAGGCCTGGGAAAGTACTGAACTACAGAGGGGCACAGGCATCTTTTTATGTAGCATGGAACATGACATATGTGCATGTCTCCACCCTCACCACAGCCTGTTCCCCACCACCACCACCACTAAAGGAGACTCCAAGTTTGCGGGAGTTCCTTACCCTTCCGTTCCTCCAAGAGTCTCTGGGCTTTTGTAATAAAGAGATAGGAAATGCCAATGCCCTCCAGTCAAAGACCCCCAGGCACACACCTGTGGTTGAACAAACCGGGTGTACGGCAGTCAGCGTGAACACACAGCATGGAGAACCATGGGGCATTTCAGGAAGAGGGCATTAGAAAGGACTTAGAAAATTTGGACTTGTGTTAGTGACTTGGGAGAGAGTGAGAAGGACTTTTCTTCGTGTTTGATGCCATCAGGAAGCAAGTGTGATTGTATGATTGGTTATATTAATACATCTTATTTAAAAAGACAAAGTTAATGCTGCAATTGGTACAGAAACAGTAGTCTCTCATGTTAGCCAGGACAGCAAGATGTTTGGTCATTTCTGTGACTTGGACAATGTTCACAGTTTGTGTTCAAATATTGCGGGAGTCCAGCTCCAGCCTAGGGGTGGGATGCCTGAAGGCGCAGGACGGAGTCGGCGTATGGAGAGACAGGACATGGAGTCAGATGGAGGTGGTCTCTCGACAAAGTGCCTATGACAGCTTTATTTATACCATTTTTCACAAGGATATGATCATTTTTTATTGTTCTGTAGATTAATTGGTATAGGCAGTTGAATAGGTATAGGCAAGCTTTTTCCTTTCTTTACCTTTCTAATCTATTCATGGTTGGTCAAGTGTTAGACAGGTGATTGTTTTTCTGTTCCTTGACCGAAACTTTTCCGATCAACATGGACTCTATTGTGTTTTAAGTTTCTATGCAATGCAGTTTCTAAGTAGTGCATGTGACCGTAGGAGCGTGCAGTATGTAGCAGCGACTATGGAGTCTATCAGCTTAGGGTGAAATACAGGTCACCTAGTGCCACAGTTAGCTAGGATTCTTTCCCACAAAAATATTCTTAGCAGCTTTAATAAATTTATAATCAATCTAAAATCATAAACTCCTATCTTCATTATACACCCCTTTACAGGGCACAGTAGGCAGCAAACTAAATTTCCCCTTCTTATCTACATTTCTCTTTCTTGTGTGTGGATACCAAAATCTCCCTGACATATGCTACACAGGTCTCCATGACTCCACTACTGCAGGGACTAAACAAGTTCTTACATGGTGAACAATGCAAGGGAATTCAGATCATAGAAACTGTTTCTGTTATAACTACAGACATTAAACCATAAATAATCACGTCAAATACAATGTACGATTATTCATTTGATTTTACACTTGATATGTGATTCTAATAAAATGTTGATGTAGTAGGTAGATGCAAGATATAGATAGAAAGCATGATTTAGAACTGTAAGAAGGCAGGTGTAGATGATCAGGTTTGTGCCTACAGACCACGTATTAATCCAAGCTGAACAAAGGCAACAAAACATCCACGGATGTAGACAATTTCTCTCAAAACTGGGGGGGTTAGGTTCTAAGCCTCACCTCTGTTGGCCCCCATTTTCTCACCTGATGGCCCCCCTGTGACTGTGCCTGTCTTAAGTTGTTCCTCCCTTGAGGAATCTTAGCCGTCTCTGGCTAACCAGCCATCTTACGGGGCCATACAGGGAGATGTAAAGCTGGTGAGAGAGAAGTAATATTCTTTGAAAAGGTTAGTTTTTCACTTCTTTGCAGATTTATGCTCCGTGGCTTCTATGCCCAGCACTTGTCTTGAGGTATCTTTACTTCCTGGAAAATTATGGTATTTGGTAATCTCACATATAAGGCACAAAGTGTAGTAAATGGCTGTAATTAAGAAAGAAGAAAAAAAAACTATGACACATGAGAAGATTAAGTGTCAGACAGGGTTACTGTATTCAACATTCTCTCATAACTCTATTTCTAGAAAACTTGCCATCACTAGTTTCACTAGCATTGTAATAATAAAAAAGGGGGGTAATCTCAGTGGAAATGGGGTGGTCAATGTTTGACTAACAGTAGGTTTCGGTACTTTATGCCAAGATCGCCATTTGGCCCCTGCGTGTTCCATTCTTCAGGAGCACTGTCCTGAAAAGCTCCTGGGAAACGTATGTTCTCATCCTTTCCACACTGCTCAGCAAAGGTTAGTTAACCCTTAGCAAAAAATGCAGGTAAAAGCAAAGCCAATAGTATAATAGAAAAAGCAAAATCAGGGTAGGTAATAGGGGGAGCCAGCTGCGAAAGCCCCTGCTTTGTGGGGGTCTTCTTCCAGCTTGAGCTTCACCACACAGCTTGAGTAGCATGGCTCCCAGCAAAATATGATTACAGAGCGGTCTTATTTTTGCAGCCACGGTCCATCATCCTTGCAGCTGCCCTTGTCTGACGGTAATGTCCCATGGAATTGTTTGTGTGCAACAGGAGAACTCCAAGGTCTTGGCTGTGGATGTCAGGTCAGCTCCTAGCAACAGCAAGGTCTAGCTGATAGTATAGGCCAACTTCCAGATGTCAGGGGCTGCTTTTCTCTTTCTCAAAAGAGAGGAGGCAAGGAGAAACGAGGGTGGGCAGGATTTCAGTTTTCTGAAAATTAGGTAGAGAGTTTCTATAGTGTATGCAAAGGAAGTAACAGGGCAGGAAGGCAGAGTAGGTTAATATGAATTGATAAGACCCTGTGTCTGCATCATGGTTTTCAAGAAATACGTTTTTCTTAATATAAAAGTTTAAGTATAAATTAAAAACTTGAGCAATTTTGAATTGGCTTCTTGGTTGCTGGGTTGTGTTCCTGCTATTGTGAGACCAATCATGTGGATCAGGATCTTAAAGGGTAGGCTTTGAAAGCCAGGAGATGCTGAGCTATTGTGTTTTAGAGTCCAGAGCCCCGGTTCCAGCTGAAGCTGATGCCTGGGTCCCCATGTGTTTGAAGAAGTAACAGAGCCAGTAGGGCACCAATCAGAAGCCAGGCTCAGGTACCCACTGTCTCCATCCCCTGAAGATCCAAGGAGACAGAGTTTCCTAGGCTCTCAGTGTCCCCAGAAACTGGCAGCCCTGACACCCACCTCAGTTCTGGGTCCTGCTTATTGTCCCAGCAAACCTCATCAGCCAAGGATGCCAAGGTGGGGGACACGGTCCCTGCTCCCGGGCATGCTGATTCTACGGGAGAGTTGAGGGCATCCCACACCAACAGCAGAGAACTAGCCAGTACTCATAGGATAGAGTTTTGGGAAGTGGGGTCCGGGAAGGCTGAGGACACGGCAGAGAGGAAAGCACCGTCGTAGGTGAATTCAGAGCACTCTTTGAGGTCTGAAGATCCCCAAGGAAGACAGTGAGAGCCAAACTGTAAGGCGGAAGAGAACCCTCTCCAAGCCATAGGAGATACGCATTCGTCCAGCACCCAAGAGCCTCGTGAAAGCAGCTGGAATGAACACCCAACAGCGCCCTCCCCTTCCCACCCGGCTCCCTGGGTCAGGTGGCTGGTCCGAAGGGCCTAGACTATACGGGGTAGGGATTGAGATGGAAAGAGAGGCCTCAGAAATGGGAGTGCAAGGGTTGGAAGAGTTTTGGAAACGGAGCAGCTGGAGGGAGAGCTGGTCAAGGGGTGCAGAGGTATCAGGAGGGTCTGTTTCCTTGGCCAGGCTTGAAAAGAATGGGTTGGCCGTCTGGAGCCTGCGCTGGGGACTTGCGCGGCCGGCCGGCGCCGGAGGCGGACGGGGGGGTCCGAGGCCGCCGTCCTCCCCATCCTCTCCCGCTCCCCCTGCCGGGAGCCACAGCTCTGTGCCGGCGGGGGAACCAGTGGCCACCTCTGGGCCCCACGTGGGCAGCGCCGCCGCCCCCGCCCCCGGGGCTGGACGTGGCGCCCCCCAACCCCCCGCGGCGGCTGGAGGTTGGGGGTGGGGTCTGGCGCCGGAGCCCGGGGCCCTGCTGTCACGGCGCGGCGCCGGCTTTCCGCCGCGCGTCCCGGCCGGGAGCGCAGGTACGCGACGAGGCGGGGCGCCTGGCAGTGCGGGCCGGGCTGCGGGGTCCCGGGCGCCGCGCGGTCCCGAGGTGCTGGACGCAGCGCTGGTGTCTGCGCTCCCAGAGGGCTCGGGGCCCTGCCGGACAGCCGGCCTGCGGGGGGCGCTCCGGGCGGCCTCCCAACGCGCCCGCCGGTCGCGCCCTTCGGCCCTCCCATCGCGCTGTCCCCTACTGTCACCTCTTTGCCCGACGGTGAACCCAGCCCGAAAGGCCGAGAAGTGCCCCGCGCCGCGGCCATCCGCCCTCCTGGCGGCTCCAAGCCCTGCTGTCCCGCCGCCCCGAGTGCCTCTGCCGCCCCCTGCGGTGGCCAGGCCGGAGCCCCTCCCCTCCCTCGACCGCCTTGCCTCTCAGAGCTTGAAGCCCCAGGTATGTGGTCCTCTTCACCCCGTACGTATGCGGCCAGCATCTCGAATTTTCTGCGCGCGGCACAGAGCGAGAGCCTCTGGACACTCTGCATGTGGGCTGGAGCGATGCTGCACGGGGTGCGGGACCGGCGGTGACAGGACGAGAGAACGGGGGGCCCAGAGGGGACTGGGAGAGCCGCGGGGCTTCCCCCAAATGCCGGTCTGGGTCCAGAAACTCTAGAGTGGCGGGGAGACTGCAGTGCAGGTAGCGTCCCCACAGTAAGCCTCCTACTTGAGGGAAGCCCATCTGTGAGAGGTGGCAACCCCTCCACAGTTGTGATGTGGGGTGACGTGGGATGTGAGGTGGCTTTTGAAAGAGGTGTGATTTAATTTATGATTATTCCCGATCATTTGAGGCTGTCCACCTTTCTGGTCGCCTTACCTGGATATGCTCCCATTGCTTTGATGTAGTTTTACCCACTTGGTCCAACATCTTTGCTGAGGTCTAGAGCCACATGCCAAATTCCCAACTGCTGCCAGACTTGCCACAAGCAGTGCCAAGCCCACAGGCCCCAGACCAGTTGAGCAGTGGGCCCCTTGACCAGTCCCCATCTGAGCTCCCTCCTTCCTGAAACTGGCACCTCCAACTCCCTGGCCCCCAGCTCTGAACTCTGGAGTCATTTTTGTCTCCTTTTCTTCTCTTGCTGTTTCATTGAGGTGGCAAATATATCTCAGATGCCCCCCACCACACACACACACAGCACGACCCCAGTCATTTTCTAGCAGGGATTCCATGCTGTCCCCCTGCTCTGGCGAGCTTTGGCAAAGGCCTAAAGAGCTCTTTGAGCTCCAGCTTCTGGACTTCTGTTGTGTGCAGGAACTGGCTCTGCAGCCCAGCTCACTCAGAGCCTAACCTTATGCTAAGACGCCTGGGTTTTGGCCACCACCAGCCACAGGGGTTGGCTGGACCGCATGATGCTCCCTGCAGCCACACAGTGTGAAAACTCCTTGATCTTTTTAAGCATTTTGATGTACCTCCATACTGCTTTCCACAATGGTTGAACTAACTTACATTCCCACCAGCAGTGTAGGAGGGTTCCCCTTTCTCCACAGCCTCGCCAACATTTGTTGTTGTTTGTCTTTTGGATGGCAGCCATCCTTACTGATGTGAGGTGATATTTCATTGTAGTTTTAATTTGCATTTCTCTGATAATTAGTGATGTGGAGCATCTTTTCATGTGCCTATTGGCCATCTGTATTTCTTTTTTGGAGAACTGTCTGTTCAGTTCCTCTGCCCATTTTTTAATTGGGTTATTTGTTTTTTGTTTGTTGAGGCGTGTGAGCTCTTTATATATTCTGGACATCAAGCCTTTATCGGATGTGTCATTTTCAAAAATATTCTCCCATACTGTAGGGTTCCTTTTTGTTCTATTGATGGTGTCTTTTGCTGTACAGAAGCTTTTCAGCTTAATATAGTCCCACTTATTCATTTTTGCTGTTGATTTCCTTGCCCGGGGAGATATGTTCAAGAAGAGGTCACTCATGTTTATGTCTAAGAGGTTTTTGCCTATGTTTTCTTCCAAGAGTTTAATATTTTCGTGACTTACATTCAGTTCTTTGATCCATTTTGAGTTTACTTTTGTATATGGGGTTAGACAATGGTCCAGTTTCATTCTCCTACATGTAGCTGTCCAGTTTTGCCAGCACCAGCTGTTGAAGAGACTGTCATTTCACCATTGTATGTCCATGGCTCCTTTATCAAATATTAATTGACCATATATGTCTGGGTTAATGTCTGGATTCTCTAGTCTGTTACATTGGTCTGTGGCTCTGCTCTTGTGCCAGTACCAAATTGTCTTGATTACTATGGCTTTATAGTAGAGCTTGAAGTTGGGGAGTGAGATCCCCCCTACTTTATTCTTCTTTCTCAGGATTGCTTTGGCTATTTGGGGTCTTTGGTGTTTCCATATGAATTTTTGAATTATTTGTTCCAGTTCATTGAAGAATGTTGTTGGTAGTTCATAGGGGAGTATCAAATCTGTATATTGCTTTGGGCAGGATGGCCATTTTGACGATATTAATTCTTCCTAGCCACGAGCATGGGATGAGTTTTCATCTGTTAGTGTCCGATTTAATTTCTCTTAAGAGTGACTTGTAGTTTTCAGAGTATAAGTCTTTCACTTCTTTGGTTAAGTTTGTTCCTAGGTATTTTATTTTTTTTGATGCAATTGTGAATGGAGTTGTTTTCCTGATTTCTCTTTCTGTTGGTTCATTGTTAGTGTATAGGAAAGCCACAGATTTCTGTGTGTTGATTTTGTATCCTGCAACTTTGCTGTATTCCGATATCAGTTCTAGTAGTTTTGGGGTGGAGTCTTTAGGGTTTTTTATGTACAGTATCATGTCATCTGCAAATAGTGACAGTTTAACTTTATCTTTACCAATCTGGAATACTTGTGTTTCTTTGTTTTGTCTGATTGCCATGGCTAGGACCTCCAGTACTATGTTAAATAACAGTGGAGAGAGTGGGCATCCCTGTCTAGTTCCCGATCTCAGAGGAAATGCTTTTAGCTTCTCACTGTTCAATATAATGTTGGCTGTGGGTTTATCATAGATGGCCTTTATTATGTTGAGGTACTTGCCCTCTATTCCCATTTTGCTGAGAGTTTTTATCATGAATGGATGTTGAACTTTGTCAAATGCTTTTTCAGCATCTATGGAGATGATCATGTGGTTTTTGTCTTTCTTTTTGTTGATGTGGTGGATGATGTTGATGGACTTTCGAATGTTGTACCATCCTTGCATCCCTGGGATGAACACCACTTGGTCATGGTGTATGATCCTTTTGATATATTTTTGAATTCGGCTTGCTAATATTTTGTTGAGTATTTTTGCATCTACGTTCATCAGGGATATTGGTCTGTAGTTTTCTTTTTTGGTGGGGTCTTTGCCTGGTTTTGGTATTAGGGTGATGTTAGCTTCATAGAATGAGTTTGGGAGTATCCCCTCGTCCTCTATTTTTTTGGAAATCTTTAAGGAGAATGGGTATTATGTCTTCCCTGTATGTCTGATAAAATTCCGAGGTAAATCCATCTGGCCCCGGGGGTTTTGTTTTTGGTAGTTTTTTGATTACCACTTCAACTTCGTTGCTGGTAATTGGTCTGTTTAGATTTTCTGTTTCTTTCTGGGTCAATCTTGGAAGGTTGTATTTTTCTAGGAAGTTGTCCATTTCTCCTAGGTTTCCCAGCTTGTTAGTATATAGGTTTTCATAGTATTCTCTAATAATTCTTTGTATTTCTGTGGGGTCCGTCATGATTTTTCCTTTCTTGTTTCTGATACTGTTGAATTGTGTTGACTCTCTTTTCTTCTTAATAAGTCTGGCTAGAGGCTTATCTATTTTGTTTATTTTCTCGAAGAACCAGCTCTTGGTTTCATTGATTTCTGCTATTGTTTTATTCTTCTCAATTTTATTTATTTCTTCTCTGATCTTTATTATGTCCCTCCTTCTGCTGACCTTAGGCCTCATCGGTTCTTCTTTTTCCAATTTCGATAATTGTGACATTAGACCATTCATTTGGGATTGTTCTTCCTTTTTTAAATATGCTTGGATTGCTATATACTTTCCTTTCCTCTTAAGACTGCTTTTGCTGTGTCCCACAGAAGTTGGGGCTTAGTGTTGTTGTTGTCATTTGTTTTCATATATTGCTTTATCTCCATATTTAATTTGGTCATTGATCCATTGATTATTTAGGAGCATGTTGTTAAGCCTCCATGTGTTTGTGAGACTCTTTGCTTTCTTTGTACAGTTTATTTCTAGTTTTATGCCTTTGTGGTCTGAAAAGTTGGTTGGTAGGATTTCAATCTTTTGGAATTTTCTGAGGCTCTTTTTGTGGCCTAGTATGTGGTCTATTCTGGAGAATGTTCCATGTGCACTTGAAAAGAATGTATATCCTGTTGGTTTTGGATGTAGAGTTCTATAGATGTCTATTAGGTTCATCTGCTCTACTGTGTTGTTCAGTGCTTCCATGTCCTTACTTATTTTCTGCCCGGTGAATCTATCCTTTGGGGTGAGTGGTGTGTTGAAGTCTCCTAGAATGAATGCATTGCAGTCTATTTCCCCCTTTAGTTCTGTTAGTATTTGTTTCACATATGCTGGTGCTCCTGTGTTGGGTGCATATATATTTAGAATGGTTATATCCTCTTGTTGGACTGAGCCCTTTATCATTGTGTAATGTCCTTCTTTATCTCTTGTTACTTTCTTTGTTTTGAAGTCTATTTTGTCTGATATTAGTACTGCAACCCCTGCTTTCTTCTCTCTGTTGTTTGGCTGAAATATGTTTTTCCATCCCTTGACTTTTAGTCTGTACATGTCTTTGGGTTTGAGGTGAGTTTCTTGTAAGCAGCATATAGATTGGTCTTGGTTTTTTATCCATTCTATTACTCTGTGTCTTTTGATTGGTGCATTCAGCCCATTAACATTTAGGGTGACTATTGAAAGATATGTACTTATTGCCATTGCGGGCTTTAAATTCGTGGTTACCAAAGGTTCAAGGTTAGCCTCTTTAGTATCTTACTGCCTAACTTAGCTCGCTTATTGAGCTGTTATATACACTGTCTGGAGATTTTTTTCTTCTCTCCCTTCTTATTCCTCCTCCTCGATTCTTCATATGTTGTGTGTTTTGTGCTGTGCTCTTTCTAGGAGTGCTCCCATCTAGAGCAGTCCCTGTAAGATGTTCTGTAGAGGTGGTTTGTGGAAAGCAAATTCCCTCAGCTTTTGTTTGTCTGGAAATCGTTTAATCCCACCATCATATTTAAATGTTAGTCGTGCTGGATACAGTATCCTTGGTTCAAGGCCCTTCTGTTTCATTGTATTAAATATATCATGCCATTCTCTTCTGGCCTGTAGGGTTTCTGTTGAGAAGTCTGATGTTAGCCTGATGGGTTTTCCTTTATAGGTGACCTTTTTCTCTCTAGCTGCCTTTAAAACTCTTTCCTTGTCCTTGATCTTTGCCATTTTAATTATTATGTGTCTTGGTGTTGTCCTCCTTGGATCCTTTCTGTTGGGGGTTCTGTGTATTTCCGTGGTCTGTTCGATTACTTCCTCCCCCAGTTTGGGGAAGTTTTCAGCAATTATTTCTTCTAAGATACTTTCCATCTCTTTTCCTCTCTCTTCTTCTTCTGGAACCCCTATAATATGGATATTGTTCCTTTTGGATTGGTCACACAGTTCTCTTAATATTGTTTCATTCCTGGAGATCCTTTTGTCTCTCTCTATGTCAGCTTCTATGCGTTCCTGTTCTCTGTTTTCAATTCCATCAATGGCCTCTTGCATCCTCTCCATTCTGCTTATACACCCTTCCAGAGTTTGTTTCATTTCTGTGATCTCCTTTCTGGCATCTGTGATCTCCCTCCGGACTTCATCCCATTTCTCTTGCGTATTTCTCTGCATCTCTGTCAGCATGTTTATGATTCTTATTTTGAATTCTTTTTAAGGAAGACTGGTTAGGTCTGTCTTCTTCTCTGGTCTCTGTGATCTTTGTCGGCCTGTAGCTTTGCCTTTTCATGGTGATAGGAATAGTTTGCAGAGCTGGGACGAGTGACGGCTGGAAGAACTTCCCTTCTTGGTGGTTTGTGGCCCTCCTCTCCTGGGAGAACAGCGACCTCTCGTGGCTTGTGCTGCGCAGCTGCGCGCAGACAGGGTTTCTGCTTCCTGCCGGGCTGCTATGGAGTTAATCTCCGCTGTTGCTGTGGGCGTGGCCTGGCTCGGGCGGCTGCTCCAAAGTGGTGGAGTCGCGTTGGAGCAGGAGCTGCTGGGAGGCTATTTATCTCCGTAAGGGGCCTCCCTGCTCCCTGCAGCCCAGGGGTTTGGGTGCCCAGAGATCCCCGGATTCCCTACCTCTGGATTAAGTGTCCCACTCTGCCCCTTTAAGACTTCCAAAAAGCACCCAGCAAAACAAAACAACGACCACCGAAAAAAAAAAAAATTTTTTTAATTAAAAAAAAAAAAAAAAAGGTGGCCGCTCGTTTTTCTTTATTCTCCGGTGCCAGCCTCAGGCATCTGCTCACCTGTCTTGCTGCCCTGTTTCCCTAGTATTGGTGTCCCTATCCCTTTAAGACTTCTAAAAGGCGCTCGCCAGAACAGAACAGCAAAAAAAAAAAAAAAATGGTTGCTCGCTTTTCTGGTGTCCTCCGGTGCCAGGCCACCGGTGCCCACTCACTGTTCTTGCTGCCCTGTTTCCCTAGTATTGGTGTCCCTATCCCTTTAAGACTTCCAAAAAGCGCTCGCCAAAACAAAACAGCAAAAAAAAAAATTGGTCGCTCGCTTTTCTTATGTCCTCCAGCGCCCAGCCTCCGGTGCTCCCTCACTGTTCTTGCTGCCCTGTTTTCCTAGTATCCAGGGCCCCCTGGGCACGTACTGTGTCTGGGCCCGAATGGCTGGGGCTGGGTGTTCGGCAGTCCTGTGTTCCGTCTCCCTCCCGCTCTGCCTGCTCTTCTCCCGCCGGGAGTTGGGGGGATGGGCGCTCAGCTCCCGCCGGGCCGGGGCTTGTATCTTACCCCCTTCGCGAGGCGCTGGGTTCTCTCAGGTGCGGATGTGGTCTGGATATTGTCCTGTGTCCTCTGGTCTTTATTCTAGGAAGGGTTGTCTTTGTTATATTTTCATAGATATATGTGGTTTTGGGAGGAGATTTCCGCTGCTCTACTCATGCCGCCATCTTCCACCCCCTCTCGAATATTTGAATTTATAGCCAGAAGTGGTAAATGCTGTTAGTAAGTCAGCTCTGCATTCATAACTAGCTGTGCATGAAGGAGTGAAGAATTGATGATGCAGAGGAACAGGCAGCTTCTACTGTGTAGGTGTTCTGTTAGGTATTCTGGGGTATTTTGTTCTTTGTTTTCTTTCTTTCAGATTATTTTTTCTGGAAGGAGGACCAGGAGGTGGAGACGGTCGCCATCCCCGCCGCTCTCCGTGCACGGACGGTGCGAGGCACACGCGTCCTCTCGCTGCCGCTGCTCTCATAGGGGCAGCCCCTTCGGGGCGTGGAGCCCCTCCGCGTAGCACCACCCTGGGGCTGCCCCGGGTGCAGCCTCAAGTTGCCATCACGGAGTGCGGGTGCTGCCGCCACCGCGGAAGGAGGTGGAGAGACACTGAGGGCAGGACTCGGTCTAGAGCATCCCCACACTCTCCTTGATCTTTTTAATGAGGCCCAAAACACACTAAAGGAGTTGGACTTTGCTGGCACATCTGGTTCTGCAAAGGGCACCAAGTGAGCATCCTACCTGGGTATCAGCTTATTGGGGCCACCACTGCAAAAGCATCCTTGAGACAAGTTAGTGTCAATAAGAAAACAGATAGATATACACATTTTCATTATCCATTCAAGCTGTTTTTATTTGTTGACCTCAGAATCCTTTGTCGACACAGTGATTCACAAATAAGATTTTTCAAGGCCTTTTCTGAGGAAACATCTTGCTATTTGAACAGTCACCCGTGACTCTAAGTGCAGCAAGCCAACAGGGGTAGGCATGGGCGGCCTGAGTCAGGGTACGCAATGCTCCCAAGCTGGGCTCAGAAGGACAGGAGGAGAGAGCTAGGTCTGGGTAGCTAAGGTGGGTTTCCTACAGGAAGTCCCTAGGGGCTGCTACGCAGAGTAGCTTCTCATCTTCCCGAAGTCCAGAGAATGGAAACACTTGGAAAAGAGGTTCCCCAACCTGAGTGTGAGGACAAACCTACTGGGCTGGCCTTAGTTGGCATAAAGATGCCTCCAGGTGGTCGACACCAAAATGTTCTGATCCCAGGTTGGCTGAGAAATGTTACAGGTATGCCTCTCCCTTCTAGGAAACGCTATATCCTCCCACCCCTAACTGCCTACCTGCCCGGAGCAGCAAACTGTACTGGGGCCTCAGGGAAGGGAATTGAGGGTGATCCTGAGCTCCAAATAGTGTCTGGATGGCTCACATGAGCCTGCTTTTTCAGTTCCCACCCCAGCTGCAGTTAACCCTCCTCTGCATCCCCTGCCAAACAGTTCAGGGAAGACAAGCACATAGGCTAGAGGGAGACCCAGGTCCCCAAGACTCAAAGCTTCTCTCACCCCTGACCCAGCCACACCCACCCAACTCCTCTCGCTCCTCTCCCAGAACTGGGAAGGTACTGGTTTCTTGCCAGTCCTCCTCTAAGCTGTGCTTGTCCGATCTTTGAGTTCCTATTAATACACAAGTAATATGGTCAGTGTCCTTGGTGGCAACTGCCTCACTCCTGTTCACCTCCCTAGAAAAGACTAATAGGGAGAGAAGAGTGGACAGAAGCAAAAGAGCCCTCTTCCTTCTCCACCAAAGCCTCCCCTGTCTACTCCCTGCAAGTCTGCCATTCAACAAATATTTCAACATCTGCTACTTGCCAGGCACTAGGGTGCAGAGATGAGTAAGTGCAGTGCATGTCCGCAGGAAGCTCAGGGGTGGGAATAGGAAGAGGGGATCACAAGCAAGCCAACAATCACAATGCAGGGTGGCCACTGCTGTGATGGGGCACTGCAGGGGTCCCTGAAGATGAGATCTCTAAGTCCTGCTCTCTAGGAGGAGCAAAAGTAGCAGGAAGAAGAAGGGGGTGAGCTAGACAAAAGGCAGTCTCTGAAATAGAGGCCATATATTCTGGAACCTGCCAGTGTTTTGAAGGAGGTGGGGGTTACTTTCCCACGGTGGAGTTTGGGCTTTGCTGGAGGCTGCAGGCATCTGGGTAGAGAAGTAAACTGGCTTCAGCAGGGTTTGCTTCTAGGAAGTTGGTTCTGGCTGCAGTAAGCTTGGAGGCAGGCCCAGCTTCCAGGCAGGGCTTTGCCCCTTACCAGCTGTGTGTTCCTGGGCAAATCATTTCCCCCTCTGAACCTCAGTGTCCACATTTGTGAAATGCAGATAGCAGTTGTGAGGATCAAGATAAATATTTATAGAAAGCACCTGGAACATAACAGGCACAGAAGGACAGAGGGAGGCTGTGAAGCTGCCCCCGCCACAAGGTCTGGGTCTTCCCCCCTCCTCTTTTGGCTCCCCTGTGATCTCAGAACTTCTTGACCATTGTTTATCAGGGAAAGATCACACGGAGAGGCTGAGAAAGCAGCCAGGAAGAAGCCTGGGTGGGACAGGGTTGGGAGGGAAGAGGCATGGGTACACTCTCGGTGCTCCAGGAGGAGCCAGGGTAGAGGTCAGGGCTTATGGCCAGGAGGGTCCTGGGGGTGGGGGTGGGGGTGGAGGAGGGGAAGGCGGGGAGAATGGGCTAGTCACCAATTCCTGTCCCTGAGCTAAGCTCACTGGGTGGTCCTATACCATCGCTGACCTAGAGGGAAATGCCAGCCCTAACGATTGTGTGCCTAGGGAGGGGATGTGTAAGCAACCTGGCTGTCCACGTTGGAGGAGCCAGCAGACTGTCCTGACCCTCACCCAGAGCTCCTTAACCCTCATGCTGTGTTCCACCAGGCCCCACGGAGCTGGCCAGCCTCAGCATTCGCCCATGGAGGCCCTGGGTCCTGGGGATGACCGCACCTCCCCAGCCTCGTCCACTCGCAGCTTGGATCTGCGGCGGCTGTCTGCATGCGCCGACTCGGCCTACAGCTGCTTCTCCACAGCCTCTAGTGATCCCGAGCCACACACGCTGTCACCTGGGACCGGTGTCCTTGCTTACCTCGACTGGGAGAACGTGCGCGTGGTGTGGGGCGGCCCGGCCCCCGCCGCGCCCACTGCTGTCCTGCACACATCCCTGCAGCCCCGGCCCGCAGCCGCGGTACGCAGTGGGCCGCGACCCCCAGAAGTCTGGGGGACCCCCGGGCCGCCCAACCGGCAGACCACCCCGCTCCTGTACCCGCTGACCGCGGAGGCGAAGTCTGCAGCGCTGGCCACTGAGCCACGCAGGCCACCGGCCTCACGGGCCGCCTACCGCCAGCGGCTGCAGGGAGCGCAGCGGCGAGTGCTCTGGGAGACGTCGTTCCAGCGCAAGGAGCTCCGCATGAGCCCGCCAGCCCGCCGTCGGCCCTCCGCACCCGCTCGGCCCCCGGCGGAGCACCCGCGCCCCGCATCGCTCAGCCACCCGGGCGGGGAAGTGGAATCGGCGCGCTCTGGGGCTTCCGCGCCACAAACTGGTGGGCGCGGAGACCTCGCCAAGCAGCAGCGGAAGTGGTGTTTCTCTGAGCCAGGGAGGCTGGATCGCGTGGGTCGGGGCGGTGGTGGGTTGGTCGGGGAAGGCGGCGGCAAGGCCTGCTCCAGCTTCTGCCTTCCCAGGCCCCAGGAGCATCAGGAGCCCCAGGAGCATGGAGTACTGGCCGAGTTCGAAGGTTTGTCTGAGCCCCAGACCCTTGGCATAGAAGACCCAAATCCTGGGTCCTTAAAGCTCAGTGTTGCCTACAGGCCTCGCTGTCAGAGTCGAAGCCCTTCAGGTGAAGTCTTGGCTCCCTGGGGAGGACCAGGAGAGGGCATGCCCATTATCCAGGTAGGGAAGATAGAGGGTGCAGCAGGCTTGGGGTGGGGTGCATCTGGGAGACTGAAAACTTGAGCCATATTTCATCCGTTTGCCTTTCCAGGCTGTTCCCCAAGGAGCAGAAACCCCCAGACCATTGTTTAAGACCAGACTTTGCAGGTGAGAGAGAGAGAGAGAGAGAGACCACTCTGGGGGCTGAAAACTGGGAGGCGGCTTTCACAGCTCTCACCCAGCAGGAAAGGAGAGGGCTTCCCACCTACCCTCAGTTTGAGCTTCCTTACTGTCTTTTGCAAACTACATCCCCTACTCCCCTCACAACGCCCTATTGTCTCTCTGGTGCAGCACCAAGAGCTTCCTTCCTGGTCACTGTGGTCAGGATGGGGTCCCTGCTTCCAGAGTCCTGAATCAGAAGGAAGCTGCAGTGGCATGTCCTGCAGAGGGCCTCCAGAGCAGTCCTGCGCGTGTGCAGAGGGTCTCAGAGAGCTATATGGAGTCTGCCTGGCCCCCACCCCTTCCTGATAATGAAGTTTTCCTGGAAGAAGCCCCGCTGGTCAGGATGAGGTCACTTCCAGACTCTCATGTGCCCCCAAGGCTCCCAACCAAGTGAGTTCCCTCTTGCTTCCAAGCAGAGTGAGACCTTCCCTTTCCACATGTCTACATAATGCCTGAAGGGCAGGGAACTCTCTCCTAGGTGAAGCCTGGGAACCTAGGTGAAGGGACTGGGTGGGGGCAGGTGGCCCTTGGAAGCCACCACTTGTCTTGGCCAGAGCTTTTTCTAATTCAATGTCTCTTTCACTTCCAGTGTACATGCCTCTGACCAGCAGTATGGAGCTGGCTTGGGCCAACGAGCTGACCATGCTGCAGTCCTCCAAGAGTACTCCCTCAACAGACACCCAGAGATTGTAGCAATAGATGACTGCTGGTAGGGGATAGATGGTTCTGTGGGTGTGTACAGGTCCTGCTATAGCCCCCCAGAAACTGCAAATGGTGACATCCCAACCTTTGACCACACTGGACTGCTAACTACTGACCCCCACACTGCTGCAGAGAATGAGCCTTTCAAATCTTTCCCAGTTGATACCCTGGGACCTCCAGGCAATGATTCGCCAGAGACTCCCTCCCACATTGCCCTAGCTTGGGGCACTGGCCAGCCTGGTTCCAGGTCAACATGGTCCAGTCTGCGCCTCGAGGAACTGGTTCAGGAGCTGGCCAGACTGAATCCCTCTCTGAGTGACACTATTAACTCCTGTCCCCACCTGTGGGGCTTCTAGATGGGCTGATTCCTTTAACTGAGGTCAGGGCTGCAATGAGGCCAGATTGTGGGGAGATTGGAGAGGAGGCTGCTGGTCCTTCCGAGGCAGGGTGAGTGAGGGGGTCACCAGGGACTCGGGATTGTCCCTGCAGTCTGGGGCAGGACAACCCAGGGAGCTCTGGCCTTGTCCCCAGCTATCTCTTTAGCTCCACCCAGCTCCTGCCAACCTCTCAGGAGGAGACAAGGCCTGAAAACCTTAGTACCCACCCTGTACCTGACCTGCCATGTGGCCAGGGTCTCCCTGAGCCAAATAACAGCATCCAAGTCAAGAAAGTGAGTGTGGAAGGGCTGCTGGATGCTGGGTGGGGCAAGAGCCCAGAGTCTGTGTAAGTCTGGGCCCTGGCCCCAGCTTTAAGTACCCCCGTTTTCCCTGCAGGTGGAGCTAGCTCACCTCCTCCAAAAGATGCTGCAGGTCCTTCAGGCTGAGCAGGAACAGCTGCAGGGGGCGGCCCCGGAGTGGGCCAGGCGTGGGGCTGCTCTGGAGGCTGCAGTGGGCCAGGCCTGTGCACCCCATGAGCTAGAGCGGTTCAGCGGGTTCATGGCTGACCTAGAGCGGGTGCTTGGCCTCCTTCTACTGCTTGGCAGTCGCCTGGACCGCGTGCGCGGTGCCCTGGCTCGGGCTGTTGCAGACTGTGACCCTGATGAACAGGTAACTAGTTCAGGCTAGGGGTTAAAGGGTGGTAATGGGCCTGCTGGCTCTGGCTGGCACCCCCGACCCACTCACAGTGCCCTCTCCATGCAGCTCCAGGCCTCTCTCCTGCAGCAACTGGGGCTCCTGGAGCAGCAGCAGGAAGATGCCAAGGAGCTGAAGAGGCACGTGGCACGGTGCGAGCGGGCCCTGCGGGAGGTGCTGGTGCAGGCCCTGTCAACTGCAGAGCTGCACGCCTACAGTGCCCTGCTGGTGGGCAAAGCCACGGTCCTGGCCCAGCAGCGCAGCTTGGACAAGTGGGTCCGACTCCAGGATCAACTTGACACCGTCAGGAGGTCAGGAGCAACGTTAGCCATCCTCCCCCACCCTACAGGCGGACCTGGCCCCCAGGAACCCGCCCTTCTGATAAACCTCCCTCCTCCCCAGCTCCCCTCACCTAGTTGCAGGCCTTGGGGGTGGGGAGCATGGCACCTGCCTCTTACCAACATGACTGGGACAGACGCTGGTTTCCTGGCTCTTTTCCCTCGGGGGAGGGGAAGACCCAGGCCTGGCCTTCCCAGAATGCGTCTTCCAGGTGTTCTCCTGTGGCTCCACCTAGGACTTACGGATTATTTGGTAATTAATTTATGGATTTAAAAACTAGTATTTCCCCTTTTTGTGATGAGAGGCCTGGTCAGGGTTGGTTGGAGGGAATGAAGTCAAGAGTTGTATTTCAATTTAAGTTGCAAAATGACCTTTTCTTCTCTCTCAGTAATGTGGAAAGATCTGAAGCTATCTTGTTTACAAACTATAGATCCAAACTGTGCCTGACTAGAGCAGAAGAGGGATGGCAGTTGCTAGGAAGACTGGAGAAAATAGGCCTGAAGACAGGAGGAATCGGGGGGATGCTGGGCCCTCAACGCTATTGACCCCATGCCCCAATTCCTAACTGTTTCAGTGACTGTCACACAACAGAAGCCTAGGCCTGGTTGGCGGAGTCCAGTTCTCCTTTGCTGTTCTTACCCAAGCCCACAGGCCCACAGTGGCAGTAGGGTACTGCTTCCCTTCAAGACTCCAGGGATAGAGAATTTCCCCAAATGGAAAACAGGTTCAGTTACTTTGCTGCCTAATAACCCTGACAAATGTCCAGTACACTCGGATTTTCCAGTACATTCATTCCAAGACCCAGAAAGAACTTTCTTCCTCTTTCAATTATGTTATGAAAACGGAGTTTATCCAACTCTCCTTTGGAAACCCCACTGGGTCCCCCAGGCTTGAGGAGGCAGTTGGGGCTGGGAGCTGAAGCTCAGGCTTAGGGGACTTGGAGGCCTACCATGCACGGGATGAGAACCCGGAGAGGCAGCTCCACTTGTGTGCTAGAGATGCTGATCTGGGGACGGGCTAGGGTTGGGAGTCAGGAATTAGGGGCTGGAGTGGTATAAACATGACTCATACTCCCCTTTATTTGTGCATCAGCCCTGTGTACACAGCATCAATGTTAAGTTCTCAAATATGCATGTGAAAATCTGCTTTAGTATTTGTAGCTGCAAGTCTAGGGAGAAGATAATGCTGAAAGAGTAATCTGGGGTCATGACTGGATTACCTTAAATTCCAGTTTGGTCTTTTTCCTATTTGCAGTAGAATGTCACTGAAAGCTTTCTTTCTTATTATTTCTTTTTTAAAAGTAGTTTTAATTATCTTCAGATTGTAAAATAATATTTTCCTAATTCTCAATAGTTTCTAAAATATAAAGACTAGAGAACATGTTAGAGAACCACTTTCAAAATTGTTAGGTTTATTCTGTGTGGGGGTTTTCTGTATACATCCGTAAATATATTCACAGTCCTATATACCATTCTATACACATAGAATTAGACCACACACACATTATTTCATAACCCATGTTTCTTTATTGCCTGCAGTTACCAGTGCTTGTGGTGAACAGAGGGAGGAGGGAGTCTTGGAGGGGTTGATCTCAGGGTCGCTGGAAAAGGTGGTGAGGGTCATCAAGCTAGGGCGGTGGGGACAGATAGGGAGGGGAGCCAAAGGTCACAGTTAATAATTGGCTGAGCTCAAACCCGAACCCCAGGCTGTCTGATTCTGAAGTCTGTGCTCATTTACTGTGCAAAATTAGATCACCAATTGCTTAAAATCAATGTTCTGAAAATTTAATAAATAAAAGGAAAACTTCCTCAAATAAAAATCACCTTAAATCTTTACACTTGTGCATCTGTACATTCTCTACTTTAATAATTTAAGTGATTAGCTTACAGTGTGAGCCAACAGAATAAGGATGCCAATGACATCCAATTCCCCGGACTGCTTAGAAATAGAACTTGCATTATATGTCCTGTTTTCACTGTTAAAGTCATATTCCCTTTGTTGCAATTTTCATTCCAGTAGCTACTTTTCTATTTTATTTTCCTAGCTCTTTCATGACAAATTTTTGGGTCCCTTGGAAAAATTATTGCCATTAACTTATAGATAGCGGAGCCTTAGTCAACTTAGAATTTTGTTACCATCCCCTGTCTTCAAGGGGAGAAGGAGAAGATTCCATTTAAAGATCATTATTGATTTATGTGGTTTGAACTCATTCTGATTATGATCACTAAGAATAGGCAAGGGATTAAATACTGATTCAAAAGGAATTGCTTGAAACTGAAGGAAGAAAACAGCAGCACAGACTCCAAGAAGGAACTAGTGGTTACCAAAGGGAAGGCAGTGGGGATGGAGGGAGAAGGGGGTCAAGGGGCATTAAGATTAGCACACAGAATGTAGGTTGGTCACGGGGAAGGCAGTACAGCAGGGAGAAGACAAGTAGTTGATGGACAATGACTGCAGTGGGGTCGGGGGAGGGGACTTGATACTATGGGTGAATGTTGAAATCACAATGTTGCTCATGTGAAACCTTCGTAAAATTGTATATCAATAATACCTTAACTTGAAAATATGTAAAACTAATAAAATACTGTTCATTTATATTAAAAAAAGGAATTGCTTGTACAAGCAAAGTTTATTGACAGTGCTTAATAGGCTTTAGTCTCTGATCTATACAAAAGAAGCGCCCAAGGTCACAGTTAATAATTGGCTGAGCTCAAACCCGAACCCCAGGCTGTCTGCTTCTAAAGTTTGTGCTCATTTACTCTGCAAAATTAGATCACCAATTGCTTAAAATCAATGTTCTGAATATTTAATAAATAAAAGGAAAAATTCCTCAAATAAAAATCACCTTAAATCTTTACACTTGTACATCTGAACAGTCTCTACTTTAATATTTTAAGTGATTAGCTTATAGGGTGAGCAAACAGAATAAGGATGCCAATGACATCCAGTTACCCAGACTGCTTTAAATTTTGGTGCCCTGCTGCCAGTAAGGCCATTGAATCAGTTCTTCCAGTGACCCTGCAGTTTGCCTATAAGCATCAGGAAAATCAAATGTAAAATGTATATTTATAGCAGGGGTTTTATCATGTGTCCTGAATTCTTTTTTGTGTCCAGATTCTATGATGTGTCCCGAATATGGGAAAAAGCAGTAGGAGGGCCATTTATTCCTATCTCAGTATCTTAAATTTGGGAGAGGTCAGGGTAGAAAGAAGGCCTTTTGTGTTTTTTAAAGCCACATTATTAAATAAATATAAAATTAAAAACCCTCTGTAATCTGTGTTATGTTATGTTGTGTTACCTATTGTAACTCACACTGCACTCTGAACCCTATGATCCTTTATGTTTGTAACTGTCCCTGTCATGGTGGTGGTAGCCACGTGCATCAGCCCCTTCCATTAGGCTCAGCGCACCAGTCTGGCTCCTGTGCCCCCTGGTGTCTCCCCAGTGTATCATCATCAGTAAAGAAGAGGAGTGTCTGTGTAGGCAGGAGCTATAGGACATGAGGGGGATGGGCCGACCAGAGTGGCTGTAAAGGGACTTTGCCCAGATACAGATACCAATCTTTTGCAGTTAAGACTGGAACAAATCATGTCTTGTTCTTGCTTACCAGCCCAGGGGAAGGAAAAGGGGCCTCTTCTTTCTCAGGCCTGCAACTTGTTAAGCCCACTCCTCTCCAAGGTCAAAGGGACTTTCTTTATTTCTAAATCATAGTGGCAAATCTCAGATCATTTGCACCTGTTGTAAACTGAATTTTTATATTTGTGATTCATTTTTCAGGCCACTTTATGTGATTCCTCAGACTTGCTTGGTTGCTTGGAAGAGAACCAGTAGGCCTGGTCCACAGAGACATGGAAAGACCTTGCCTTTGTTACCTTTAGTCATTCCTCCTTGGCTGGTTTTATTCTCACAGATGAGTTTTGACTTAAAAGGCTCTTTTTTTCCCCTCAAGAGTGACATTTCGGGGCTCTGTGTTCCTTTCACATAGGTCAGTATCCAAATCAGGAAAGCTGAGTCTGAAAGACCTGCAAAGTGCTATTTAACCATTTCCTTAATTGTAAAGTGGAGTACCTGCTTGGGTCAGGGTGGACAAAATCAGCAACCCAGAGGCCAGACTTCCACTGCATTGTGGAATATGCCTTCAGATGGGCTTGGAGAAGACGACAGCACCAAATGTTTGGAAATGTGAAATCCACCAATTCCATCTGGCTTTAAAGATGGCAGGTAAGAATAGCTCAGCTCTTACCTAAACTCTTGTCCTAGTTAGTATACCTTGCTTAACTTACCTTCCACTTACCAACATGGGTACAGGTAGAAAAAATCCTTAGACATCAACTTATACAGCTTTCTATTCAATGGTTCTAAGAGCTCATTAGCAGAGAGCTCAAAATAATACAATCTGAAGTAAGTTATACCAAAAAACTGAAAGGTATGTGTTGATGGACACCTTCCCTTCTAGACAGGACATGTTGGGGGAATCATGCTGAGGTCCGTGCAGCTGGGGAAGTGGCGGGAGGCCGGAGGAGGGGTGCACAAGTAGCCAAAGGGCAAGTTCCAAATTCTCAGAAGAGCTGCTTACTGGCAGCTTTAAGACTATTAAATGAAGACAGAACAGTTTTAACAGCCCTCAGCGTAATAATTTGTGACATTGAACAATGAGCAAGAAACAGATGAGCTCTGCCTCTGAGACTGTGTGGTCTGAGGAAGAAATCACAAGTAGAACGGGGTTTGCTGATCTGACTGAGCATCGATGAAATATGAGCATTGTTAAATGCAAACAAGGATGATGTAGGTCTCTTTTCATGACCTATTCCCAAGATGGCTCCAGCTCCCAGGAGCAAGATACTGTGTTTTCATCAGTTGGAATATAACTCTGAATGTTCAAGAGATGCTGATCACGATGAAATGGCAGCAATTTGTCACATAATAGTGATTTTCTTTGCTGTGATTTTTCTTTTCAGAATAGGGTCAGAGGGCACTGTTCTCAATAACTATCCAATAGTTATTCAGTATGTTCAGTGATCATTGCTAAATGCAATTTGTCACATGGCAGTGACTCTCATCACTTGGATTGTCCCTTTCAAAATAGGGGCAGAATTTACTGTCTACATACCTGACTCTCATCTGAGAGTCTGTAAACAACAATAGGTTAATGTGGTTCAAGAGTCCATTAATTTCAGTAGCTAGGAATGAGGCCATGGAGGGGCTGTTTTTCCTGGACTTTTCTGAATGGAAACTTCTGGTTACATTCTCAGATGTTGATCAAATAGAGGACAGCATAGCGTAGTAAGCAATGCAAACATCTATCTAACCCTACAGGACTCCAATTCTAGACAGAATGGCTGGAGCAGGAGCAAGGAACAAAAATACAGATGTGCTCGGGGCATTCGGCAAAGAGGAAAGGCCCTGCTCCTGCATCCAGACTAAAACGCAAACCACGGAGGGTCTCTCTTGGCAGGAAAGGCCGGAGGCTGCAGCGTGGCCCTTCATGCGTGGCCCCGGGTTTCTTCCTCTCTTCTTCCTTCTCCAATCATTCTCTTCTTTAGCAATGATGATAGAATTTCCTGTGCAAAATAATCCTTTCTTTTTTAACTAGAAATTTTTGGCAAAATGTTACAATGATCACTGTCCTCAGAGCTCAACACACTGGGCCTTAGAAGCTTTCCAGGGGAGAGACAATAAGACCACAGTCTGCACAGAGGCTTCTGTGCAGACTGTGACAACGAAGACAGAAACAATCATGTTAATGTTGTTGGTTAGGTTTGGGTTTTTTTGCTGCTGCTTTTTTGTGGTAGTTTTTCACTATTCAGTCTAAATTTTTAAAGAATATTGTGCATGTCTCCTTTAAGAGAAATTGTTTACATCCCAAAATTAACAGGTCCTGTGTTCTACTTGCATTTTCCATGTAGTCGGTGTAGTGGGCAGGATGGCGTCCTCCCAAAAAGATATGCCTATATCCCAAAACTATATGAATATGGCTTTATTTGGAAAATGACCTTTGAGATGTAATTAAATTAAGGATCTCGAGATGAGAACATCCTGGATTATTCAATTGGTTGCTAAATTCATTGACAAGTGTCCTTATAAGAGATGGAAAGGATAAGACACAGAAGAGGAGACAGGCATGTGAAGACAGAGACAGACACTGGAACAATGCAGCCCAGCAAGCCAGGGACCTCCTGGCATCTCCAGAAGCTGGAAGAGACAAGGAAGGAAAACATTCTAGAGTCTTCTGGGGAGTGCGGCCTGCTGACACTTGCTTTTGATTTCTGGTCTCCAGAACTGCGAGAGAACACATTTCTGTTGCTTTAAGCCACCCAGTTTGTGGTAATTTGGTATGGTAGCTACAGAAAGCTAATACCAAAGGTTAGAAGGAAATAAGAGTATTTACCCACATCTTGCTATACTGGAAGATTCCATCCTGAAATGACTTTCCTTGGGACCCTAGGACTCAGATGTCCCAGGGCTGTGACGAGATCTGGCCCAGGCATGTCTCAACTAAAACTCATGTTGTGCCTGTGTGTCAGAGAGTCCTGATATGTAGATTAAATTTTTAGAGAAAAATTTCCCAGTGGCTGGTACATTTAGTATCCTGAGGCAGGCTTCTCTTTCTAGTAGGTATTTTATGAGATGAGATGTCAGGCCAACAGACTATTTTTACTCTGGGAGAGGTGTTTCTTGTTAGTTCATCCTGATCTCCTGGTTCCTGTCTCCTTCTTCACCCTGGCAGGCTTTCATATTCCCAGAACCCCACCACCACATTGCCCTGCCCGCATCCCTCCAGAATCATCTACAGTGTGGCATTCCAGGTACTCATCACCCAGAAGAGAGAGCTGACAAACACAATGTAATATCTTCATGCTTATAGTATAAAGTATAATAAGCGACAGTTCCTTTCCTCTATAGAATAATCACCAGGTGAGGAAGATAGACATATAAACAGAGATCTATGGGAGGATGTGCTCAGGACTAGACAGCGATCTGTTACTGTGCTGGGTGCCCAGGGGAGGGGGCACTTCTTGGGAGAATCTGAAAGCTTTCTGAGAAGACAGGGTATTTGAGCCAAATAATGACCAGGAACTCTTCAGGCTGAGAGAGGAGAGGAAAACATTCTCTGCAGAGGCATCAGAGTAAGCAAAGGCAGACATAGTATGTTTGTGCAACAGCAAGAAGCTCAGAGTGGCAAGAGAACGGGGTGAGGACAGGTGGGGTGCAAGAACCAGGTTGCAGAGGGTGATTGGTGCCAGACTGCTGAGGGCCTCACACATCTTCAATGGCTCAAACTCAACATGTCCAAACTGAACTGCCCATCTTCTTCCAGAACTCTCCTGTCCCTCCCCCAGAGTTCTCCAGCTCAAGAAAAGGACCACTGCCCACCTAGCTGGCAGAGACCTGTGCATCAGCATGATTGTTCCGTACCCTCTTTACTACCTCCTGAATCCATCCAGCTCTCTCTATTGCTGTGCCAGGCCTTTGTCTTTTCCAGCCTGGACTTCTGCGGTGGTCCTCCCGTCTTGCCCCACTCCCTTGCCCCCAGTGGGGCTTGCCTCCATTCCATTCTCTACCTGCAGCCAGACTAATCCATTTGGAACACAGATCTAATCATAGCACTTGGTGTCTGTGTAAAACTCTGTAAACTATTTTAAATGGCTCACAAGACACTCTGTAATATGGCCTCTGATCAAAGCAATACGTGCACCAAGGACCCCACTATAATAGAAGCAGCTGAGCTCTGACCTAGAGCTCCCCATCCCCCAGAGAAAGCTTTCAGCTGGTTCTGGGTTTTGGTACTTGCAGTAGTTACCTCCATATCCATGTACTATGCTTACATCAAAGTTCCTCAATTTATCAGTCTTGAACATCCTAATATAGTAAATGGCTTAGTTGACTTCTATTACCTTGTGTCTCTCTTCTCCATCACCAAACTCTTCCTAGTTCCTCCTCAGGTCACTTCTCAAACCTCAAAAAATATACTTGAACCTTAATTTTTTGCTTCATCGATCTTGCACAGATCTACTGCTAACTTGCACTTTGTAGGATGGGAGCGTGAGAGCTCCCAGTCTGCCATCCACCTTCCAAGCACCATCTATTCCTTCCCTTACACACTATGCAGTTTGATGACATTTATATTTCATTTAACCAGAATGAATATTCTATAAACTTTTTCCAAGTTGATTCTAAAAGGCAAAACAATTTGACTTTATAATAACCATGAGAAAGTATTCACTGCAACTCAACTCTGCACTGTGTTTCCATTTGCTTCATATTTGGTTCTGCCTTTCTTGTATACTTTTTGTTTGGGAGCATAATTGCCATCTTTTTTTTTTTGCAGTCGGTGAGTTTTCCAAGCCATCAGTCGTACTATCTATTCCGATGAACCCCTCCCTCTGGCCCCTCACCTCTCCGCAGGGTCTCTGGCGGCTCTGGCCTCCCAGGCCAGCTGCACAGCTCTCTGCTTTCATACGGGGACTTCCTTGACTGCTTTCCTGAGTCGGGTACGCTGTTTCTGAATGTCTCATCTTGCTCTTTCTCCTGGAAAGTGCTGAGCCATGCTCTTAAATAACTTCCTAAAAAACAATACTTAGAGGATAATTTATATTTCTGTATGGAAAACCTCAAAAACATATAAAGGAGAGAAAACAATATAATGAACCCTCATATACCCATCAACCAGCTCTAATAATTACTAACTCATGGCCAAACTCTTTTCACTTATACTCCTAAGCTACTTCTCTCCACTCCCAGATTCTTCTGAAGCAAATTCCAGATGTTATATTACCAATAAATATTCAAGTATGTATCTCAGAAAGGTAATGGCTCTTTTTTATGGTAGAATTATTTCTTTATTAATTTTTAACTATTACAGTGCTTTTTCCCCCCATCCTGAGTATACACACTCACTTTTCTGTACAGTTGCACAGCTGTCACTCTTACAATATTTTTATCAGCTGCAAGAGACTGTTTTGATTGTATATTCTGTCTAGCAGTTCCTCTGATACTGAGTATGTTGGTTGTTTCTGATGTGCTACCATTTGTTTAGTCAACACTAACAGTCCCTACAGCTCTGTAGGCCCTGCCCTAGACATTGGGGTTGTAGTGTGAATAAGAGAAACAGTCCTTTCTGCAAGGAGGTTATATCCTGTTGTGGCTGTTTCATTCTTTCTTCTTCTTTTTTATTATCAACTATATATCACGCTGGTTCATCAGTACTCCTCCCCCACCCTCTCCCCCTGTCCACTCCCCTTCCCCTTGGTAACCACTAGTCCCTTCTCAGTGTTTATGAGTCCACTGCTGTTTTGTTCCTTCTGTTTTGACTTGTTTTTATACTCCACAAAGAAGTGAAATCATATGGTATTTGTCTTTCTCCACCTGGCTTATTTCACTGAGCATGATACCCTCTAGCTCCATCCATGTTGTTGCAAATGGCAGGATTTCTTTTCTTTTTATGGCTGAATAATATTCCATTGTGTATATGTACATCTTCTTTATCCATTCATCTATTGGTGGGCACTTAGGTTGCTTCCATATCTTGGCTACTGCAAACAGTGCAGTGATAAACATAGGAATGCAAGGTAAGGGCTCTTTAAAAAAAACATAATCACCATACTGTTAACACACCTAAAAATAGCTATCATTTCTTAGTATCATCAAATGGCCAGTTAGTTTTCAAATTTCCCTGAAATATATAAAGGTATGGTCTTCTTTGTCTTTCCTTCCTTCATTTAACGGAGCTTTTAGGATCTTTCTTTTACGCTTATAGTTCTAAGATCTTACTATGACGTGTCTAGGTGTGAGTCTTTTAAAATTAACCCTCTGCAATGTAGGTGGATGGGGAGAAATATTCAACATGCAGGTGGCCATTAGCCTCTGGCTCTTAGCTCCCCTCTGATGCCTGCTCTCCGCAGCGTCTGTGCTCTCTAAGTCCAGGGCCTGGGACGGGCGTTGGGATAGGGGGGAACAGCCCTCTCTGTGAGGGTTCTGGGCTCCACCCACTCTGCTTCATCCCTGCAGGCTCATCCTTCCACTTTCTGCCCTCTAAAAATTTGCTGAAGTCCTTCATCTGCAGATATCTCGTCCTTTTCTTTTCTGTGCTGTATCAGAAAGGAAGACACTTCAATTTTTTCCTTACAATTACTGTAATGGGATCTTGAAAAAAGAGACAATAGGCATGAGCTGCGAGCCTCAGGCTGTCCTTCAGTGCTCTTCCCCTGGCCTTTAGCTCGTCCCAGTGCCTGGAATAGGTCTCTCTTTCTCGAAATCCTGCTCCTTTGTCTTGAAATATTCCTCCTTCCCTATATCTGCCCCACACAAACTTTTGTCCGGTGACCTCCTGCTCATCTTCCAGTCCACGCCCCTTCCTGGATGGGGGCTCCTCTGGTCCCCCACTCAGTCAGGTCTCCCTGCTGGTGCACCGCTCACATTCTAAACTTTCCTCATCACCACGTCTCCATCTACTGTTACTACTTGTGCCTGTCTTCAGACTGAGCCCCTTGAGGGTAGGCTCTCATCTGCCTTGTTCGGGGATATACTCGGGCTTCAGAGAAGTTCTGTGTGGCAGCCAAGAGGCAGTGTGTGGCCACCGTGGTTTCTAGGAAGCCATCTGGTGGCAATGTGGGTGATGAGCGGGAGAGAACCGTGCTTGGGAGATGGATTAGGGAGCTCCCGCCAGGGTCCACGGGAGACGAGAAAGCCCTGATCAGGGCGGGGGCAGGAGGGATGGTGGGGAGAGGCTGGCTGAGGAGATGTTTCTGAGGCCACAGTCAGGATTTGGTAGCCCTGCACATGGAGATGAGGGAACATGAGTATTCAAAGATGAGTCTGGTTTCTGTCTTGTGAGAAGAAGTAAAGTGTCCCCGACTGCTGATGTAGGGAGGGGTAACATGAAGGGAAGGCACAGGTGAACTCTGGACAGGTTTTTGAGTTAAGGCGTGATTGTGGGTCACCTGGCAAGTACCTGCAAAGGAGGATCTGAAGCTCAGGAGAGACATTCGGGCTGGAGTCCCATGTGGGTGTCATGAACTTGTAAATCGTAGATGACATGAGGGTGTGGGTGAACCCACCTAGAGAGAAGGTACAGAGGAGCAAGAAGGAGCACGGAACACCCTGGGGGAATCTCAGTCCTGCCGTGGCAGGTGAAGGAAAATCCCATGGAGGGGAAGGGGAAGGGGAAGGAATGGACAGAGAGGCAGAAGGGGAGCAGGAAAACCAAGGAAGGAAAGAATTTCAAGAGATAAGGACGTAGGGAAACGGCTAACTTGTGGCCTGACAACACTCTTAGAACATGAATGAAGAACTGTATGTGCTGCTAAGGAGCAAGGGGCATGCATGATATGTGCTAAATGAACCCAGCAACTTCATTCATTCCACTAACATTTACTGAGGACCTACCAAGTATCCAGGCACTGGGGATTCACTAGTGAGCAAAACATCCCCAAAATCTGGTCTTGTGGAGCTCATCATAAGCTAGGGAGGATAGATGACAAATAAGAAAATTGAAATACACAGTATGTTAGGAGGTGGCAAGTGTTAAGGAGAAAAAATAAAGTAGGGAAGAGGTGTAGGAAATGTAGGGAGCATGGCGACTTTATAGGGGGACAGAGAAGGCCTCTTTGGGAAGGTGACTTGAGAAAAGACTTGTGAGGAAGTGAGCTGTGTGGCTATCTGGGGGAGGAGGCAGGCAAAGGAATGGGCCAGGAGAGCTTCAGGGACAGCCAAGAGTCCAGTGTGGCTGGAGGGGAGAGAGCAAGAGAAGAGGTCAGACAGCCCGTTGCAGGCCCTGATAAGGACGGAGGCTTTTCCTCTGGTGGAGGGAGGAGCCATTGCAGGTTTATGAACATGGTAGTGACAGGATCCAACTTCAAAGAATCATTCACTGAGCAGGATAATCGGCATTGAAAGTTCATGGTTTGAAGCTCCAATGTAATGATCAAGTGCAGAGGGAGAAAATTCAAAAGTTAGAGATACACTTAAACAGGATAAATTTTTCTGCGGACCAGAAACCCAGAGACTCAAGCCACAGGCCTGATGGCTCCACAGTGGATGCAGTGAGATATCCAGGAGTTGGGTTCTTGTGAATTGCCAAGAGCTAAATACACTCCTCTCAAGGCAGGGCATTAGGGCCTGGAACACAGGGGGAAAATGGGAGCTGATGAAGCTTGTAGAATGAAAGGTACTGTTTTTCATGTTTATTTAAAACAAAAATCCAGACTCTAATTGTGTATGATTCTACTTTTGTTTATGCTGGATGAATGTCTGAAAAGACATGTGTCAGCCCAGGGAGTAGGGTGGAGGCTGGGCAGGGTCTTCCACTCTTTCCCTTTTCTATACTTCTGATACATTTGGCTCTTTTTCTCAATGAATATATACTGAGAACATTACAGAGAAAGTAACTAGGCGAGTAGGATCAGCATTGGAAAGACGCCCCTAGATTTGGCCATTAAGAGATCATTGGTGGCCTCAAAAAGAACAGTTTCCTTGGGGTTGTGGAGACAAAAAGACAAGATACATGAATGAGTTGAAAAGTAGACTGCTCCTTCAGGAGGCTGGACGGGAAAGGGAGGGAGAGAGAGAAGAAGGGGCCTGAGGGGCAAGGGGCTGTGAAAGATGCAGCTTCTTTTAGATGGAGGACTTGAGGGTGTTGGCTTGGTACAGCCAGAGAAGGAGGGAAGGGAGAGACTTACGGTGTCGGACAGCAAGGAATAGCGGACACCGAGAGGCAGGTGCCCTCGGGAGGAGCTGGGGCACGACTTTCCTGGAGCCCAGGGGAAGCGGTCCAGGCAGCTGGGCACTGGGGCTGCAGTTCGGGGTAAGGGCTTTGAAGCTGGCCCAGGCCTGCAGCTCCCATTACAGGAGCCGGGGGCCCCCATCTTGCCTGTGTGTGTTTCTCTGCCTCCCCACTCTTCTGTGAGAGCCAGAGCCACTACTGATTTATCCTCAGGGCTCCAGCATACAGGAGGCCTTTAGTCAATGTTTGTTGACCAACTGAATGAATTTTTCTCTGTGAGAAAACGGTCAGGGCATCAGCTGAATGTGCAGTGGGGGTGAGGGCAGTGGGCCAGGGTGGGGCCTAGGAATAAGTGCAGGACTTCTGGGGCCCTCTGGGAGGTGGCCTGGAATCTTTGGGCAGGAGTCTACCCACACAGAGCTCCTGGCCCTTTCTGTTCTTCCTTCCGCAACTCCAGGCAGTGCAGAAACATGTGGAGAAAGCAGACGGGCTTGTTGTAATGTGGGCTGACCCGCTGTCATTCTCTCAGCGGAGGCCTGGAGGCGTTAGCACAGCTCCTGGGTAAGCCTCAGACCGAATGTCATCCCCAGGGAAGCCTCCTCCTCTCTCCTCCCTCCTCACACCCTCCTCTGGGTCCCTGGCAGGGGGCACCGAGAGTCCCACTAGGAAGCCTGTGCTGGGCGTGCAGCGTCTGCCAGGACAGAGCCCACACCGGGAGGACAAGAGCCAGGTCAGGCCATCAGGTATACACCTGCAGGCCTTCGTTAGGACTGGTGAGCCATGGAGGGCAGGAACATGGCATTGTGGGGTTTTGGAGGCCAATAGCAAACCCAGGTACACATCACATTGGGCAGGCTAGGTGAGTTAGACAGATAAAAGGCGGGGGTTGGCAGTGAGAGACAGGGGACAGTTTGCTAGCGCAGGGTAGCTCGGATTTGGGTTTACGAATGCTTGGGATTGTGCTTTTTTGACTCCCGACACATTTTGCTTTCCTAAGGGAAGATTCTTAAAGGGGCAGCTGAGTCTAGTGTGTGTCATTATGTCCAATGCCTTAATGTCTACCCTCCTGGCGAGCTCTAATAGGAAGCAGCCACGCTGGTCATCCTCATGACCAGACCATGCAGTGAATGCTCGCGATGACTTAGTTGTGTAAGTGGCTGAGTGGCCTCAGTGTTTAGCCAGCCCAACAACTTCTATAATCATAATTGTGCACCAGCAGAATCTTGAGAAGTGAGCCAGTTCTTCCTTTCCCCTCCAAGAGGGACTTCACAGATGAGAACAGATTCTAAAGGTGCCATATCCACAAGTTATCAAAACAAATGGACTCTTTTCTCTCAAATGAACTTAGGATACTTGATCTGGACTGAAGAACAGACTAAGTGAATCTTGTGACTTCGGCCACCTACCCAACAGCCATTCTCCCTTTCTTCCTAACAGGACTCCAGTTTTGTTTGGAGAGCAATGTGCCCAGCCCTAGGGGACAAATCATCATTACTGCCTGTCATGTGGGAAATTATCTCAATTTGATGTAGCTTCTAAGTACTCTGTTGGGCAAGCTGTCCAGAGGTCATGAACAGAAGGACTCAGACCAATTTGAGATAATCCAATCACCCAGCTTAAGAGTAAAATTTAAAGCTTGCAGGAAGAAATAAGGGAAAGTGAACCCGTTTAGAGTGAAGTGCACACAGGCTGGGGGAACCCTGTGTCCCCGATCCCCGAGCCCCACAGTGTTCACGTTCTCCCTGTCTCCGTCTGTCTCTCTGTCCTCTCTGTCAGCTATCAGCCTTCCCTGCTGGCAGTGGGGCTGTGAGAACAGGGTGGAGATTAAACACAGGGGGTCAGCAAACAGACGGTGCCTGGAGCCAACAAATGCTCCATCAAAGAAACACAGGGCACGTACCCCTGGCTACAACTATAGCATATGGATGCCTCTACGGGCAGCTAGGGAAGGGCACACGAGGGGTCAGGATGGGACCAGAATGTGGGTCACCAAGGGAGTGGATTTGGGGATGACAGCCATCAATGGGGAATTAGCATGCTCTTTACCTTAATAAGTTGGCTTTTCCATCCCTTTCTATCTACAAGTAACATTCTTATGCTCTTGCATCCTTTTTGATCTATATTCACCATTTCTTTCCATCAATCTATGTCTAGCACATCTTGTAAGTTAACAACTTACTACCTATATTTAACATATATTTTGAATTTTTCCTTTTTTTTTTTCTTGCCTTCTCCAGAAGACTTAAAGATCCTCAATAGTGAGCCGACACACGTTGTGTTCTAAGACAACATTTGGCAATCGTGAGACTTCTGTGTGGTCACGTGATGCATTTCTGATCCGTGAGAGCCCAGCAGGAGTTTTTAGGAGGCATCTGGAAAAGATTTTCTTCCCTAAGAAAAGGCAGAAGCAATGCAAGCGCAGAGTCCTTTGTCCCCTCCTCCCTTCCTCCATCCTCAGCACTGGAACAGTGGCTGGCACATAGTAGACACTCAACAAATAGTTGGTTGAATGAATGGGTGAATGAATGGTATTGGGGCTCAGCCTTAACATCTATGCTGTGTCTTCTGATCAAGCTTCATTTCTAAGTCCAGAGTTGGGAAGGTGAAAGCAGGATGGTGAAAATAAATCATGTGATGATCATTTAATTATATTATTATTAAAAGCAGCTAACCTTTATTGAAAGTTTACTTGGTGTCAGGAATGGTTCTAAGCATTTCACGTTTAATCCTCGCAATAACCATATGAGGAGGAAATGAGTACTATCGTCATTTTGTACCTGAAGACACTGAGGCACAGAATGTAAGGGAATTTACCTGAGGTCATCAGCTGGCAAGCGGTGGTCCTGGAATCTGAATGTGGACGACCTGAGTTCAGAGTGCACACACGTAGATACAGCACCGCCTGTGTTAGTTTCCTATTGCCACCGCAGCAAATTATAACAAACTGTGGGCTTTAAGCGAAGCACATTTGCTGACTTACAGTTCTCAAGGTCGGCAGCCCAACAAATTAAGTCCAACAACTTAATACGGCCAAAACTAAGGTATTGGCTGTGCTGCCGTCCTCCTGCAGGCTGTAGAACAGATTTCCAGGCCTTCCCAGGCCGAGAGGCTGGCTGCAGTCCCTGCCCTGTGGTCCCTTCACTCTGATCTCTGCTTCCGTTGTCACATTGCCTTCTTCAACACTCCTGACTCCCTCTTATAATGACTCTTGTGATTACAATGGGCCCATCTGGATAATCTGAGATAATTTCTCCATCTCAAGATCCTTAATCACATTTGCAAAATCCCTTTTGCCATGTAAGGTAACATACTCGCAGGTTCTGAGGATTAGGACCTGGACATCTTTGTGGGCCTTGATCCTGCCTGTGCGGGTCCAGTACTCTGCGCCACACCCGGTCCTGGACCAAAGGTCCCGAGCCCCGCAGCAGGCCCGCCCCGCGCCGAGGATCTCAGGCCTGTCCGTGCAGACTTCTGCCCGCTTTCATAAAAGTTTCTGTCTTATTTACCTGCTCTCAAGTACCCCTGCTGCCAACCCCTAAGCAGGGGAGGAGTACTTAGTAAACCAGTATAGTAAGAACCAAACAGGTGAGGTAGGAGGCCTTGGCCTCTTGCCCCTCAGTTCATCTAGGTTGGGTTCTATATGTTAATCAGGTCCTTAGTTCTATTTCCCTTCCTCAGTCAGCTGGCTCTATCCTCATGTGTGTTTTCTTTGCTGCTACGTTACTTTTATTTCTACTCCTAATTCAAGTCAGAGTAATTTCTCTTAGCAACCTTGAATTCATTCTTGCAACCTCCGCGGACAGCCCCTGGGTTCCAGGTAAAAGTCTGCCTCGCAGCTACTCGGACTCAAGGCTCCGTGCTTTCCCTGGGTTCCTTCCAGCGGCAACCTCTTCCAGACACGTTTTGTCTGTCTGAGTAAATTCCCCCCAGAGATGTTGTTTTCAGATTTATTTTTAGCTGCAGAAGAACCATTTGTTGAAATGAAAGCCCGATATATAAAGCAGATGGAGTGGAGCTGTTTGGAGAGGGGTGAACCCCCCATCTTCTCCACCGTTCCCCAGGGCCCCTGTGGGCCCAGTTTGAAAACCATGGCTCTGCAGACCCTGCCCACTTTAAGTCTTGCCCTGCAGAGTTCAGTTTGCTTCTGCTCAGTTAACTGTCTGGTTTCCTGAGGGTTTCCTTTAGTGTCTTGGCCTTCCTGAAGCATTCTTCCTCTCTCTCGTCTTCCTTTATGCTCTTTGAAGGTCACAATTTTCCAAATGAGCAAAACATTTTAAGTTCCTCATCTCTGCCTAGCACGTCACCCCGTGGGGCTTCCTCTCACCTCATTGTAACCCACCTGTTCGTGGCTGCAGGGATGGAGGCCACGCTGAAATTGGCTGCCCAGCTAGTGGCGCATCACCTGCCCTCTCCATAATGGGAGCATCTTAAGTACTCCACGTGTATAGATTATAGCTTGCTGGTTACTGGACAGTTAGCATATCTTTTTCTAGAGAATTATGTTTGGTAACAAATACCTTGGAGGAGCAGAAATGTTTCCGCTTCAGAGAGGCCCAGGTCCCAACATGCCTGTGGGGCTGGGGGTGGGGAGGAGGCGTGGGCAGACCTCTAACAAGTCACATGGGCTCCTTTGTAAAGCTGGTATCAATCCCTGCCCTCGGGCCCTCCAGGCCAGCTTTGAGGTGGGGTTTCCCTCTCAGAAAGCAGCTCTGGACCATGGGGGTTGCCCCAGGAATCCCCATAGCCTCAGGTCCCAGGGACCCTGGGCGTTTCTGTGGCCCATTTACTGGCCCCCCCGCCCCCACCAGCACCCTGACGCCCATGAGCTTAAACTTCCAGGCCTCTCATAGCATGCGTCCCTTCCAAGTCCTGCTCTTTTCTCACTCTGAATAAGTAATTACTTCCATGCCTAATCTTGTATTTGTAATTGTGTATTCTTTTCCTCAAAGAAACCTTCTCAGTTCTGTAAGCTTCAGATCCTACCAAACCTGGATACGTCCCGCGGTCTCAGGAGTCACCCGGGACCCAGGGATCCTGTGCTGGGGGAGCCTGTTCCATGGGAAAAACAGAGACTCTCATCTTTGAGACTTTCCACGGCATTCCTAGTACTTTTGTACGGGGTATCCATGCCAAACACTCTGGTGGAAGACAGGGAGGCCTAAGTTTTGACCTGCTTCCCATCCCAGCTGCAGCGTGTGCTTCCACTGTGGTACTGTGGGGCACAGGACTCCCAGAAACCCACGAGGCCAGGGAAAGCCTGCTTTCTGCTGCTCTTCCCCTTGTGCCACGAGGCTCCTGTATCCAGCTTTGGTGCAAATTTTGGCCAGTCTTTTTGGAAGGAGGATTCAGAACATGGTTCCTTCTCTCCACGACACCTTTTCCAGCAGACCTGGATCCCTGGTTTAGCCTCAAACTGGCAATACTGCCAATGTACTGAAATTCCTAAATCTGGCTTTTAAGTGTCATGTTTTGCAAAATGGGAGTTTGCCTGCCTGGTTAGGTTAGCTTGGGACCTGTGAACACAGTGCCTGGGGCCCAGCAGGCTCCTCCTATCTGCTCTGCTCTATACCACTTGACAGCCTTTGATACAAGTCAGATGTGAAAGCCAGAGATGGCAAATCCTATTTAAAAATGGGTAGGGGCTCTTCTGGATACAGATGGTGGGTTAAAGCTTCCCCACATAACTTCTCTTTTTCAGTTCTTAACAACACCAAAAAGAAAGTAGATAAAACCACAGGGGAAATTTATTTTCAGCAATCCACACAATACCCTTCAAATTTGGCATCTAAAGAAAGATACGGAAGATTTTGGAGCAGCAAAGAGTGGCTCAGCACATCTTTACTCCCTACCTTGTCCTATGTGCCCAGAAATGGACAATCCTGAGCATTTTCCTTAGCACTCCTGAATCTGAAAGGAAACAGGTGTGAATCATGTCCTATATTCTCCCCCTTTGAGGCAGCAGTATTGAACAGTGTGCTGGGGAGAAACGGGGGAAGCAAGGGGCATGATCCATGGAGCTGACTCAGCTGGTGGCATCTCCAGAGCAACACCCCAGCTTGGAAAATTGATCCAAAGCCTGAGTTATCCCCCTGCCCTGTAAAAGGTGTTCACTGTCCTTCTCTGCTGCCCCAGTCAGGCGACAGGAGCTTCATACAGGACATTAATCAGAACCTCCGGAGAGCAGTGCACAGGTACTCCAGCAGAGCCCGTGCCCTGCTTCGGCTGAGTTCTCTTCTCTCCTTCCCTCCCCTTCAGACTACCAAGAAGTGTACAAAATCCAAATACCCAGCCTTTCGTTTAGCTCAGAGGGAAAATCATACTGGTATCACATAGTGGGGAGACGGCCAGGAAGCCCCCCTCTCCTGACATCCCATTATAGCAGCAGAAAGAAGGTCTGGACAGAGCCACCAAACCAAGATGAAGAGAAATGGATGCAAACACATGGCAGCAAATTCATGATAAATAGAGGGAAATCAGCGGACAAAAGACAGGCTCTTCCTCTCCTCCCAAAAAGGAAATTCCTTAAACTGTTTCATGCAAGACATGAATTTAATGAATTAGAGGCCTAAAGATGGGATGATAAAACAGAATTGATAGAAAGGAAACAAACTGAGGACAAAAACAACATCATAGGACAAATAAATACATTAGTACCAACAAGAAAGAGAACTGACCACATTGAAACTCAAATTACTGAACTCGGGGCAGCTAAACAATGTCAAGAGATTTAAGAAATTAGCATGAACAGAAATGGAATAATACAAAGATGATCCAGTATAAGGATTAACTGATATCTCTGAAGAAGGGAAACCAAAAATAGAGCCAAAAGAGAATGTCTAATGCAGAGAAAACAACACTAAAACTGCAGATTGAAACATTATGTCCAGAAAAGCTTGATTGGATGTTTAATACTAAGACATGCCTTAGTTAAATTACTGAACAACAACAAAAATGATGAAGTGTGACATCTTTAGGCATACAAGCAGGAAGGAAAGGTCACCTACATGGTGAAAATGCAGGCTGTTTTTATCTTTTTACCCAGAAGAAAAAGGAACAAAAACTACCATAGTCTAGGGGAAAGCAGGTGAGACCCAAGGATACAACACCCGGCCAAGATATAGTCCAGTGTAAAGGCAACAGGCATTCTTAAGCAGCCAAAACCCTTCTTGGAAAAACAGCTTAACAATGAAATGCAGCCCATGAAGACATGAACTGAAATAATTTGCAAATAAAGTAGTCTTGATAAAAGGACCAGTGATGAGCTTTGAATTCATTTAAATCTAGACTGTATCCCAAGTAACTATGCAGTTATGTTTCTACAGAACAGAGTTTGATTGCCCTTAACCTGGACAATGTAACAATAATAACATAAGTAATAGGCAAGGTCAAGGGAAATAAAAAGACTGAAAGAATCATGAGAGCTAATACACACACACACACACACACACATAATTGAAATGTGTAACTTAAAGAACAACTCCAACATCCTAATGTTTTTCACCATTTTGTTGAATCTTGGAGGTAAGTTTCAGGAAGTAATATCTCCTGTGGTCAAGAAATATTATTTGCAGTTCAACTCTTCCTTCAGTTTCACTTATTTTAGATTCAAGTAAAATAATATTCAATGCTTTTTGTGAAAATAGCATCTGTATTATGGTCCAATTTTTATAAAATCTCTCTATGATCTCTCCTCCTATCTGTAAAAATGCATAGAAAGCTTTCTGGAATTATGTAATGATATATAAGTCATTTCTGTGGTTGATTCTGAAAGGTAGTATATAGCTGATTATTTCCTTGTCACTTTTTTATATTTTAATTCTCCAATAAGTAGATAAAAATTTAAACGTATTAGAAAAAATATTTTCAGGCATCTCATTGGAACAGAATAGTCAGGGAACAGACTTAGCAGAGATTGCTATATCCTAATGTCTGCTCTCCTAACATTTTGTGGAATTTTTAGTTGTGTATATGATGGCCAGAATAAAGACCATTATTTCCTAGCTCTGGTCAATGGGATGTAAGCATATGTGACATGTGGCAGCTTCTGGAATCATTTTAGAGTGTTTACTCATTTTCTCTTTATCCCCTTAATTCCCTCCTGCCACCTGGAATGCAGATATGGCCATATAGGACCATGAGGTCAAGGCCTTTCAAAGCAAAGTAACAGGTGTGTATAGAATGTCACACCATCTAGCTGCCTACCTGGATAATGTGAGAAAGAAAGAAAATTCTATCTTCTTGAAGTAAATGAACCTCATCCTAACTGATCCACAGCACTACAGACACATTGAAATCTAGTCTGTGATACTATTGGCACTGTATGAAGATGAAATGATTGGTGTGGCACACACATAAACAAATGGACCTAAATGTGACAAGAGATTTTAAACATTAAAACATAGTTTTTCTCTCTGCCCGCAGCCCACTTACACACCCATTGCCTCATGTGACAAATGACTGTTGCATTCACCTTTGTGTCCCCACAGGTATTTTAAAAATACAAAGAGAATATCTATGAACTTGAGGTGCAGAAGGATTTTTAAAAAGAGGTTTCATGGTGAAAACCATAAAAGAAATAATGGGTAAACTTTACAACATCACTTAAAACTTTTGTAGGACAAAAGAAACTAGAAACAAAAGACAAGCAATAGTGAGATCTGTCGTGTTCAAGTTCAGTGCGGTGCTGGGCAGGTGTGTGGACTGGGGGCAGAGGGGTGGTCAGCCAAGTCTGGGGACAGCTGCATATTTCCTCCACCTCTCAGACAGACAGAGACAATTCATATTAGCTTATCAATAGATCTGAGGACTTCTACAGAAAACTTGTTCCTGTATGGAACTCAGCATTCTACATGCACAGTTACTTAACCATGGGACCACTGTGTGTGTGTGTGTGTGTGTGTGTGTGTGTGTGTGTGTGTGTGTGTGTAACATCTATGAACTTCTCCTGGGTGTATGAGGAACACTTGGAAATGCCACTGCCTCGTGTGAGAAATGATTGTTCATTCATCTTTGTGGCTCTCCCTTGCTGAGTAGTTCTGACCAGCAGCGGCATTGGATGGGGGTGGGGAGAGGGAAAGGAGGTAGAGGAGGAGAGGAAGAGGAAGAGGAAGAGGAAGAGAAGGAGATGGGGAAGAGGAAGAGGGAGAAAGAAAAAGAAATGTGGGGTTGGGGAAGCAGGTGGACATTCCCCTTGTGGAGAGAACATATCCCTGAGAGAAGGAGGTCAGCTATAATCTGGGCTTTTCCTTCTCACAGACACCAGCTGGGACGGCTGGAAGTTTATTTTGAAATTTGACCAAGTATGGGGAAAAAAAGATCATTTTAAAGATGATTTCGGGCAGATTCCAAAGAGTTGTGATGCAGAAAATGGCAGTTGGGACAGATTTCTTGCCCGTTATTGGAAAATAAAAAGGAAACAGATAAGGTCTAGGATGATCAATTCCGCATCGATTCACCACTGTCTTCCTCTCTCTGGGCTCTGACATGAAGGGTTTTGTAGTCTAGAGAGGGAAGTTTATTAAGCATTTTATTTCTTGCATCGTTTAAAGCCCTTTACATATTTTATCTCGTAGGGACTATATTATTCTCATTTTTAGAATGAGGAAAGGGAGGCACATTAAGTAAACTGTCTAAGGCTAAAAAGCTAGCAAGGGATGGAAGCAGGATTCCAACCCAGGCAGTAGGTCCAGCTCCGTTTACCACTGCTCTGCCCTTTTCTTGCAGATAAATACAGTAACAGCGCATGAAACACCATCACAGAGAGGAACAAAGTGAAAACCTGAGTCAGAAAGAACCAGAGGGCTGTCAGTTCATCTTAATGACAAGCTACAGTTGGCCTGGGAGAGAAGGGAGATGAAAACGACTTCAGGGTTAGGTCGGTCTGAATGCCAGGGGAAGGGGCAGAAAGGGGGCTCCTCTTAAAGCCAAGTGCGCCAAGTCCAGATACAGCCTTTGGTCACTTCCAGGCAGCATACGGTTCTGAGTAGAAGGGACAGGCTGGGTTGTTTCTCCGAAGATATTAGAGGGTGACGGAGGGGAGCTGTAGAGGGCGGATCCACCTCAAAGGGTTCCCAACCACTCCCACTCTTCTGCCAGTTCTTGATGTATTGTTAGCGTGAGAAATAGCAATAAATTGAGCTTGTTATTTTTTAAAAATTTGCTTTTGAAAGCCTTTCTTTCAAAAGTTGTGTTAACTGTTTGGATTAGTAACTAGCATGCCTAATCCTCAGCTCTCTAATGACACGTAATTTTTTTGTATTGTGAAATTAACTTTGTAAGATTTTGTATAAGGCATGTGCATCCTGGTGAAGTCTTTTAGTTGCCACCTTATGTGTCTTTGGCCTTTAAATCTATTTCTTGAGTGTTTTAAAAACTGGGATTACTTTTCCTTGAATATTTGTAAGGAACTGAATGTTTGTTTAGATGGTCAAGCTAAATGTGCTTCACTGAATGATTGTAACTTTTTGAAAGATGGTGAAGGGCTAGACAGTATTTGGGTGGGGAGAATTATTCTTTGACTTACCTGGTTGACTACTGGTTCTAGGAGGACCAGTATGACCATTTGGATGCCGCTGACATGACAAAAGTGGAAAAAAGCACGAATGAGGCCATGGAGTGGATGAATAACAAGCTGAATCTGCAGAAAAAGCAGAGCCTGACCGTGGAGCCAGTTGTCAAGGGAAGAGATACAGAAGCTAAAATTAAGGTAATTTACAGCACTAAATATGTCATATTCTTTTCTTACCGGCCTTCCTATTTATTATTAATAGTCCTTAAAATGGCATTTAGGAGGGGACTTCATGATTGTACCTTAGCTTCTGGTTTGAGGATTGGGTGAGAGAGGGTGGACTTGGTTTACTTGTCATGTAAAATTTATTTTAAAAGAAACCAGTTTTCTCTCTGACGACTCTAGGAGCTGACAAATATCTGTAGCCCTATAATTTCAAAGCCAAAACCCAAAGTGGAACCTCCAAAAGAGGAGTAAAAGAACGCAGAGCAGAATGGACCCGTGGATGGACAGGGAGACAGCCCGGGCCCTCGGGCTGCGGAGCAGGGTGCAGACGCAGCTGTGCCTTCAGATCCAGACAAGAAGCTTCCTGAGATGGACATTGATTGATTCCAGCTATTGTTTATATTAAAACAGACTATTATAAAGCTTTAAGTTGTCAGCTTTTTTCTAAATATCAGCTAGAGCAATCAAATACTGGAGATTTCTTAGGTTTTAGGGGGATTTGGGGGAGGGAATCTATAGGTAATGTATGGAACATTTTGACGTCTAAATAGCTAGATACAGAAATTAAGTGCATTGTATCTTTTTCATAATGGTACTATTTAGAAGCTTAGTCAGTCTTACTGAGCTTCTGTTTCACTCCTTTTATGTTTAATCATGTTTATTATACAAAGATAAGTTTGTTTTGGAAAGTTGAGTTATAGCAAAAGCTGTCACTCGCTATCAAGCAGGCTTTTCGTCATGACATGTATGGCAGGAACTCTAATTGGGCTTCAAAAATTGGTTGTGGAGATTGCCACGGACTCCCTGGCTGGTGTGGGGAGGGGGAGGTGCCCCTTTATTTCTGAGGGCTGGAGTGTGGTTCGGCGTGGATTACGTAGCAGGATAGAAGAGGTGTGCACTGAGTTGATGCACACCCTACTTCCCCTCCACTTCCGCCCTCCTCCCCACCATCCCCAAGGAAGGAGCTCCCAGTGCGAACGCCAGGTGCTCTTCTGGGAAAATAGACCCTTCTGCTGGAGCATGTTGCTGACGAAGGATTTTAGACCTGGAGGCTCTCCACAGAAATTTTGTTGCTGAAAGTACGTTTGCTGATAGCCTAAGCATCCAAGTCTAAGTAATTTTGTCTTTGGAAGTTTAGTATTGGATAGATGTGTTGTCAGATGTAGGGATGGTAAATTTAATTGAGGAATTGATTTCTTGTTTATTATGGTGCAAAGATTTGTATGCTGGCTTGCTTATTCAGGTGAGAGATGTGTAAATTTGAGGTATATAGCCTCAAGTCTTAGGACAAATAGTTAAACGTTCTTTGTAGCTCATTCACAATCACTTGTGTGTTAAGTGTTAATATCTGTCATGAATCGGCCAATTTGTATGTGATAAACAAGTGACAGATCATACAAAAAATTTAAGAGACACTGGATTGTACTGGATGAGTCTGAAATTAGTGTTACAGACGGGTAGTGCCTGACTTCAGCAACACCTCCTTTCTGACTGTACAGACGACATCAGGAGCTGCAGAGCATTCCCTGTGACTGTTCTTTGGGGTGGGTTTGATAGGAACGAGGCATTTTGGAAACCCCAAGGGAAGCTGTGTCAGAGGCCAGAGCTGGTACCCGCCTTAGAAACTCACAAGCTTTGTTGGTTACATTTTGGATCTTCATAGTAATCCTTCCTCTGTATAACAGAGTGCCTCTGTTCATGTTGGCTTATGTTAGAAATGAGATTACACTTTGCATATTTACAGTAAGTTTTTGTCCATCTCTTCACTAAAAATTTTTAGTGTTAGGAGCTATAAAGTGCTACAAAGAAACTGCTTAGAGAGAGCGAAAGTGGAAGTGTATTTATGTTGGTGTGTGAGCATCAGGCAAGCCAGGATGTGGCCCTACTCTTAGAGCACCTCTATCCATTCTCTGCCCGTCCTGCTTCAACAGTTCCAGCTGGCCTGCCGGGAGGGCAATGGCTACTTGACAATGTTGGCTGTAGGATGAAGCCAATTCTTATGCAACTGACTCAGTCCTTAATGGCCATTTCTTCTAAAAAATTTTTTTGCGTGTGGGGGGAGGGTATGGGTGATGGGATGGGGGTGAATTTGAAGTTTAAACTAGAAATAAAATGATGTGGTCTACTTGCTCTCTGTTTATTCAGGCTTTAAGACCAATTGGATGTACATAGAGAGAGTGTGATAATGATTTGTGTGCAAACAAGTATTTATCCAGGTTGTGTTATCCAAACTGGTTTGTTAAAGCTCCAGGCCACATTCTTACACTAAAAAGCATTCAGTAAACATGAGACAAGTTTAGGAAAAATTAATAAAAGAAACCTGTCTTAAACACTCAGTGTTTTCCTTAATTTCATGACAAAGGGTGGTGTGTGTGTGCGTATGTATATATGTATGTGCAGTAAATACTTTTCTTCTTTTTTTTATTAAAGTGTCATTGATATACAATCTTACAAAGGTTTTAACATGAACAACATGTGGTTTCAACATTCCCCCATATTATCAAGACCCCCGCATCAGCCCCTGTTTTAGTTATGGTCTTACCAGCGCAGTAAGAGTTGCAGTTAACTTGTCAGAGAGCTCCACTCTGAGGAACAGTTGAGGCAGAGCACATTGGGTGGCAAGAAGTTGCTTTTTTGTACTCGGCATATCCCATGTTGAGTCTTGGCCCAGTTCTCTGATGTTGGAATCCTTACTGTGTTGCTGTGAGTGGGTCTTAGTAGCAGTAGGTGGGCTGTGGCTCCATCAAAGGCCAGTGCCAGGACTGATGCCTGCCTCTTTAAAAGACTGCATGGCCCAGAATGTGCTAGTGACAGTTACCACTGGATGTTTGTGTGAGTATGTGTGGTTGTACTTGAGGGGTGGTAAGGAGTGTTGACCCAAAGGGGTTGAAGCCATCAGAAGAGACTTAACTGTACAAGGTGTGGAAGCCTATATGGGGAGGGCTCCAGGGCGCTACTTGCTGGAGTTCTGCAGACCTGGTGCTCATGCTAGAAGGATCTTACCTGCCAGGACCTACTAACCACCTGTGCCAGCCACCTTTGGGAAAACATTCCTAGTAAGGTTGGCTTTCTCCTGGTCCTCTGACTTTGGGAGGTGAGTGGGAAGCCTGGGACCAGTCAGCAATCATGCAGAGCACAGCCATTTTACAAGGGTGTTGGGGTCGTGTGGAAAGATCCCCATTCACCCAGGAGAGGTACCAGTGTCCTTGCATGTCATGGGAAGAGTGTAGAGGCGAAGCCAGGGCAGGTGTGGAAGTCGTGTAATGCAGTGGTTTCAGTTTAATGTGAACTCAGAGCTGCCATAGGGTGGGTGGTGAGCGTTCATGCAGAGGCGTTATTTAGACCAGTGGTCTTGGAGGTGCTGCTCAGGCATCTCAGGTGGTATTTGCAGGGGAGCTGTCAGGTGGTGGTGCTGAGGGGTTCTGGTGTGGAGCACTGGGGACGACAGACTTTAGCTTGAGAGAAACAGTGTGTTAGGGATGTTTATGTGGTGTGTGCAGAATGAATTGGGCCTGGGGGAAGTTGAAGGTAGTAGGACTGATGTTTCAGGAAGTGGAGGGATTCAAAAGTGACTAATAAAACCTTGCTGTTGGAAGTTGGGAAGGTAGTTAACCTTTGGGGAAATGACAAGGTTTCAGAGGACTGATGTTTTCTTTTTGATCTGGCTTTTGTTAACAAACTTCTGTACACATGTAATTGAGTCATTTTTCTTTTAAGTAGTTTTAGTGGATTATATTTTTACATGAGACATGTATGTTTGGAAAGAACAATAAATGTGTATGCATAAAAATGAAAAATAGATTTTTCATGACATGGTTTCCTCCCAAAGTGGAAATATTGGGTAATTTTTGTTTCTAAATTTTTGCTTGTTTGTAGTAAGACTTCTATAGTAAGCATTTTGGAATTTTATGTTAAAAATTGTTAGAAGTATCTATTAAAGAATGGCTCCAAGATTTCAAACCTGGAGTAAAAGACATGATAGACAGTTGGAGCTTCAAGTTCCTAGGAGTCGGTGGAGATGTTGGTGTGAGTGGCTGAGGGAGTTGTGCCAGGTGGAGCCGAGAGGTCTTGAAGCCACCACTGGATGTGGCAGGAAGCTCTAGGGCTTGGGGTGTGTTCTGGTTGAGGGAACGAAGTGCTGCTTGGCTGCGTCAGGAAGAGCAAGTGGAAGCTTTGAAGGAAACAGGTTGCTGCCAGAGAGGAACGGTGATGACTGAGGCCTGTGAGGGAAGAGGGAGGTGTGGAAAGGGAGGAGGCAGTGGCCAGCAGGTTCGATGTTCAAGGAGCCCTTCGGGTGGTGTGAGCCGGGGTGTAAGGGGCGTGTGGCAAGGCTGCGGGTGGGGAGTGCTTGGTCCAGAAGCTTGGCTGACTTGAAGTGAGGGAGGCCTCAGCTTGGGGAAGAAGGCAGTTAGGCAGCGTCCTGGGCCCCTGTCCTGTGTGCACATGGCATTCGTGCTGGTCACCCCGAGGCCACGGCGTCTTGGAGTCGCCAGCACAGTTCTCCCCAGGTTAATTCTCCTGTGCTGCTGGCTGCAGCAGCCTGGGACATGACCCTCAATCCCTTATCCTCTGTGAGGGGGCTGGAGGGGCCGTAGATGGAAAGGGGACCTCTTAAGCAGCAGGTTAGGAGGCACAATTGAAAAATGGCAACGTTGAGGGAGGAGGAACACAGGATGACAAAGGAGGGAGTAAACTGATGGGGAATCAGGCAGGAGGAGACCTCAGAGGATGTGAAAAAGATGCAGAATATTCCCAGATGTATCCAGTGTCCATGGCCAAGCCCCAGGCTGATGCTGACTTTGTCACATGCTATGAGGACAGGGAGAAAAAGAGGGAATATTTCCTTTAACTTCTCAGTGGAATTTGCCGGGGCAAGGAAAATGCAGAAAAAAACAGCTGTGTATGGAGCCTTACACATTGGCTGTGCCTAGGGGTTACTTCCTCTGAAGACCAGATGGACACTGAGATTTGGAGCCCTGGATCAATGGAGAGAGCACTTAAACCACCACAACTTAGCAGGCCCACCACAAACTAGCCAGCCTTTTGCCCCCCACATTGTGCTTTCTCCATGCACTTTAAAAATGTAAAATTCATTGGTCTGCCATTCAGTTAAGACTCAGCTAATGCTTGGGAGGAGAGAAAGCGGGAAACACTTGGAAAACCGTATCAACAGCTCAGCTTCCAAGATGTAAATGCCCACAAAGCACTTCTGCGGATAAGCTGGACCAGCAGATTTTCCAGAAAGGGAGAAGGTGCCTGCCTTTCAGCAACGCCCGTGGGGAGGCTTCTAGGACCAGCGTGAGATGCCTGGAGGTCCAGGAGGGCTGCGGGCACAGGACTCAGGAAACGAGAGGGCCCATGCAGTAGGAAAGGAAGCCCAGGCTGGGTGTGGGGCCTTCCTGTCTATTCTACATCCTACAGCTGAAGGATGGACTCTGCCCTGTTCACAGCTACCTGCTTGCAGCCAGCGTGAAGCATGAACGTAGCCGGCACTCAGTGAGTACTTGACTACAGAAGTGCAATATTTTCAATGAGGGAAAAGCTCCCGAACATTTTAAGTAGAAATATCAACCCTCCACTCTTGGATGAGGAAAGGGCCAAAGCAGGTGCAGCTCATGGAGCAGTTGAATGGCAGAGCCAGAATCCTAAAGCTAGCTGTTCTAAAGAATGTTAATTTTTTGAAAAGTTGTGTGGCTAGGATATGGGGCCTTTGCTCTCAAAAAAACCACACTGAATAAGCACTGTCTGGAGTAGCACCGGTTCCCTGCGAACAATGGCCCTCCAGCCAGTTCAGGTTTGGCCTGTGTGAGTGGCAGTGTTGAAACTGCCACACAAGGGCGGCATTGCTCTTTGCTTGGGTTAGAATCAGTAAAAACCACTCCGTGAGGACTCAGCTTAGAGGGTCCAGATGGCCCGCTTCTCCTGCAGGGTAGCTAAAGGCAAAACAGATGTGGGCTGATAGGCCTCAGGCTAGGAAGCAGGGGTTCCTCCATGGCCTTTGCTACTAACCCCTTAAGTCCTTATTACTCAGAGTGTGGTATCACTTGTCCTAAAAGAATATTGGACTGCCCCCAAATCTGGGGTAAGTACCCAGCTCGGTGCTGCTCAAACCCAGCTGGGGATCTTGCTGAAAGGTGGGTTCTGACTCAGTAGGTCAGAACGGGGCTTGAGAGTCTACAGCTCTAATGACCTTCCAGGTGATGCTGAACAAGGATGGCATTTGGACTTAGAGAGGCTTAACCTCTAGGAGCCTCAGTTTCTTCATTTGTAAAACTGTGCTCACACCAGTCCTGTCCATCACTTGAGATGATGGATGTGGAAGATCCTCAAGACAGACAAGGATAGAGTAACTTGCCTTTTGCAAATACACTGAAACCCCTTGAAACTGCAAGGAGCGGCTGCCCCATGTGCAAGCAGCCCAGGGCTTTGGAGGACCCCTCTTTCTTGTCCTTAACCCTGCTAGTTGCCCGGCTGCTGAGGCACAATGTTGACCTCCTCCTTGGGGGGTGGCCCCTAGCCCCCGGGTGGGGGAGAGAATGTCACCTCCTGCGCTGGAGTGACCTGAATCCATCCCACCTTGGCCATGGGTCCTGCCATTCTTTTTGACTTGAGCCACTGCTCTTGACTCAGTGTGATCCCATTAGTAACCCCAGAAGGGGGCTGACGCTGATCTCTGCAGAGCAGGGGCCTCAGGCTGTGGATAGAGACCCCCAGGCGGCAGTTGTACGGCTCTCTGAATCCTGGGTGTCTGCTGCAGAGTGAAGAGCTTCAGAGCAATGGGTAAATGTGGGCCTCCGGACACCTGGTTTAGCCGCCTCTCCTTGCCTCGTGGTTGAGCTCCCAGTTCTGAGTGGCATGAACGATGCAAGGTTCCTTGGTGGGTAAGGATCCCCAGGCCTTCTGCATGCCTGTCCCTTCACAGAGGGTTTTCTCCTGCCATTTCCCACCCTCTATGAATTCTGTGTCGGCCAGCTTGTTTTCCAGATTTCTGTAATGCCAAGTCGGGAGAATGGGTTCAAGAGACTGAGGTGGTAGGGGAGAGAATGGTGGGACGGCCTTCGCTTTGGGTCAGTTCCTGGACTGTACCTTCAAGGTAAAGCAGTGAACCTCACTGGGTAAACCTCACTGGGCCTCCCACTCCACTGTAGGGCAAGTTGAAATACAGGCTGCTGGGCGCCACCCCCAGAGGTTTTGATTCAGGTGATCTGCAGTGGCGACCCAGGGTTTGCATTTTTAACAAGTTCCCAGGTGGTGCTGATGCTTTTGTTTTGAGGCTAGAACCTGGGTAATGGTAAAACCGAAGTAAATGAGGCTGTTGATTGACATAATAAACAGCTGAGGAAGGAGGCGGGTGTGGGTGGGTACAATTGTGGGGAAGTAGGAGGAGGGGAAAATGCAAAGTTTTCCCTGAGAAATGCCAAGTCAAGTATGGAATTTCTTTGAAACTACTGGTGGCAGGACAGTGTGTGTCTGAATGCTACATCTGGTTTACAATGGCTGGTGGGTGGACGGGAACTTGGGCTACATGAATGTGCCCTGATTTGGGGTCACTAGTGCTTGGGGGACTGGTCTTTTGCTTATCTCCGGGGTGCATCCCATTTCCCTGGTCCTCACAGAGGAGGCAAGTCTGTGACTTCTTTGTGCACGTCCATCTTCAGGCCAGGCTGAGAGCTGCACCAGGGCGGAGCAGCGTTGGCTGAGATGAGCTCCCTTCTCTAGCTGGACCACAGCCTCCAGACCCTGGCCGACCTCAGGTGTGCACATCCCTGTCCAACCCTCTTCAAACCAGAGAAGTCTGTGGCTTGGAGGGGTCCTCTCAGGTCAAGAGAAAGGCCTTGGGGTCTCCATGTTCCCAGGTGAGATCGTGTCCTTCAATTCCCATTAAATCCGACTTAGCTCTTCAGCCGGCTCCGCACAGCTTCTAAGGGCACCGTACAAATAAGCCCTGGATGGGAGCAGACTCTTGAAGCCACACTCTGTGTGCATGAAGTTGCTTCCTGTTAAGTTGAGTTTACAAAATAAATGGCTCCTGACGATCTGGCATCACTGATGGTGCCCACCTCTTAGGAATGGGCTGCCAGCAATGGCCACTGGAGGACCCCCCTTGGGAGACATTTTGCACCGGTCTGAGGGGACCTGCTGGACCCGGTGGTTGCAGCAAATGGGGAGCTGTAGGGAAGGCCCCCACCCCCACCTCACCTTCCCCTACTGCTTATGAGGACAGCTGTCTGCTGCTTCACCCCAGGTATGTCTGGCCTTAAGAAACCTGACAACAGTGTGTTGCACCCCTGGGAAAGGAGATAGGTAAGGACCTTGAAAGCCAGGCACCTGGCCACGAAGGCCACATGCATTCGCGTCTTAAACACTTAGATAACTGTGAATTAGCACTATAGCAGTTAAAGAAGTACACCTTTATGCAGAATACAGTGGCCTCTTTTGAGCACCCTCCATGACGACTCCCGCTGTCTTCTTTGCACTTCACGTTGCTCCAAAACCTCAAAGGCAACCCCCAGACCCCGACGGGAGCCTGGACCTCATTTGTTGGCTTGTTGGTCCCACCTGCAAACATTCGTTGAGCAGCCATGGGGCCCTGCCCTGGCCGTGGCAGGCAGGTATCAGCAGGGCCCCCAGCTGTCTTCACGTGGCTCCTCGTCTACAGATTGTTCTCAGTGTGCAGGATAGGATGGGGCTATGAAGCAGCCTGACAGGGAGGCCCGGGGGTGAGAAGGAAGGGGTGAGTGGCTGCACATGAAGGTAAGAGAGGGGGTTGGTGAGGGAGCACTAGACAGGGGGCAGATCGTCCAAACGTGTGCAGAGATCGACAAACAGCTTGGGGTGGAAAGAGAGCGCCCAGATATAAGGGGCCAGGGCCTAGTGGGGGGAGTCACCTAAAACGCCCCACCCCGACTTTGTGCAGCCCTTATTTTACATAGAGGTTTGGGGCCTTTTGAAATTGAAGATGTTAAACACCCTCAGAGATTGCAGGGTCAGACTGGGTAAGGCCAGATTACAGGAAAGGCCGGAGGGACGCTTGAAAGGGGTGATAAGGCAAGTTGGAATCTGACCTGGTCATGTAGGAGGGAGGAGGAACGCTTCCTCCCCGCCTCACCCTGCACCCCCGGGGGCCCCCGGCGCCTCTGCTGGGGGGTGGGGGTACTGCTGCCTGGGTGTGACTCCCTGAGCAGGCAGACAAATGGCCAGACAGGTAGTCGGGGTCTGGGGTCTGGGGGGCTGCCGGTGGCTACCCGCCCAGCCTCAGGGCCTGTGCTGATGCCTGGCACCCTGTGCAGGACATGGCAGGTGAGTCGCCCATGCAAGCAACATCTTGGGGGAGGCCTGAAGCACTGGGGGTATCAGTTCGTGGGGCTCAGAACCGTTGTTATATTTTGTACAGAGACAAAAGGATTTTCTGCTGAGGGTGAGTTTTAAGGCCAGTGTGATCTGCATGGTGTGATCTGCGCTGTCCGGAGGCTGGGGAGGAGCTGCCGCAGGGGTGGGGCTGAGGGCGCGTCGGTTGTGCAGCCTGCAGCCCTGCGCCTAGGGGGTTCACTGGAAGGGGGAGGGTGGCCAGAGATTACGGAATCAGGTTTTCCTGGCGGAGTGCGGGAGCACAAGTGCTATGAGTAGAATCCAGGGAATCTGCTTTTTAGGAAAAAGTTTCACATGTCGAGAAAGGCGTGGTGTGTGTTTGGAGTGGGGATCCCGGGAGCCTCCAGCAGAACAGTGTGTTCGGTCAGCTCTCTCCTCGGCACGCCTGTACTCCGGCTCCTGGCCCCGGCCACAGGGGAGCTGAGGGTGTCGGGGTGAGGCCTGGGGGATCCGCAGCAGGAGAGGCCTTTGTGAGGCCCCTTGACTTGACAGCGCAGGCCGGGTGGGGCTCCAGCCCTGGTGGTCCCTGGGAGTGCCCATTCCAAGGCATGTTGGCCATTAGTTGTCCTTGTTCGGGCAGGCGTCCTCATCTCCAGCATGTGGCTGTCACATGCGTCTGGCTAGGGCTCCTCTGGGAGGGGCGGCCCCATCCACGATCGCAGTGCTCATGGAGGTTCTCTGGCTCCCTGACCAGTGAGTGACCTCATCCCTTACAGGGACACAGCTGTCCTGGGGCGCTAAGGAGGCAGTCTAGTGTGGTGGTGGTGGTGGTGGCGATCGCGGGTGGCTGTTCCGGTAAAGGGCGCCTCTTTCATCCCCTCACGTGTCCCCTTTGCTCGGTCTTCCCTCTCTCTCCCCGGCGCACCTCCGTTTACCGCCGGCGGCAGCTCTCGCTTCCTGGTGAAAATGTGGACGGATATTCTTACCTTCTTCTCTCCCTGGGTTCCTGGGGAACAAGCAGGGCAATGTTTTAAGGGGCTTCTGTGGAGCTTTCCTGCCCTTTTAGGGCCTTTTTCTTCTTATTTCGTAGGCCAACTTGGTGGCAATTCAATGTTCTCCTCTTTTCAGCACTATCTGGGTTAAAATGGTCCAGGTTACACCTTCACCCCAACATGGGACCACTTGGACACCTTTCTAGGGCCCGTTCTGGGACCTGGAGGAGGCTCGTGTTAGGGGGTCTGCCTTTGCCCTGGACCTTTGATGAGCCAAAGGGCAAAGCTGTGCTGCCTAAAAATGCTGGACGGCCTGTTTCCAGCTTCGCTGCTACTGTCTAACCTGGTGTTCGGGTGGCGGTGGGTGTATCCCCTTCCCGGGGCTTCAGTGATGAAGCGCCGCACACAGGGGACTTGTGCTGCTGAGTTGGCTGTTTCACACCATTCAGGAGGCCAGCGGTTCAGAATCGGGGTGTCAGCAGGGTCGGCACCTTCTGAGGCTGTTGGGGAGAATCTGCTTCAGGCCTCCCTCCAGGCTTCTGGTGGCCCCAGGTGCCCCTTAGCTTGTGGATGGCTTCTTCCTGAAACTTCACTTCATCTTCCCTCTGTGGGAAGTTTTCTGTGTCCAAAAATTTCCCCCTTTTATAAGGACACCAGTCATATTGAGTTAGGGCGCCCAGTGACCTTATTTTACCTTGTAAAGACCCTATTTTCAAATAAGGTCCCATTCTGAGGTATAGGGGTTAGGATTTCAACATATCATTTTGTGGGGACACAACCCATAACAGGGCCTGAATATGTGAGTTTTTCAGGGATTTCCAGGGCTCGCATGCTCAGAGACAGGCCTGGATTGGATGACGGTTTCCAGGATTGCCCTGCGAGCAGGCTGGGAGGTTGGTCGGCCAGGAGGGGCCTCCGAGCTTGAACAAAGATACCAAGTAACTTTTTTGCTGAGAATTCTGGGCAGGGAGCCCCACTTTCCCCCGTCCCTCCTGCTTCCACACCCCCCGCTCCCTCTGTGGGCAGCAGAGTGAGGAGACATGTGAGCAGGGCTGGTGGCATGGTGGGTTCCTGGAGTCCCTGCTGTGAGCGGCCCAGGGAAATTCCAGGGGACCAGGTATAACCCTATAGGCAAATCACACCTAAATGTGCAAGAGCCTATCTTCCTGCTTGGCCTGTATAAATGGGCCCAAAGTCAGGCTGATCAGGTTCTGGAAGTGTGGGAGGAGCCTAGTCGGCTGGTCCAGATTTGAGTCACCCACAGTGTGAACCCTGGAGGGCAGGGCTGGTGACCCCTGTTACTGTGTCCTAGGACCAGGGGGTCAGGGGGGAGCCCTGGGTGGCCGTCTCTGCTGTACTTTGTGCCAGTTCTCTTCTGAGTGTTTCTCCTGGAGTTGCAGGGTAATTACCAGAACACCAACTCCACATGTAGCCTTGGTTGGCTTCAGAACCATGGGACAGAATGGCAACAACTGAATTTCAGATGTAGGTCTCTCTGCATTCAACATTTATGAGTGGCAGTAAAAGAGAAAGCTGGAATTGTATCTGCAGTTCCCAACCATGAGCCATAATTTTTCACACTCAAACATCTGTTTTAAGATCATGGCAGAGAATGTCGGGTAATTGGCTCCCTTTTGTCCTGGGCCCATCAGTTAGGCCCCATCAATTTTATTATAAATTCTCAGGGATTTATTAGTAAACAACATTTGGGGAGCCCACTGCTGCCACCCTGCAGCCAGGGAGCTTGATGTACGTGAGCGTGGGTCTGTCTGTCTGTGCTCTCCTGGGCAACCACGGAGCTTATGATCCAGGGAGAGCTGCTCTGCACGGAGGCCCAAGCAGGAGGTGGAGGAGAAGCTGGGGGGTAGAGCTCCCTGGGCGGGAGGCAGGGCGGGGTGGTTCCCGCCGCCGGGTGCTGCCTGGGGTGGGTGCTTGAGATGTGGGCGCAGAGATGGCTGCTGGAGTCCGGAGGCCGGGCACTAGCTGCTGGGTCTTGCAGCTGGACAGGCCAGGCCTTCGCCCCAGCCAGCTCCACCACACGTGAGCTGGGTGACTGTGGGTCAGGCATTTACATCTTCTGTGCCTCTCTTTCCCCATCTGCAAAGGGGATGACGGTAACAGGTCCTATCTGCCGGGGTGAGTGTGAGGATTAACAGCAACGTGTGTGAGGCCCCAGCCCCACTCTGGGCATGTAGAGAGGCCCCACAAGGAGTTTTTAATGCCAGGGCAGTGAGGGGAATAGTACCAGCTGAACCGAACCCCTGCAGAGCAGCTGTGCCCACAGGAGCACTTGAGGACACACTGGGTTTGTGCCCCTTTACCCGTGGTCCCATATGGCTTCCTTCCTATGGCCGGTGTGGGCCTGTGCAGGAGGGAAAGTTGCTGATTGCCCGTTGCCATCCGGGCTGAGGGAGCGGACAGAGTCCCTGTGCTGCGCAGCCCCTCCTGGCTCGTCCGGGCCCCCATTCTAGCCCTTGGGCTGCATTGGCGCATCCCTAGCCCTCTGTCCAGACCGCCTATGGGCCCACCCGCCCTGCCTCAACTCCTGCAGTAGCAAAGGTGCTGAGCAAGGCCCAGGCGGGTGGAGGGGACCCACAGAGGGGATTGGCCCTCAGTGGCCTCTGTCCGGGGGTGGCATTCTGGCTGAGCTTCCTCTTTGTGTTCTCATGGCAGGGCATTCCCAGGACACAGGGTTACTGGGGACCCAACAGGCCCTGTGGTCTGGGTTTTGAGGTGTTCTGGGGGAGAGGGACTGCCTAGCTTGGGGCCTCTCATTTGAGTCCATTGGTCCCGGCACAGCTTGTCCAGCTGACCTGCCTGGATGAGCTGAAGCTGGAGCAATTCCTCTGGGGAGCACATGTCCCGAGGCGGCTGCTCCCAGCCTGGCCCAGAGACAGGCTCAGCTTTCCTCGTTGTGCCTGGAGCTCTGGTCTGGCCTCCCTTTAGGGGTGATGAGGAATCCCTGGTTCCAGGCTGCCCTGGAGCTCCCAGGACAACGGATTCCAGCAACAAATGCGGACCTGGTCACGTCATTCATACAGCTCTGAGCCCACAGACCTGCTGCCCCGCACTGGCCCTGGAGTTTGCAGTTTGCCTCTGGGGACTTGGCATCCTGATTTATGAAAGGCAGTAAGAATCGGATCTACAGCGAGGGTTAAACTGAACAGCGTCTGTCCAGTGCCTAGCACCACACCCGGCACCTGGTAAGTTCTAAGTCAATGTTAACTCTTCTTGTTCATTAGGTTAAATGAGGCATGCTGGCATCCAGTGTGAAATAAACCAGTCCAGGGTCTCTGTTGTAAAGAGATTCCTCTTGATGAGGCATAAAAAATACAGACTCTGAAGTCAGGGCACAGTTCAAATCCAGGCTCCATCACCTGTGTGCACATCACTCATTCTCTCTGGGGCTCCAGTTCTTCATCCACAATGTGGGCACAAGAACACTGCCTCCCTCACAGCATTGTTGTGAGTGTCTGGCTAGGTGGGCGTCCGGTTGTATTATTAACGTGACAGCATGCTGACCGCCCTCCAGGGAATGAGGTTTTTCTGAGACCTGCTCTTGTGCCCTCACGGCCCCTGGCCCAGCGCTCCAGTGCATGTGTGGGGGTGAGCGAGGGGACAAACTCCATCTGTGTGTGGCACAGGCAGTGAGGAGGAGCCGAGGCCAAAAGGTCACCTCTGATTTCCCTGGGATCAGCATGTATCCATATTTCTCACCCGAATGCTAAACAGACAAAAGAAAACGTTGGGTTTCCTGGCACAGAACTGTGGCAGGTCTATGAAGGAAAAGATATTTTTAGCCCCAAATGGGAAGTTAGTGTCAGGAGAGGCCAGCTTGGCAGGGGATGTGCACCAAATTGTCTGCCAATTGGATTTAGAGGCGCCTTTGCTGGCAAGCTGGGGCTCTGGGCTCACTCAAGAAGCTGGCCTCTCCCTGCCTTCCCTGCCCCTGGCGCAGCCTCCGGGCTGGCCTCCCCACCCCAGGGGAGCATGCGAGAGCTCTGTTTTCCCTCACCCATAAGACTTCCTCTTAGGTGATCTCTCCAAAGGCTGCAGAATGCTCCAGGGCCCCCAGCAGAGGGGAAAATGGAGGCTCAGTGCCCCAGGCTGTGCGTCGCCTGCCTTCCGCCAGAAAGAATCAGAGCGGGCCAGGGCTTGCTCAGGGTGTGCTCACAGCAGCCTTTTCTTGGACCCTCCCTCTCCACCAAGGGGGTCCCAGCCTGGCCACCTCCCGCTGCCTCGCTCTGGCCCTGGACACCAGCCCTCCTCTTGCTCCTTGGTGGCATCCGCGCTTGGCTTGCATCTGGGCCTTTGTGCCACCATGTCGGTCGCTGACGGCTGTTCCTTGCTCACTTCCCTCAGGTCTCTGTCATTCCTCAGACAGGCTGTCCACCCCGTTTTTGCCTTCACAGGTCTTATCACAAGAGGTGCAGAGTGAGGGGGCTGAGAAAGAGGGTTAGCACGGGATGCAGCTGTGCTTGTTCCTGATCCCCCCATTTACTGGCTGTGTGACCTCAGATGACCTGTCTACCCGCTCTGTGCATCATGTATAAAATGGAGATAATAGCACCTGCGTCAGAGGATTAGATGAGCTAATACTTGTCGACTACTGAGAACTGGGCCTGCCATGGAGTCAGTGCTTAGGAAATAGAGGCTCTTATGATTTTTATTGCAGTCTGTGCTTATCTTGTTCACTGGTGTTGTAGCAGCTGGCCTGTAAGCTCTGGGAGGAGACAAGCCACATCTAACCTGGCCATCGCTATGCTCCAGTGCCTACGACACACCTGTGTCACAGTGGCCAGTACACTCGCGCTGAGTGAACCGGCACACCAAGGCTGTGACAGTGCCTGGCTTTGGACTGTGTGGGCCTTTCTTCACGATGTCCTGAGCTCTGGGGCTCAGCCCAAAGTCCAAAACAAGCAAATTCCATATAGTACTATTTACTCGGTGGAACTGGAGATTGGCCCACTCTAGGAGCTGCTCTTTTGGGCTTGATTCCCTCTGTTCCCTGGCCTGGCTGGTGGGGCTGCTCGGTCAGACTGGGCAACGGCAAGGACTGCCCAATGGGTCACATCCTTCAGTCCACGGCATGAACTCAGGGCCTGCTGGGAGCCAGGCTCTTTCTGCCCCCCTGAGCCTAAAGTCCAGTGGCAGAGGGTTGAGGGTGGGCCTGGTCAGTGTGGAGGGGCCTGAAGATCAGGCCTTGCCCCGTGCCTGTCCCCCTGCCCTCTCTGAACTAAGTGTCCATGAGGCTTAGTGGCCCATGTCCACGAATCCTCATTACTAATGGGGCCTCAGCCACATTTGTCGGATTTATGTCTAATGTTCTACCCGTTTATACCTTTTATCAGCAGTTTAACAATGATCCATAAATCTGTCTCCCTGGGCTTACATCTGGAAGATCTGAGTCTCTGGGGGCCATTTTGATTTTACAAATTTTGTAAAGTAACTGGGGCATTTAAACTTTATCCTGGCTGGCACATACTCACACATGTTTCTTTGGCCTCTGGCTTATTAGGAACCAGTTCCCAGCATGGTCTCTCAGGTATTCTGTGGTTCCCTTTTATGTCTGTGAGCAGAATGAGTCAGGGGCCATAGGGGTGTCTGGCTAGGGTCATGTTCCCTTCTTCTGCTCCAGCTCCACCTCCTGGGCCCCACGCTGTTAGTGCGCCTGGGTAGGCCCTCCCTCTGGTTCTGAAGAGCGCTATCACCTCTCTCCAGAGCTCCCCTCTTGGGCATTTCAGGTCCATGCACGTGGCCCTGAGCTCATGCGGAAGTGAAGAGAAGGTACTCCTCCTTTCCCGTGCTTTCCTCGTTTGGGAGGTGCTACAGCCCCAGGCTGCCAATGCCCTCTCAGCACCGCAGTGTCTGTGGGAGGGGGCTCTTTGGCTTGGTTTGTATCCTCTTCTCCCTTGCACCCAGGTTGGATCACCAGAGACAGAGTGGGATGAGATACCCCAATGCCCCAATGTCTCAGCAGATGGACACATAGGGACATCCTACCATGTTGTCAAGCTTGCTGGTTGTGAGCACAGCCGGGCTCTGCGTGCAACATCAACTACACGTGGTTTTCCTGGCAATTGTTTAGGGATGATATTTTTCACTGAAGCATGTTGAAAGCCTGCAAGATAAGGGCTCCATGTGGTCTGGAGACAGACAAGGAAAGGTAGAGCTGCCCACAGGTGGGTATGTGGCTCTGATTTAGTGGATACCACATTTAGAGAGAGAAGCTTACTGCTTCTTGTCCTGTGGTGTCACTGGTATTCTTCAGAAGGGCCTGGGAGTGCACTGCAGTGCATGTCTCCAGGTGTATGGACGAGTGGCCCTGAGCCATCCACACCTTCTCACTCAAGGTAGGAATAAATGAGGGGCTGGTGTCAAGAGTCAGATTACTGTTGGGGTCAAGGGTCAGTGAAGGGCCCCTGGGGCTGTTTGGGCTGCATCTTATGGTCAGTAAGTTCTCTTCCTTTGAGAAAAGGTGCTTGGCCCATGGCATTGGAGCCCTGATCTTGTCCTTACTCATCATTCATTTATGCAATAATTATTCACTGGGGGTGTGGCAATGTGCAAAATAGACTCATGGAGAATAAATTCTAGGGGGGGCAGTCACTGAATACCCACGTGGACGAACGCAGTACCATGTGCTGTGCTGAGCACTATGAGGAAAATGTCCACAGTAGGGGAGACTTCTACCATGAGGAGGCATGTCTACGCTGGGACCCTGAGGGTGACCTTGAGGTAATTAATCAAGAAAGGTGGGGTGGGCATAGAGGATCAAGGCCCTGTGTGGGAGGGAGCAAGGTGAGTTCTAAGGGACCCCAAAGGTGGTGGCTGGAGTTCAGGGAGCAGGCGGCCATGCTGGGTGGAGGCCAGGGGAGGAGATGGGGTCTCCATCCTAAGAGCGGTGGGATGTAGTTGCTGGTGTTAAGCATGGAGGGACTTACCCTGGCTTCTGACTGAGAATGGGCTGCCCAGGAGCCAGAATGGCAACTAGCTGGGAGGTGACTGGAAGTGTCCAGGCGAGAGACAGCAGTGGCTTGGGCCAGGGTGGTGGCGGTGGAGATGCAGAGAAGTGCACGTATTTGAAAGAGATTGAAGGAGTGGGATCACCAGGGCTTGGGGGGGAGCTTGGACATGCTCTGTGAGGAAAGGGAAGGTGCTGGGGGTGGCCTCCAGGCAGCCCAGTGGGATGGCTGGCTGGCTGGGGTTGACACTCAAGTAGGAAATGTTAAGTTTTGGTGGAAAATGTCACCAGCCCAAATCTGGATGATTGAGTTTTTATGTCTATTATGTTGCAATGATGTTCTAATGTCTGAGAGGAAATGTCAAGCTGGCTATTGGATGCTTTAGACTGGCACCCAGAGAGCAGGCTAGACATAGGTATCTGAGAGTCGTGTGGCGATAGGACGCACACGGGTGAAGGAGATGGCCCAAGGACCGTGTCCAGGCGACGAGGGATCCAGCAGCTGAGCAAGGTGCCTAGTGTCCAGCTTCCCTCTTGTCCATCCCAGGCTGTGCGGGGCTGCCTACCTTGGATTTCTGGAACCCAGGCCTGTGGGTTTTCCCAGGCACCATTAGGGAGGGTCCTTCACGTGGGGGCTGTGGATGGAGAATGCCAGGGGTCCTGCAGGCCCCCCTCAGTGACTGTGGCCAACCGTTGTGCGGCTTGATGTCCAGTCACTCCCAGAGCCCACCTCTACCTGGAAGCAGGCTCCAAACCCTAGCCAGGAGCCCTTTAGCATAAGCATCCCTGGATTTTGATGGCCAAGATGTTGACCCCCCCAAGAACCCAGGGCTCTGACAGTTTGCATGAGGAGCAAGTGCTGGGAAGACTCCCCTGGGCCGTCGCAGCGAGGGCTGTGTAGGCTTCAGCCCCGCAGGGGGACTCGGGGTCTTCCTCTGAGCAAGAGGGAGGACCAAGTGGTTCGCTGGCACAGTGGGGCCCTGGCCACCCCCACCCGTCAATTTAGATGGGCTGCGGCCGCTCTGGAAATGATGCCCAGCGTTTGTACTTTTTGGGGAAAACTGTTAGTGCTCAGAAGATTAAATTTTTTGACCGGTCTGAAGATATCTTTTTTCCTCTTCTTTATTCATTGGTATGAATTGCAATTAAAGACAGTTTAATGTTGAAATTGCTATAAAATGGCAGGGGAAATATTTCTTTGGGTATTAGTTTTGTTTTAGTAAGTTACCAACTAGTGATTTAACTTGCCACCTTCAGGATTATTTCTGCCTCTCAGTGGGGTAATAGAATCAGCAAGATCTACTATGGGCTTCATTTTCTAGAGAACACAGATAAATAATCTCCCAATATGCTCTTGAGCAAACTAAAGTACCTGTGACTTTTGATATCTCCTGTTCAGAACAAGGGGCTGCCACTCTGTGTGGGTGGGGAGGAGAGATGCTGCAGGTCCGCCGACAGTCTGCTGTGATGGGGGCAGTTAGGGGTGGAGGCTGGGGCCTGTGGAGAGTCACTTCTGGAGGGGGTCTGCAGGAACAGAAGTGGGCAGGGGTTTCCCAGTGGCCCCGTTGCACCACTGTGGAGAGGTTCCACAGGCACAGAGGGTTCTAGAGAAATGGGAGGGGGCCAGCACTAAGAGTGGGGGTCTGCCCAGCCCACTGGTGACACAGCCCACTTAGTGCACCATGAACTACCCACCCGGTTATTTAATAAACATTTTCTGAGTTCCTACTATATGCCAGTCCCCTGCTTGTTGGGCACAATTAGTTGTGTGGAGGGCACTGGAACAGGATGCCAACAGGTGTATTGTTCATAGGAAAAAATGCAGGTAGAGCAGCCATTCTGCCTGGGGCTGCCAGGGATGGCTTCACTGAGCCGAGCTCTGGCTGAGCCTTGATGGCTGGAAGGACTTTTCTAGGGAGGGAAGGGGGAACAGTACAGGCAGAAGGAGTCATTTGGGCAAACGCACGGAGGAATGAGGTTCTGGGCTTGTGGAGGGCAGCTTGCAGGCTGCGGTCTCCAGGGACGCTCTTTCTGGGATGGAAGGATGGGCAGAAGGTAGGACCAGACAGGGAGGCCTCCTCTTCATGGGGCTGGAATGGCTCTGGGACTCTGAGGAGACCCTCTGAGAACCTTCTCAGCCTAGCCCCTGTCTAGACAGGATGCTGGGGTCAAGGGGGGGAAGGAAGGGGGCAGCAAAGTGGGCAGTGGGCAATCTGGGATCTATTCTGCTTCTTTCTTTATGATGCCCTGTATGACTTTGGGTGATTCACTAAGACCCTTTGAGCCTCAGTTTCTTCATCTAGAGAGCGAGACAGTCTTGCCCTGCCCCGTAGGACGCTGTCAGGAGAGCCCCATGTCCGCAGGAATTGGGCAGCCTCTGGCCTGTGGATCAGTGCGTCTACATTTACACAGCCTGTCTGCTGGTCCTGGGAAGAGAGAAGATAAACTCAGTTTATCATCCGAGTAATAAAACTGGAGAGGCGGTTGGCTGGACAGTGTCCGGGAGCCCCATCCCTGAGAGCAGCTACCCTAGTCCTGAGCATGCGCAGGACGGGGGAGGCGGCAGTGGCGGAGCAGCTCTCACTGGGTGTGCAGGTGAGGAGCCCTGAGGGGCCTCTCAGGAGTGGGCACAGCTAAGCAACTTGGGAGGGGCACGGTCACGGGACTAGCGAGGGCGGCTGGACTGTGTTTTCAGGAGGCCAGTCTGGTGACTGGCTGTGCTGGTTTGGGGCTGGACCCTGATTGCTCAGGACCGTGGAAGAAGGGTTGTGTCATCTGCGGTGTCTTTTGTCTTCCTGTCACAAGGCTCAACTGCTCCTCTCATTATCTGCTTAGCAATTCCTTAGAAACTTTCAATTTGAAAAGGCCCCTCCTTATTGGGGTGGCCTCATGTGTTGGTCTGGCCTTAGAACAGCAGTGGTAGGGTAGAGCCGCACTGTCCTGGGGTGGCCACCAGCCACTGTGGCCACTGAGCACTTGAAATGTGGCTCATCTGAATGGAAATGTGCTGCAAGTATAAAACACACGCTGGATTTTGAAGACTGGACAAAAAAAGTAAACTAGCTCAATGATTTTTATACTGAGTATATGTGAAATGATATTTTAGATGTATTGATATTGACATTTTAGATATACTAAGTAAATCTATATTTATATAGACATATTAAGTAAAATATATTACTGAATTAATTTCACCTTTATAAAACTTTTTCTTCAATGTGGTCACAAGTAAATGTAAAATTAAATGTGTGCTGCATTTTGTGTCTATCGGGCAGTACTGCTCCAGAGGCTGGAGGGAGGAAGGGATGTAGATGTGCCTGTACGGAGTACCCCTCCTGCCGGGGCTGGGCGCTTGAGTGGCACTGCTCTGAGGCACTGGACGCTCAGTTCTTGGCAGCTTCACATGGGCTCTTATTGCTTCCCTCTTCTGCCTTCTGGGCCTGCTAGGAAACTGTCCCTGGTCCAGGCTGTGGTGGGGAAGCCAGAAAGTTCCACTTGAGGATCCCAGAAAACACACTCAGGTGTCCAGGGGAGATCACTGCCCAGGCCCTCTCTTCACTGGGCAGAGGTCTTTATGGATTGGGGGCAGCTCATATCATTTCTGTAGCTACAGAAACTGGCATAGCCCTGCATGCAGAAGGTTGGCTGGTTAGATGGATAGACGGATGGGGGGTGGTTGTACGGCAGGATGGATTTTCAAGGACATAAGTGAACCTAGAGGTTGAAAACATTGCAGCTGGATGAATGGATGGCTCTGTGGGGCTCAGAGAGATGGACAGGGGAATGGTTGGGTGGGAGGATGGATGATTGAAAGGGTAGATGAAAATAGAGGATGTGTATCTGTGGATGAACAGACGAAGGGAGGCTGGCTGGCTGCATAACTGTATGGAGAGAATGAAAGGAAGTTGGATGATTAGGAGGAGAGAGAATTGGATGGTGGGTTAATGGAGGGGTGAATGAAGAGGGCTCATTCCCACATGGGCGTTGTTCAAGGTCTGCGGGGAACATAACCTCTTCCTGTCAGCATGTGGCACATTTCCTTCCCTGATTTTTTTGTGTTTTGCCCACACATGTCTGGAGCTTCTCCAGGCTTTCACTGGATCCTCCGGGGAGTTTTCATTGCTGGCTATGCTAATCAAGTCATTCCCTCATTAGGACTGTCAGCTCCCTGCTGGGCCAGCTCTGTCATTTTTTTGGGGTGCATGCTGGGACATGAGGTGTATGGGGGTGCAGATGATGTGTTAGACTGTGTGTGGGGAATTCTTTGTGACAGGCTGATCATCTTTCTTTGCAAACCTCATTGGACTTTGCAAATTATCAAGGAATCAAGAGGGTGACTTAGAGGAAGAAGGAAGGGAAAGCATCTTAAAATATTCTGAGTTACTGGGAGAGGAGAGATAGGATAGAGAGAAATTCCTTTTTAGAACACTATTTCTGACCCATGTGGTTGTGTAATAACTTCCCTCTCATATGCAGACTGGGACCTTCCAGAAAGTGCTTTCTCTGATAGCTCATTCTCCTTACTCAGCAAGCCCAGAAGGCCCCGTAGACAGCCTGTCTCCTTTGGGGAAAAGGAGTTTCAGAGAGAAGAAAGGAACGCCTCATGTCCCTGGATTTGAATCTTTTTCCGTAGGTGGAGGGAACGGATGCTGGGGTGGGAAGCACTTTGTCTGGTGCCAGGGTCCCTGAGGTGTGAAAGGAGCACAGGCCCTGGGCAGTGGGGGGAACAGGCCAGGTCTGGCCACTTCAAGTTCTGGATTTTGTGCATCAGCAAAGACTTTAATCACAGTGATCAGCAATCAACTCATCACCATTAATTCAATTACATTTCAAGCAGGATTCCTGGGGAGGTTCCTTCCCAAATGGTGCAGAAGAATGGGGCCTTCCTGCACAGCACACGGCTCACCCGGCCTCTGGGAGGCTGTTGGGATGTGCAGCGACTGGCAGTGCTCTCCTCAGAAAATGCACAAACCTTTCTATAATGCCCTTTCCTCTTATTTTTAAGATTACAACCAGCAAATCTCATTGTCCTTGCTCAAAGTAGTACATTGGTTGTTTTTTCCCCCCTGAAGTCAGAAAAAAATGGACCTCCTTTCACTAAGACAATCTCAGTACACAAGGCTCCAGGGCGGTGCTGAGGGTGATGGACAGCTTCACCCAAGTTTTCTAAATGGCGTCGCTAACCAAGAGTTACACGGCAAGCTTCCTAAACGTTCTCTCTTACTGTAGAATCTTTCACTAAGAATAAACTTTATTGAAGATAGAAAGTTAGCATAAGTACAGCCATCTTAAAATCTTAGACACCATTTTCTAACCTAGAAGGAAGAAAATAGGAAAATATTAGAACTTTGAAAAACAAGTTAGTCAGCCAGTGTTGATTGCAGTGACCTTTAGTTAGCTAACCTCAATCAGTTAATCATACATACCAAGCTTACTTTACTAAGAACCACCCTAACATTCCGAGGGTGATCTTATCTCACTAGACCCCCAGGATGTGGCGTCAGCCGAAATGTATGTGTTTTTTAGAAAAACAATGTGATGTGCTTGTGGAAAAATACTGCCCTTTTTGAAAATGCTATAAAAACCTCTGACTTTAAGTGCTCGGGGGTCCTTGTTGAGACCCGCTGCGTGGGGCTGACACTTGGACCCCAGCTAGCTGGTCTCTGAATAAATTCCTCTTGCTTGTTGCATCAAGAGACGCCTTCTGTGAGTGATTTGGGGCGGCGCTCTCCTCTGGGAGAATCCAACATTACCACTTAATGTCCTTGAAGATTGGCTCTTCTAGCAACTGCTCAGACCTCTGTTTCTCTTAGCCCAAAATACCCACTCTTTGGGTTAGCTTCCTTCCCTCACTACGACTTCTGGCTCTGGCCAAGACCTTTTGAGCATCTCCCAACTCCAAAATTTTGGTTTTCTTTCCATTAAAGACAAGAGTGTTAGTTTTTTTTCTTTTGTATTAAGGTATCATTGATATACAGTCTTATGAAGGTTTCACATGAAAATCATTGTGGTTACTACATTCATGCATATTATCAAGTCCCCCCCCCACCCCATTGCAGTCACTGTCCACCAGTGTAGTCAGATGCCACAGAGTCACTACTTGTCTTCGACAAGAGCATTCTTAACGTAGATGGCTTTAGGCCTTCTTGCTCATTCCCATCCTCCTCTGGTCCCCCAACCTTAGGCCAGTCCAATGAAGGGAGCTAGACTCATTGTCACCAAGCTGGTGTGGCCAAATTTGCTGGGGTGATTTTAGCTCAGCTATGCTGGCTCAGGTACAAGGCTCAGCCTCTGGGAAGGTGAAGGTAGACAGAAAAGTGGTTGGGCATGCTAAGGGTAAGGTGCCCTCAGACTGCCCATGGCATCTCATATTTCAGCTTTAGAAATGTGCTGGTGAAGTCATTCTTGGTTCTGAGTAACAGAAACCCAGACTAGTTAGTGACAAAAAGTCATATAAGGACACAGGAATTTCTTTGAGATCCCAGGGACAGGGAGGAAGCTAGGACTCAGAATGGGCTGAGATCAGAACCAGGAGTGTTGCCCGCTCTCTCCCCACCCCACTCCCAGGTCCCCACCTACTCTACTTTCTCTGCAGGCCGGCCTTCCCCCCTTCTCTGGACATACGGAGGGAGGTGGGCACCCTGACCCTTTGGGTTCTTACTTGGCGCTCAGCTCCGGTCACATGAGGAAATACCCATTCTGAGTCCTGCTACCTGAAGAAGATTCTCACTGGCCCAGGCTTGGGCCTGGCAGTCTCCCTGGGTCCAGCCAGTGTGGCCGGGGAAGGGGGTGGTCATGAGGCAGGAACGTGGCTGCCAGGACCTGCACGTGTGGTGTGGGAAGGCACATCCTCAGGGATGATGGGGTGACTCCCGGGCTGTGCAGGCACCCCCAAGGTGTTTGTCATAGGGGGTACTTGGGGCAAATAAAAGGAATCCTTTACCCAAGGTTGGGAAGTTCTTAGGGGACCCTCAGTCCTGTTAATATGGCCGAGGTCAAACTACATATCATTTTGTACTATTGCATTATTGTCTGAGTAGTTTCCCATGTCATTAAAATATTTTATAGACTTCAAGTGGCTTCATCACAAAGTAATAATTTTTCTCAATGTGGTACATTGAACTACCAATCAGTAGTCTGAAAGATATTACCAATTGTAAAATTATTTTCCTAAAATAGGAAAACAATGTTATTCTCAGATAAAAGTATCATTTCCTAGATTGATAGGACTTTAATTACAGATGAAGAAGTCTATTCTATTTGTCCATTTTACCTTATTTAATCTTAGCTAGCCTATCACAAATGAGGTAATATTACTGTTAAAGACCAAGGATAAGGAAAATTAGTTAGGAGAAAAATGGAGAAAACGTGTTCTGTTTGTACATATATTTAATTAATGGGAAACCATTTCCTAATCCAGTTATGAAATTTTGTTTAGCTTAATTGTTGTATGGTTTTGAACATCTCACAGTTCTCCTGCTAAAGGTTTATTTAAAAAAATGAACCAAATGTAAATAAGTCATGGTAGTTATACTTCATCAATCTATTATCCACATTCAAACTGTTTTTTTCTACTGTATATATTTGTTTACACAAAGTGGCTTTTTCAATAGCAAATAAAAATTTGCACACAAAATATAAACTATGGCACATTGTTGAATATAGTTTCACTGTGGAAAGTAGTTCTATCCTCTCTTTAACTCATTTAATACCTTTATTTAAATAATTCATTTCTGTCATTTCATAATTGTTTATAAGAAACTTTCCTTGCCAAAGTTACATTTTAATTCTTACTGAATAGTTGTTAGGGGGTTAGATTCCTTGTCCTGTTCTTAATTTCAGTAGTAACTGCTGTAATGGAGACAGGAAACCAATTTGCAGCTATGCAGTGTCTTATGATTCAAAGGGCATCTGGTGAATTGTCCTATTATATACATTTTTCCCCATAACTATCACAAAGTATCCTAGTGCAGAAACTACTTCTCTGTTTGCTGTCTTCTTCATAAATCTTAAGTATTTTTCTGTCACTTAATGAGATCCTATTTCTGGGTACTTTCCTCACTGGTGAGGAACAAAAGATAGAAAGAATCAGAAGTAAGAGTCCTGACTGCCCTGGGGAGGGAGTGGGATTGATTGGTTTGTCTTGTGTTTGCTTGCACATGTGTTTATAAAGCAAAACTTTACTAATCATCTTTTATGTGCCAGGCCCTTTGTTATGTAACATAAACGCAAAGATGAGGAGAGAACAAGATTTATTTTCTCAAGGGGCACAGTTGAGTTGGGCGAGACAAATGCATAAATATATAGTATCTGCAGCAGCCCAGAGCCTTTATGTGCTCAGTGCATTCCTTCCTCAGGTCCCCAGCCAGGCCAGGTCCACTTTTATTTTTAGCAGATGTAGCACGATAGCTGTGTTACATCTGATATTTTAGAGATTTTTTTTTTTGTAGATAATTATTTTTTATTGAAGGGTAGTTGACACACAGTATTACATTACATTAGTTTCAGGTGTACAACATAGTGATTCAACATTTATATACATGACAATTCTACGTACCAGCTATCACCATACCAAGCTGTTACAATATCTTGACTATATTCATTACATCCCGGTTACTTATTATTTTACCATTGGAAGTGTGTACTTTTTTTGGTTTTTGTTTTTTTTGTTTTTTGTGAGGGCATCTCTCATATTTAATGATCAAATGGTTGTTAACAACAATAAAATTCTGTATAGGGGAGTCAATGCTCAAAGCACAATCATTAATCCACCCCAAGCCTAATTTTCTTCAGTCTCCAGTCTTCTGAGGCATAACAAACAAGTTCTTACATGGATAACAAATTCTTACATAGTGAATAAGTTCTTACATGGTGAACAGTACAAGGGCAGCCATCACAGAAACCTTCAGTTTTGCTCATTTTCGAGATTTTTGATCAGTGGAGTGTGAACCTTTATTTTGAGGACATATTTCTTTTTCACTATTCCTACTCATAGTCAAAAGGAATAACATTCTTTATTATTAAAAACAAATACCAAAGCCTAATAAATCTAAGTTGTCACTTTCTTCATGCAAAAGACAGAGTTGTCAAAACTCTAATGAGCTTTTTAACATTTGTAGTGACTGCTTAGCAAACAGAGTAATGTCTTGCTTTATTTTTGGTCATTTACATGTAATATCCTCTATAGGATGATTCATAAGTGTAAGACTCACTTTTAGCCATTGATTTAACATTCAATCAGCAAACAGTCTAAATAGATCACCCTAAATCTGGATGTTTGACAAAGACTCTCCTTAATCAAACTGTAGGCAGGTGCCTCTGCATTCTCTTTTTGGCTGGGACTTGCTCTTGAGCTCTGTCCTTTGCCTATTTAGTCGTTATATCAAGACTCCTGTTGGCTTAGTTGGGAGAAAATTCTGTGTCCTTGATGTCTGAAAAAGTTCCTCACCCTCCATCCTTGGAATCTGACCACTCTTGGTATCTGCTGAAATTCTTTATCCTCCATCTAAAATCTTTCCACCGTGGCCTGCCCTCAGCGATAATCCTGTTAAGTCAGTTTAGACAGAACCCTCTTACCCCTGTCGTTTCCTCTTAGTAATTTTCCATCCCTGACCTTCTTAACTGTAAGTCTGCTGTATTCATCAGAGTTGAGCCGGATCTCTCTCCCCTACTTTAAGACCTCATTGTAGTAGTCTCCCTGAATAAAGTCGGCTTCAGCATTCTGTAACAAATGTCATGAGTCATTTTTCTTTAACATACTATAAGTCAGAATGAATTGCTACAAGTTTCTATTTCATGTTAATAATTAACATATTAATTAATCGTGTGTGTGTGTATGCTATATGATTTTGCTATAAACTTCTCAGTAACCTCCAAAATTAGATATTTAGGGGAAAAAAATGTGGAAGACTTTGAAATGGACCAAAAAAGATTAGTGGGACTCTTAATGGAAAACTAAGTACTTTCTAGGATACACTCTTCCTGGTTATCTAATTCAGTAGATTTATGCGTTTAACTGGCTTTGAGCTTTTAACAAGTTTTTAAAATTGTAGATAAGTGATTGAAATGGAAAAGTGTTCTTGACCATAGACATCAAATGGATTCTTACAGTACAGAGACACTTGACCCTACCCCCGGCCCTTGCTTGCCACCCATTTGTGGGAAAAGCCAACAACTGCACCTATCTGCAAGTTAATTTAAACATTCCTGATTACTTATATCTCTGTGGTATTATCTAAATTTAAATCATACTGTGTGCAGAAGAATATGTCCGAGGCTGAACTATAATGTAAGCCTGGACAATAAGGCATGGTTGTTAGAAGTGCAGGAATCATCACAAGCACAAGATAAAAACTAGTTACAAAATTGGTCACTCGATTAATCCTTTTATCAAAGCTCTTTCATTTTGAGACACATATTGGGACACAAAGCCAATGTCCTTACAAAAGCAGGCCACATCTACCGTCTAAAAACAAGTATAATAAAATGAGCATGTTGAAAACGTTCAGAACGCAGGAACTGCTTGCAAAGCACCCTCTGGGGCGCCGGCCTGAGCCCAGTTTCCATAGGAGCGCGCAGATTCGGCGCGTAGCGCTCTGTTCCGGAAGTTATTCCCGTCAGTACCGTTGTTCTTCGGGTCAGAACTGGTCTCACTTTTCCTCAGGCGTAGGCTGAAGCCGATGGCAGAAGAGTTTTGGACAGAAGGGCCTGCCGTATGGGGGCGTGGCCACGCAGCCACCTCCCCGCGGACGCAGTTCACGTGCCGGCGGCGGCCAGGCGGTGGCCTGGCGGTAACGGCTGCTGTCGCTTTGTAGACGTCTTGTGGCCCGGCCGGGGACTCCGAACCTCAATAACGAGGTAAGTGCCGTGGTCTCCGAGCCTGTGGAGCCCCTTTTCGGGCCTCAGAACGGCTCTTCTGCGTCCCTCCATCGAGTGCGTGTTCTGGCGCGGAGCGAGGGTGGGGAGCGCGGCTGCAGGTTTCCCGGAGCCCGCATGATGGCAGCAGGACCTCCCCTTCTCGGTCTGTAGGCGTGATCCCTCACACCTTGTGTACCAAGCATAATACCCCTCAGTCCCCTTCACCCTCCCCCACCCCTTCCCTTTGGTAACTGCTGGTCCCTTCTTGGAGTCTGTGAGTCCGCTGCTGTTTTGTTCCTTCAGGTTTCTTTGTTGTTACACTCCGCAAATGAGGGAAATCATTCGGCTCTTGTCTTTCTCTCTGGCCTATTTTACTGAGCATAATATCCCCGAGCTCCATCCATGTTGTTGCATGTGGTAGAATTTGTTTCTTTATTTTGGCTGAATAGTATTCCATTGTGTTTATATACCACATCTTCTTTATCCATTCATCTACTGAGGGACACAAGTTGCTTCCCTATCTTGGCTGTTGTAAATAGTGCTGTGATAAACATAGGGGTGCATATGTCTTTTTGAATCTGAGAACTTGTATTCTTTCGGTAAATTCCTAGGAGTCAGAATCCTGGGTCAAATGGTATTTTTATTTTTAATTTTTTGAGGAACCTCCATATTGCTCTCCACAATGGTTGTACTAGCTTACATTGCCACCAGCAGTGTAGGAGGGTTCCCCTTTCTCTGCATCCTCGCCAGCATTTGTTGTTTTTAGTCTTTTCCGTGCTGGCTGTCCTAACTGGTGTGAGGTGATATCTCATTGTGGTTTTAATTTGCATTCTGTGATGATTAGTGATGTGGAACATCTATTCGTGTGTCTGTTGGCCATCTGGATTTCTTCTTTGGAGAATTGTCTCTTCATATCATCTGCCCATTTTTTAATCGGGTTATCTTTTATTTCTCTCATGAATGTCTTATAGTTTCAGAGTATAGGTCTTTCACTTCCTTGGTTAGGTTTATTCTTAGGTATTTTATTCTTTTTGATGCAATTGTGAATGGCATTGTTTTCCTGATTTCTCTTTCTGCTGGTTCATCATTAGTGTATAGGAATGCAACAGATTTCTGTGTATTAATTTTGTATCCTGCAACTTTGCTGAATTCAGATATTATACCGAGTACTTTTGGAATGGATTCTTCAGGGGTTTTTTAATGTACAATATGATGTCATCTGCAAACAGTGACAATTTAACTTCTTCCTTACCAATATGGATGCCCTTTATTTCTTTGTGTTGTCTAATTACTGTGGTGCAGACCTCCAGAACTATGTGGAATAAAAGTGGAGAGAGAGTGAGCATCCTTGTCTTGTTACTGATCTTGGAGGAAAAGTTTTCAGGTTCTCGCTGTTCAGTATGATGTTGGCTGTTTGCTTGACATACATGTCCTTTATTATGTTAAGGTACTTGCCCTCTATATCCATTTTGTTGAGAGTTTTTGTCTTGAATGGATGTTGAATTTTATGAAGTGCATTTTTGGCATCTATGGAGATGATCATGTGGTTTTTGTTCTTTTTGTTGATGGGGTGGATGATGTTGATGGATTTTCTAATATTGTACCATCCTTGCATCCCTGGGATGAATCCCACTTGATCATGGTGTACGATCCTCTTGATGTATTTTTGAATTTGGTTAGCTAATGTTTTGTTGAGTATTTTTGCATCTATGTCCATCAGGGCTGTTGGTCTTTAGTTTTCATTTTTTTGGTGTCTTTGCCTGGTTTTGGTATTAGGGTGATACTGGCTTCATAGAATGAGTTTGGAAGGATTCCCTCCTCTTGTATATTTTGGAAAACTAGAGAATGGGTATTAAGTCTTCTCTAAATGTCTGATAAAATTCAGGGTGAGTCCATCTGGTTGGGGGTTTTGTTTTGGGGTAGTTTTTTTATTCCCGATTCAATTTCTTTGCTGGTAATTGATCTTTAGATTTTCTCTGTCTTCCTTGGTCAGTCTTGGAAGGTTGTATTTTTCTAAAAAGTTCTCCGTTTCTTCTAGTTTATCCAGTCTTTTAGCACACAGTTTTTCATAGTATTCTCTAATAATTCTTTGTATTTCTGTGGTGTCCATAGTGATTTTTCCTTTTTCCTTTTTATTCTGTTTATGTTTGTAGACTTTTTTTCTTAGTAAGTCTGGCTAGGGGGTTATCTATTTTTATTTTGTCAAAGAACCAGCTCTTGGTTTCATTAATTTTTTTATTGTTTTATTCATCTTAATTTTATTTATTTCTTCTCTGATCTTAATTTTGTCCCTCCTTTTACTGACTTTGGGACTCATTTGTTCTTTTCCAGTTTCAATAGTTGTGAATTTAAACTATTCATTTGGGATTGTTATTCCTTCTTTAAATAGGCCTGGATTGCTATATACTTCCCTTTATAAATGCCTTTGCTGTGTCCCACAGAAGTTGGGGCATTGTGCTGTTGTTTTCATTTGTATCCATATATTGCTGGATCTCCATTTTAATTTTGTCGTTGATCCATTGATTATTTAGGAGCATGTTGTTAGGCCTCCATGTTTTTGTGGCCCTTTTTGTTTACTTTGTACAATTTATTTCTAGTTTTATATCTTTGTGATCTGAGATGTTCATTGGTACAATGTGAATCTTTTAACATTTACTGAGGCTCTTTTTGTAGCCTAGTATGTGGTCTATTCTGGAAAATGTTCCATGTGCACTTGTGAAGAATGTGCATCCCACTTCTTTTCCGTGGAATGTTCTATAGATGTCTGTTAGGTCCATCTGTTCTAATGTGTTGTTCAGTGCCTCTGTGTCCTTACTTATTTTCTGTCTGGTTGATCTGTCCTTCAGAGTGAGTGGAGTGTTGAATTCTCCTAGAATGAATGCATTGCATTATATTCCCCCTTTTAATTCTGTTAGTATTTGTTTCACATATGTAGGTGCTTCTGTGTTGGGTGCATACATATTTATCATGGTAATATCCTCTTGCTGGGCTGACCCCTTTATCTTTATGTAATGTCTTTCTTAATCTCTTGTGACTTTCTTTGTTTTGAAGACTATTTTTGTCTGATACAAGTATTGCAACTCTTGCTTTTTTCTCCCTATTAGCTGCATGAAATATCTTTTTTCCATCCCTTCACTTTTAGTGTGTGTATGTCTTTCGGTTTGAAGTGAGTCTCTTGTTGGTGGCATATATATGGGTCTTGCTTTTTAATTCATTCTGTAACTCTGTGTCTTTTGATTGGTACATTCTGTCCATTTACATTTAGGGTGATTATCGATAACTATGTACTTATTGTCATTGCAGGCTTTGGATTCATGGTTACCAAAGGTTCAAGGGCAGCCTCTTTACTTCTAACTGTGTAACTTAAATCAATTATTACACTATTATAAACACAGTCTGATGATTCTTTATTTCTCTCACTTCTTTTTCTTCCTTCTCCACTCTTTATATGTTAGCTGGTTTATTCTGTACTCCTTTTGTTTCCCTTGACTGACTTTGTGGATAGGTGATTTTATTTTTCAGTTATGTAGTATAGAGTTGGTCTACTTCCTTTGCTGTGGTTTTATTTTCTCAGTTGACAGATATTTGGCCTAAGGCATACTTCCATCTAGAGCAGTCCATTTAAAATACACTGTAAAGGTGCTTTGTGTGAGATAAACTCCGTCAACATTTGCTTATCTGGAAGTTGTTTAATCCCCCCTTCAAATTTAAATGATAATCATTCTGGATAGAGTATTCTTTATTCGAGGCCCTTCTGTTTTATTGTGTTGAATATATCATACCATTCCCTTCTGGCCTGTAAGCATTCTTCTGAGAAGTCTGCTGATAGCCTGATGGGTTTTCCTTTGTAGGTGAACTTTTTTTCTCTCTCTGGCTTCTTTTATTACTCTGTCCTTGTCTTTGATCTTTGCAATTTTAATTATTACATCTCTTGGTGTTATCCTCCTTGGGTCCCTTGTGTTGGGAGATCTGCAGACTTCCAAGGCCTGAGAGACTATGTCCTTCCCCAGATTGGGGAAGTCTTCATTCAGCAATTACTTGTTCAAAGACACTTTCTATCCCTTTTTCTCTTGCTTCTTCTTCTGGTACTGCTATAATGCGAATATTGTTCCATTTGGATTAGTCACGCAGTTCTCTTAATATTCTTTCATTCCTAGATGTCCTTTTTTCTCTTTCTGCCTCAGCTTCTCTGTATTCCTGTTCTCGCATTTGTATTCCTTTAACAGTCTCTTCCATCTCATCCAGTCTGCTCTTAAATCCTTCCATTGTTTGTTTCATTTCTGTTATCTCCCTCCAGAATTCATCCCTTAGCTCTTGAATATTTTTCTGTGGCTCCATCAGCATGCTTGTGACTTTTATTTTAAATTCTTTCTCAGGAACATTGGCGATTTTAGTTTCACCAAGCCCTCTTTCTGGTATTTGAGGGATTTTGGATTGAATAAGGTGCTTCAGCCTTTTCATGGTAATGGGAGTGGTTGCTGGTGAGTGGCGCAGGTGTCAGCTGGGAGAACAAAGTCTGTTCCTCCTAGCCGGTCGCCTTGCCTGTCTATGCTGTCTGTACCAGTTAACCGCACACAGGGAGCTGCCTCTGGGTTAATCCCCTAAGGTGCTGTGGGCGGGGCTGCACTTGGGATGGCCTAGGGGAGTGGTGGGGGTCACAGATCATCGGCGTGTGTTCTGCAGCAAGAGCATAGCCCCTTCGTGCTTCCTAGTCTCTGCACCCATCTCCCCTACTGTGCCAGTCAACTGTGTACAGCGCGCAGCCCCTGGGTTAATCGAGTAAGGTGCCGTGTGAAGGGTGGCCTTTGGGATTGCCTAGGGTGCTGGTGGGGGTTGCTGCTGACTGGCACATATTCTCACGTGAGAATAGAGCCCCTTTGTGCCTCCCAGACTCTGTGCCCGTGTCCACTATCATTGCCAGTCAGCTGTGCACAGGGAGAATCCCCTGTGTGGTTGCTGTAGGTGGGGCTGCTCTCTGGCTGGTCCACAACAATGGTGGAGACAGCCGGTTTGCTTGCAGGTGACGCCGGGGAAGACGGAATGGCAGACTTGTTATTGGTGTGAGGGGCCTTGGAGCTGCGTTGCCACCCAGGGCTATAGGGCACCTGAAGTTCCTTAAAGTTCCCACCCTGCTGGGCTGAGTGTGCTGGGACGATTTTGTCCACCTGTTAAACCCTTTTCCCTTTAAAGCTTTTAAATTGCCTGCTTTTCTTTTGTCCCAGTGCAGCTTACTGTGTGAACCGGTTTGCAGTTTTAGTGTTGGATTTTGCTTTTCCGCTCCTCTAATATACAGAGCACCATGCAATGTGTGTCTGTGCTCCTGGGGCAGATTTTTTGGGCTAGTTATTTAGCAGTCCTGTGCTTCCACTCCCTCCAGACTCTGATTCTTTTCTTCCCACTGGTGAGCTGGGGTGGGAGGAGTGCTCAGGTCCTGCTGGGTCAAGGCTTTGTATCTTACCTTTTTCCGTGAGATACTGGGTTCTTGTAGATGTAGCCTGGCTGGTGTACTGTATCTTCTGGTCACTCTTGTAGGAAGAGTTGTATTTGCTGTGTTTTTTAGATATATATGGTTTTGGCAGGAGATATATGCCACCCTACTCACACCGCCATGTTTTGCTATCTAGAATTTTTAAATTGTTGCTCATCACAAATAAAAGGAAGTAAATACAATAATTTATTCCCCAAATGGCCAAATTAGAAGTCCCCGTATAAAAACCATAAATTTTGTTAAGTATAAAATATTTCAAACATGGAAAATGTTATAACAAATGTTCCTTCATCTACTCTGCGTTTAGCAAATGTCAGTATTTTTCTGAATTGTAGTATTTAATTTCACCCACCTTCTTTTCCACCTCAGAGGTAGTTACTCTTACAGTGTGTGCTTTTCTCATACATATTTTTCATAATTTTAGTAACATATACCCACTGTATAGTATTGTGTTGTATAGTTTTAAACTTTGCCTGTGTGATGTGATACTGTGTCATACTACATGTATCATCTAAAAGTGACCTTGTTTGCCAAACATTATTTTCAAGGTTTATCTGTGATATGCCTGCAGGTCTTCTGTATTGATTTAAAATACTACATTGCTTTTGCTTTATTTATATACAATTTTTTATCTCACTTGCAACATTTTATTGTTACAACATTTTGTTGTGTGACATAAGAATGCTGCCATATAGAGTCTTGTGTGTAGCCTTTTCCTGTTAGGGGAGCTGTGTCTCTGGGGAGATTCCTGGAAATAGGATTTTTATTAAATGTTGCTGGAGTTCCCTCCAGATAGAGTATACCAGTTTACATTCCTGCCAGCAGTGTATGACTGTGCCTGTTTCCTCACAGCCTCATCAACAGAATGTATTGTCAATTTTTTTGTTTGCAATCTCGCAGATATGTCATGAATACCCAGAGTTTTTAATGTATCTAAGAAACACAGATATACTCATTTTTCTTTGTACTGCAGGCTTCCCTAGAATAGTACTAGCTCTTGGAATAATTGTTTTCTAAGAACCCTGGGGTTTTGTTGCAGGTTGATTAAAATGTATGGCAGAGTCACTGCATTGCCAAAAGAGGCTGGCTAGTTGACTGGCTAGCAGATAGCCAACTAAGAGTCAGTTCAAAGTAGACTTTACCTTTATGTTTGCTCACAGCTTTGTAGATCAGAAACTTATCATTGTTACCCCACAAGTATAAGTCATACTCTCAAAAGCAAATTTACATGAACTGTAAGCTTATAGAAGTCTGTGTACGTGAGAAAGCTAGTTTTTTTAAGAATTAAGAAATATATCTAATGTAGATAGTAGCATTCATCTTGTAAGACACATTATTTTCCTTTCCTTTGACCTACATTAGCTGCTTGGAATATAGAGCCACAGAAAGGGTTTTGTTTTAGTTGCATGATTCAGTGTTCAGTTATGACACATCTGTCCCCATTATTGAGTTATTCCAGTACAAATTGGATTTCTTTAGTCTCTGAGCAGGGGAACTCTTCTTGGAATCTCCTTGAGTTGGACACTGCCGGCTTTTCCTCTTTGTGGTTCCCTTTTTGTGTCATTGTCTACCAAAGAGGTGATGCAGGTTACATTACCAGGCTATCTGAGGGCATGTGCATGGCTGGGTTCTAGATGACGCCTCCCTTTCAGCACCTGTGTTGTGTGCTCTGTGTGTAAGTCTTCACTCCTCCTCCTGCTCTCATAGATTATATTGAATGCATTCTTTTGCTGTTTGGAAGTACTCAGCTTGGGCTTGTCAGTCATAGTGATGACCTACAAATTTGTCCTTCAGATGCTGTCTTCACATTTTTTTCCTGTCGTTTCTCTTTCATTTTGTTTCTTCTCTGTCAGCACATATGATTTCTATTATTATGCCACTGTTATCTCCCACTCACTTTATTTCTCTTTCCTTCCTTCTTTTCCATCAAAATCATACTTTTCCACATTTCTAACAATGATAGTTCTGTGCGCTTTTGGTTGAAGATTCAAGAAAAAAAAACATTGGCCTTCAAACAGTGCATGGCGTCCTGATGATTTTGGGTGTTTTTAGGTCTGTTTGTTGACTTGTAGGTTATCTGTCAACCAGCTTCATAATTAATAGGTGCAAATGCATTGTCAACCTTTTAAATCCTAACTAAAAGGCTATTGGGAGCTAGCTAGCTGTCAGTGGTACAAAAATGTAAATGATCGGAGGAAACTTAAGTGCTTGAGGTGAGTAGTTGTGAGAAAAATAGAACTGTAACTCCATTTTTACATAAAGTGAATATACTTATGTGTTTTAATATACTGAACTTATCAAATTTTTTTGCTGCCTATACACTGGTACTGAAGAAATCAGCATACTGAAGGAAAAACACTAAAGTCAGTATACATACTGAAAAAAAAAAAGGCTATGAAAGCACTTCTTGGCATCGACATGAAACAAAGTGCATGAAACATTCCTTTTGCTTCTAAGAATTCCCTGATGTAGTACTGGCAACCATAAAACTTCTTACATTGGAATTTTAAAATTGGAGTCTTGCTTTCCCATAATTGGAATGCAGTGCAACTGAGGACCAACTCTGCAATCTATTAGTTAAGTTTGGTTTACAGTGCTTAGCAAATGGTATATAGTCACCTCAAGCACCAGCAGGGTATAGCACTTAGAAACATTTGTTAATAAATTTTAGTGCATAATTTATCACTTGTTATTAATTATTTTATGAATGACTTAATTTTCAAAAAAATGTCATAAATCCCTTTTATGTTGCTTATAAAATGTAGCCATTCTTTTTTACTTAAACCTAGTCTGATGACTTTTCATTGATGCATGTATTTTATTAATTGAGATACCTAAAATAAAATGCACAAATCTTAGTGTACAGCTTGAGGCATTTTGACATGTGTATACATTCATGCCACTATCACTGAGATCAAGATATCAGACATTCTAACTGATTTTTTTCCTCTTTCGTCAATTTCACCCATCTCCCTATCTCCTTCCCTGTGGCAATCATCAGTCTGTTCTGTGTTTATGGATCGGTTTCTGTTTTGTTTTAAGGTTCCACATAGAGTATTTGTCTTTGTTTTATTTCACTTAGCTTAATAACCTCTAGGCCCATCTATGTTGCACATGGTGAGGTTTCATTCACTTTTATGACTGAGTAATACTCCATTATATACATACGTACCTCATCTTCCTTATCCATCTGTCTGGTGATGGACACTCACATTGTTTTCATATTTTGGCTTTTGTAAATGATACTTCAGTGAACATTGGGGTACATATATCTTTTTGAATTAGTGATTTTGTTTTCTTCAGGTTAAATTCTCAGAAGTGGAATTACTAGGTCGTATGGTATTTTTCCTTTTGTGAGAAACCTGCACTGCTCTCCATAGTGGCTGCACTAACTTAACATTCTCATCAACAATTTAGGAGAGTTCCTTTCTCCACATCCTCTCCAATTCTTGTTATTTCTTGTCTTCTTGAAATTAGTAGCCAGTGTGACTGGTGTGAAGTATCTCATTGTGATTTTGATTTGCATTTTCTTGATGATTAATGACGTTGAGTATCTTTTCACATCTGTTGGCCATCTATATGCCTTCTTAGGAAAAATGTGTGTTTGGGTGCTGTGCACACTTTTAAATTGGATTACATTATTTATTTTCTTTCTGGAGTTGAGTTGTGTGAGTTCTTTATATATTTTGTTTATTAGTCCCGTATTGGATATATAATTTGCAGATATATTCTCACATATGGTAGGTTTCCTTTGCAGTTTGTTGGTGGTTTCCTTTGCTGTGCAGAAGCCTTTTAATTTGATGTAGTCCCTCTTGTTTATTTTTGCTTTTGGTTCCCTTGCCTGGGGAGACACATCCCCCCAAAAATTACTAATGTGAATGTTCGAGAGTTTACTGCCTATGTTTTCTTCTAGTTGTATAAAAACTGTGTTTTAAAGTTTCAGGGTTTATATTTAGGTGTTTAATCCATTTTGAGTTTATTTTTGGATGTGGTGTCAGACAGTGGTCCGGTTTCATCCTTTTTCATGTAGCTATCCAATTTTCCCAACAACATTTACTGAAGAGAGTCTTTTCAGTGTGACTTTTTTCTCCATGGATCTACCTTTGAAACAAACTCTAAAGAGGTCAACATATCTAGGGGGAAAGAAACCTGATGACTCTGCATTCTGTTAGTATATACTCACTGCATTTGAAACAGTGAATGAAAAAGTGATTATTGCAAACTTTCTGGTTGTTTATTTAACAAATATTTATTGAACAATTACTATATGTGATCCACTGTGTTCGGTGGTAAGATTCAGTGTTGAGTAAAACCAGATACTTGGAATTTATTACCTACTGGAAGGAAGACACATTAAACATAATTAGATTAAAAGTAAAATATTGAACTAAAACTAACAGTCATGATAAGTTCTAGAAGCACTCTAAGTGCTCATAAATGGAATGATTTACCTTCTCCGGGAGGCCAGAAAATAGTTCACTGAGAAGTGACAGTTGAGCCAACATCAGAGGGATCAGATGTTTACAAGCTAACTTGGGTAGAAAGAGCATTCGTACTAGAGGATGTTGCAACTGTGAAGACTTGGAGGTAGATGTGATCATGGTGAGTATGAAGGAATAAACAAGGCCCATGTGACCATCCTAAGAGCAGTTGGAAACCACTGGGGAGTTAAGTAAAGGTCTGATATCAGATCTGCATGTTGAATAATGTATTATGACTGAATTGTGGATAACTGGGGAGGGACAAGTGTGAGTTGGAAATAATTTTAAACACACTCAAGAGGAAATGCCAGGTAGGCAGTTGTGTATTTAGATCTGGACCTAGAAGGGAGATCTCAGACAAAGGTAGAAATATTTGAGTCATCTTTGGTTAGGTGGCAGATTAAAACAATATATACATGTACAATCATTTAGGGTTCAAAAGTATTTTGTGAAAAGAAGAGTTGCCCTTGAACTCTTGACTGATGAGAGGCCTGCGAGTCTTAAGAAAACCAAGATAGATTGTGTAGAGAGGCAGTAGGAAAACCAGGGGAGCAATCTGTCCTGGAAACCAAGGACAGAGTGTTTCAAGGAGGAGGCCGCCAGCAGTGTCAAATGCTGCTGAGATGTCAAGTAAATGAAGTCTGAAAAGTTCCTGTTGAATTTTGTGATAAGTTTAAGTGGACCATTGGGAAGGGAAACTGGAATTATGTGGAATGCATGAAATAGTTTGAACTCTTTACAAGCTTAGCTCTGAGGCAGTTAAAGAGAGAGGGTGCTCCTAGTAAACTTGGTAGTGTGGATGTTTTGTTTTGTCTTTAGTGAAAATGATCCCGCATGATTAAAAATCACTGGGACACATCCATTTAAAAGCTTGACAATGCTAGAGGAAAGGAATAGTCTATAGAAAGGGTTCTAGGGAGACAGAAAAGGATGGGATCCCAAAACACAATTAGGAGACTAACCTGACATATGTGTAGGGGTATTTCTTATAACTTTATTAATAGAGGATGAGGATGCAAGTTAATTTGTATTTGTGGTAATCAAAGATTATGGTTCCCATCTGATATTTACTTTCTCCATGAAATTGCAAAAAAAGAGGGAGAAGGTCTGATGTTTTAGGAAAGCACGCAAAGGTTTAAGATAGTCGTTGTAGAGTGTATTGACCAAGAAGATACAGTAGGGTTGCTAGGAAGTGTAGAGGCCCATTGAGAGTTAGCCATGGGGGATTTATAGTAGAATCTCAAGTACGTCCTGCCTCCTCCAGGTGCTGTGAAAAAGACTCAGAATGTTGCTTTCATCCAGTATCAACTAGAGGGAGTGTAAGTTATTGGCAGGTATTGGTCATGTACCCAACCTGGATAAAAGAAGGAAAATTAAAAGGCCTAATAACCCTTTGAGAGAAGATGAAAGGGGTCAGTGAACTGGTGGTTTCAGTGAAGTCACAGACCATGTGGTGGATGAAATTGAATAAGCAAGCTGATGGATGTTGTGCTCTCATTGTGTGGAGTATTTGAATTCATGATTTTAGAAATGGAATAGTTATTAGTGAATGACAAGGGATACAGTGTGACCATGGCATTGGGTGGCTAAGGTGGAAACGTTTAGTCCATTAGAAAAGAGGAAGTCAAGAAGTGAGGATATAATATCAGATGGGTTATTCAAGCGGACATCTACCTCACCCAGAATGATGGCAAAACTTAGGATGGAGAGAAACTGTAAATTGGTTGCCAATATCTTCAGTGGATAAGGGATGAATGATACTAATAGAGGGTAAGAGAAGGTGTTAAGGCGAAATCCAAGAGCCTTGAAGAAACAGGATGAGGTTGATAATGTTATTTTGGTGAGAAGAATTTGAGGAATTGTGTGTGCCAGGCACTCCTGTAAGGAACAAAAAACACTGTAAATACTGCAAGGCCCTGTCCTCTGAGAGGAGGTCAGACTAAAGAACAAGACAGCCACATGTGCAGTTAGTGACAGTACTGTGAGATCCTACCTACAAAGTATAGTGGGAACCTCAAGGAAGAATAGGTTATGTTTAGCTGAAGAAAACATTGAAGGTTTCACAGGAGAGATGATATCTGAACTAAAAGTTTATGTAGTTTTTCAAATGGAGAAGGCGAAGGACATTACAGAAAGAATTATAAGATGTATGGTTCCTAACAATGACAGAGGAACATACACTCAAAATGATAGCATCCCTTCTCGTAGCAAGCACTACTGTAATACAGGGTTCTTTATCATTATAATATCTCCATCTCTTTGCCAACAGTCTTTTTTTTTGTTCTAGAGTTCAACATTGTTCTCTAATAGGATGAGTGAAAGCATGTATCTGGTGTATGTATGTCCTTGTGTTTTTGGTGTTTCTTTTAAAATTATGGTTGAAATAATATATTACCAAAAACAAATGCAGAGGGGCTCCATAAATAAACAAAATACAATTCTTTGACATATTTGCCATTGTTGTTACAAACACTCCTTCAGGAAATTAAATGTCTACCATTATGGGTGAAGTTCTGTTTTAAACCACAAGGATACAAAGATGAACATGATGGTCTCTGATCTCAGGGAACTTTATTATGATCCAGGAACAAGATGTAGAGGTAATATCAATATATTAACCACAGGGAATGCTATGACCTTTTTAGAAATCACAACTTACTTCCCTTAAATCCTCAGACATGTTTTTAGAATGTTGATTAATTTTTTCGCTGTTTATGGAATAGGTTTGATTTCATCAAACAATACAGTTAAAACAAAAATTTGGTTCAATTGGTAGAGTAATCTATAATAAGACTCAAAACAAAGTATGTTTCTTCTTGAATTAAGAGCCTTCCTAATTTTGGCTTTATTCCTCAAAGGTTGTGAAGATGAGAAAAGAAGCGAAGAGAATCCGAGCTTTGGTTATCCGAAGATTTGTCAGGAGTGTGAGCAGACTGAAGTCAGAAAAGTTAGTCACTTACACTAATGGTCCTGGGACTAATGAAATGTCAAAAGTTGTCTTTATTCAGTATTTACAAAAGTGAAGGGTGGGACCTAGAGGAATAATTAAATATCTTTACTCATGCAGCACCTTGTTTTATGTGTGGAAAGGATGTGAGATCCAATGTGCTGTGTCAGCATGTCATTATATGGTTTGGACCTTACTGACTTTTAAATATGTCATGAGTTTTTCTGATTTTTCCCAAAACACTCCTTTTGGCCATTTTGGAATGAAAGCTCTTTGGGGTTGTTTATATGTTTTATGTTATTGGGAGTTAAGATGTTGCTATAGTTCAACAAATGTACTAATTGGTAATTAATTTGAAATTCTCAGTATCTTGTGGAAGTGCTTATGAAAACAATGTGTTCAACCTAATTTTTGTGAAAACATGCTTTGTAATTTATTTTCACTAGTATTAGGGGCAAATATGCTGTTTATAATTTTCATGCTTTAAGGTGTGTTTTATTCTATTAAATATTTCAGAAGGTAACCTTCCTTTCCAATACAATCAGATTTTTAACTTATATATTCCATTAATTCCAGAGAACAAGTTTTCATTTAATAAAATTTAATTCAACCTTTAATTATTGCTTATGAAATTTGTATTACGTTAAAACAATGTGTCATTAATCTGTTAGTTAAAAAATATTATTAGGCCATCCTGTGAAGGAATAGAAGGCAAACTGTTACTGTTAATAGTCATTAATATAGTGCTAGTACAATGCTTATCTTTGTGAAAAACTTGAGTTTGTTGATGGAATTGGGGTATGTATTGGGCAAGGGGAGGACAGTACAGGAAGACAGAGTGTTTGTTATTTAGAGATTTATTCTGCCTTTTTAAGAGAAATGAAGAGATTTTTCATTTGATAGGAGTCTAAGTGTCTAAGATAAATGCTTTCCTTTGCTACATATTGTATTATCTGCAGGGGTACTGAAGATGCACTGTTAAAAAACCAGAGACGGGCACGATCGCTTGAAGAAATCCATGCCATGAAGGTAAGGACTTCCGTGGATGTGTACATATGTGTGTCTCCATGTCTCCTGTCAGCCTGCACTTTGTGGCTGTGCAGGGGGTAGAGGTAGTGGTTGTGTTTATTTGAGTATTACTTCCAGTTGACTAAGACTTACTTATATGGGTCTGTTTAGTGCAGAATGTGCACATCTAGAAAATTGTAATGTTTAAGCTTGCCTTTTTCCATGTTTTTTTTATGGAATTTTTTAAAGTACTAGACTAATTTGAGCCTAACAATGCTAAACTAAAGTCATGTATGTTCATTGATGCCTCATGCCTAAGGTTTTTGTTTTTACTGTAACGTGAGCCATAAAGTTTGAGAAGTTCAAGCATTGAATGTTCATGCTGTTTGGCAGTGTGGGTGGTGATATTGGAGGCTGACATCATGCTTTGCCTATTGCCAACTCAATAAACTTTTGTGTGGTGGTGTCAGCATTTTATTCAGCTCTGTAGTAACTTGAGATAAAATTCGTGTTGGGTCAAAATGATCCATATTTTTGTTTCTTTCAGCCAGACTCTTCACTAGCATGATTTTTAGGTCTTCTCACTGCTGTTACTTTGTGGAAAATTTCATTTACCAAATGACATACTATTAAATGTCTGGGAGGCTGTTTTATTGCAGAACTTAAAAACAGCATTTGGTACCAACAGTTACCTTAATTGCAGGGTCATTTTGCATGTATAGTTGACTGTTACATTTTGGTATTACTTCTAAGTTTTGAGATAGATAAGAAAGCAAGACAGTTCTCCAATAATGCTTTAACTGAGTTAGATTATCAAAACTTCTCACCATGTTTTCCTTTTGAAGAGATGATTAAGTGTTTTATAGGACAAAATTACCACAGTTAATCTGAGTCGAAGTTGTAGGACATGGTTTTTCTTTGGTGTGAAGTATGTTTTTTGTGAGGTACTTTCATTTGTTTTATTTTCAAAATACTGCAAAATTCATGGAATCCATGTGATACATCATTCTCAAAGCTCCAATCCCCTTTTTATCCCATCATTCAGTAAAAATACCCTATATTTGACTTCTGATTATCATTTGTGTCAATTTGTGTTACACATTGTTTAGGCTTTTTTATATAGTGTTTTTTTCCCTATGAAATTTCTATGGAAATAAAATCTTTAGAGATCTTTGTTCTGAGAATGACACTAAGATGGGAAATTACGATTTATCCTTTTGCCTCTTTCACTTTCACTTAACCAAGGTCCTTACTAAATTAGATTGCTTTATATAAATTTTTCCATATGATTTCTTCTGAATAGTTTACAATCATAGTCCTAAATTATCCAGAGGCTTTGAACTACTATACAATAGCTGATTTTATTTTACCATGGAAGGATGCATTATATATAGTAAGGCTATGTGCAGTATGTGAAGAGTTTGAGAAAAGAAGATTCATTACTGTTTAGAATACATTCCTTCTTAACTCTCAATAGTTGCTTAAATTTAATAATTAAAAAAGAAAATCCTATTTGATCTATGTGTGAAGGTTGTTTTTTCTTATCCTTAAATTTCCTCAGCAGTAAGACATCAGGCTCAGTCATAGAATTCATAGGTTTGTAACATCTTTATGGAATTGTTGCTTCATAGAAAGCTAAAATTCAAGGCCGGTATGTTCCTTGCACTCATAAAATTAGTAGTAGTGAATTTGTGGTAGTGGTTAGGGTAGTCTAGATTGGTTGCTGTGACTTCAACACTTTTTGTAATGTTATTTGAAAATTGGATGAAGTTTAAATGAAGCAACCGGAATAAAAAGAACACGAGGAATACTGTGTTTGCTTTCGTTACATGTCAAATTTCATTTCTCATTCATGGTTCTTTTACAGAGTTGGTCTTCCTTTCCAGAAGAGGCACATAGAGCATTAAAAAAAATCGAAAGGTCATTTCTAATTTCTTAAGGAAGTGTTTATCATGTACATGGGAATATCAAAGAAATGGTCACAAGGTAGAAAATTCACAGTTTCAATTAAATTTGGAGAAAAACCTCTACTTACTTGTTTTTTTCCAGATGAATTTTTTTCCTTGACTCATATACCACTACGTTTTTATAGCCTTGTTCATGACATACTGTCCTGTACTTGCTTTCTATGATGATAGGGTGTTTTGTTGCAAGATGACTTCTTTGAAGAAAACCTGAGATATTTTTAGAAATGAGAGTTTGTGTTTTCTGGCCAAGAAAAAAAATGACCTGATCTTTATGATGCTATAAAGTCATAGGTTCTAATTTTATAGACTATAATGGATGAATACCAAGTCTTTGTTCATGCTTCTGTTCAAGCAACTTTTGCCTGTGTTTTCTTCTAAGAGTTTTACGGTTTCAGGTCTTTGATCCGTTTTGAGTTTACTTTGTGTATGGAGTAGACAGTAGTCCAGTTTCGTTCTTTTGCATGTAGCTGTCCAGTTTTCCCAACACCAGTTGTTGAAGAAGCAGTCTTTTCCCCATTGTATATCCATGGTTCCTTTATCATATATTAATTGACCATATATGTATGAGTTTATATCTGGGCTTAATTCTGTTCCATTGATCTATGGTTCTCTTCTTATGCCAGTACCGTACTGTTTCTGATTACTTTACCTGTGGAGTATAGGTTGAAGTCAGGGGGGGTATTACAGCTTTTTTCTAATAGTGCTCACACTGAAAACTTCAGTATTAGTATAAATACTGGCTTCTGAGATTGTTCCATGTTTTTCTTTGGAAATTATTTTGTCAACTTTCACAGATCCTTAAGTTGCTGAGCTAGAGAAGAAGATGGTAAACTTAACTCATAAAATCAATCAGTCAATCCAAATGTACAGGAAATCGCTTTTTCCACAGTAAATGTAGTAACTAACTTTTACTGAGCATTTTCTCCATGCCTGGTACTGTATTGTATGTTTTATATTCATTGTCGCATGAGGTAGAGATCATTATTATCCCTATTTTATAGACTAAGAAACAGAGACTTAGAAAATTAAGAATTTTCCCAAAGTCAGATAGTTGTTTGGTGGTGGACTTAATTGTACTGCTAAGGCAAGAACTTCCTGAAATATGTCTGGGCGCTACTCTTCCTAGAGGTTGAATTCTCGAGATAAAATAGTAAATATTGATACTTGCCCTCTTGGTGTGACAAAAGGCCCAAAGATGTGCAATATGTTTGTTTGTTTGTTTTTTCAGATTCTTTCATGCCTCACAGCTAAATATACGCAGTTACCTCTGTCTACAATTTTTTTTTCCCTTCTTGTTCTCTGGGCCATTACTTTTCCCAATGCTGATTATTCCTATGCACTGAGAACTTGCATATTCTTCTGTGAGACCTTGCTCAGACTGCTACCCCTTTCTTCTGTGTTTTAAAACTCTTTCTCCCTCTGTTTGATTCTTCCCTGATTTTTACATGCCCAAGTCTCTGTTAGTAAAGACATAGCTTGAGTTGGCATCAGATGTTGGGATTGCTGTGCCTCCTGCTCCTTTGGAGCCTGTTTCTAAGTGGTTGTCGTTAGCGGACCCCAAATAGGAAAAATGATGTAGATTATGAAAATAACTATATCATATCATTTGAACTTTACCACAACCCTGTAAATTAGGCAGAATCTTATTTCCGGACATGCTTACAAGTGTTCTACACTGCACACATCCGTTGGATTTCAGGCTTATCATCATATGTATTCATGTAGAAGAATTTTGGAATACTTCTGGTTATGCATGCTTTCAAAAAGTTGAGATTTGTCTCTGTAATTTCACATACTGTGATTTTGTGAGTTTTTTCTTATGAATGCTTAAAAATAATGCCTTATCCTGTAAGTACACTATGTTAATTATTTGTGTCAAATGAACATTCAACTTGCTTGTTCTACTAAAATAATGCATAACTTAATCTAAGTATAATTATTTTTGACAGTTTGACCTTTTATTTCTAAGCCAGTACAAAGAATAAAGTCAGACTCACATATCAGAGATCTTACCTAAAGTCCAGGTTTACTAATAGTTTCAAGGAAACAGGCAATCAGAAAGCCCAAGTGAAGCAAGGAAGGATCGGGGATTCTGTGCAGTTCCACATGGCCTGCCTTTCTACATCAGACGTGCGCTTTCCTAGCCCAGAGTGGGTGAGATCTTGAAATGAGGAAGTCTAGTTGTTACCTCATGGCAGAGAGCATTTAGATTTTGAAACTTCTCCAGTTCCCCAGGGTTGTATAGAAACTGACGTGATATTATTTTCCAGTGTGCCATGTCTCAAATCCATGGATTCTGCGTTTATTTACTATTAGCCTCATTAACAAGGAACATTCTACAAAGAACATTCTTCAGGTAAGGACTTTTCTGTTAACAAAAATCATTAGCCTGTTTGCAGAAGAGCCAATTATAAGTATATTAACACATAGATTGAACTCTGTTACCTACTTTTCCCTGAATTTCCTCCTGGTAAAGATTTGAATGGATCCCAGGACAGCTGCTTTAATTCTCTCTGCAATTTTTAATAGCTCCCCTTTAGCTTCGTTTGTGTTTTCCTCCAACATTTTGTACATACTTCAAACCTACAGAAAAATTGTAATAGCACAATATATTGACGATAATAATAATAATAATAATGCTTTGTATCACGTCCATGTTTGTCCCTTTGCTGGTGATGCTGAGTTCCAATCATTTGGCTTAGATGTTGTCTGCTGGATTTTGTCATTTTAAAGGCATGGTTTTTTAATACTTATTAAGTATTTTATGAGATGATAAGTTTGAGACTGACTTTCATACTAGTCTTCATCGCTGTAGTCTTTCATTCAGTGATGTTTCTACAACAGAATCAGTTAACACTTTTTTACCATTTCTATTTCTCTGCTGGGATTTTTTTTGTTTCTGGTAAGATTGCAATTCATTGAGAGGAATTTTTTTTTCCTCTTATATCTATTGAGGCTTGTGATAACAGCCATTATTGCCTGAAGAGAGGAAAAATGTTTATTTCTTGGTTCTTTGTATGCTGGGTACTTTTGTATTTTAACCTGGATATTTCGAAGATTAAGTAGTAGAGATTCTGGGTTTGCTTCCTTTGTTTTGCAAAGAGTAGTTGTTGTATGGTTTGGCTTTGACTTCAAACTGTTTTTTGTTTTTGGATAGCAGCTCCAGCCTCAGTTTAAATCTTTTGTAGTGAACTACTTTGAACCTGTTCCTGCATGAGAGGTTCAGGGTTCAGGGTAGGGATCTCTTACGTGGTTCCTCCCTTTGTGGGTTTCCCTTGCTCTCTCCGTGGATAAGCTATCCTGACTTTACTCTTCCACAGGGTGGTTCCTTTGCCACTGCTCCTGACCATGCAGACTGCAGGTAGCCTCAGGCGAAACTCAGAAGAGATGCTGACTTTGTACAGCTTCCTGTCTTTACTCCCAGGAAGCTTGGACTTGCCTTCAGAGTCTGTCTGCTTCCATGCACCCTTCATTACCTTCAGGCAGGATTTTTTGTTGTATGTCCAGGTTTTATGGTCGTTATTGGGGGAGGTGGGAGAGAAGGAGGTTAGTCACATCATCTGTTAGTATCTTAGCCTCTCATAACCAGAAATGGGATTAACCAAAGTTGGAAGTAATTGTAAATAGCTAAGGAAAGAGGCCTGTGCACCTCAAGACACTGTAAATGTGAATAAGTAAGAGACTGAAGAAGAAAGAGAACCCAAGACAGTATGTCTAAGACACCAAGAGAAGAGACTGTTTCAAGAAGGGAGCGATGAATTAGGGCTTTTTGTTGATGTTGTTGTTGTTTTTGAAGTTAGCAGTATTATTTTCAAAGCAGAAACTCATATATTTGATCATGATTGATGAGTTTATCAAGTTGTGGTTCCTCTGTGGTCTAGCCTACTTAGCAGGGCTGTGCTGATAGAATCAAAATGGTTTTTGTGGTTATTCATGTGATCTAAGTATATCTTCCCACCTCTCCTCTTCTCCCATCCTGTTACTTCTGTGTAAGAAGATGTCTAACTAACTCTAAATTCTGAATTGTTTGAGTGGCTTTATTTTCTTCCTTCAGGTCTGAAACCTAGAATGGAGAAGTGTAATGTTTCTTTCTCATCGACTTCCCTTACACCGTAAGCCGACCCTTATACCCAGATAGGGTCTCTTATGGCCACATGATCTGCCACAGTCAGTACTGTGACCTGTGAATCCCTTTCATAAATCTATACTTTATAAGATTATTTTTCTTAAATGCATTAAAGAAACCAAATAATAAATAATTTCTTGACATCTTTAGTTCACCTTAAAAATCTCCAGTAAAAACTTTCACCTTGGCATAATATTTTTACCAAGAGGAAGCACTTACATAGTGCAGGTATCAGTGAAAATGATTCCATCTATATGACTGTTACCTTTATTTCTACTTATCCTGGTACATTTTCTCTTCTGTTTTCTTTGTTTTGGCTATCTCTTATGTTATTGGTAATCTCTATTGGTGGTCGCTTGATTAAATAGATAACTAATGTAATAGGTAAATCTGTAGGCTGAACAACGTAAAATTTAATGGCTGTTGTTCTAAGGTGAATCAGAAAAAATAGCTGTTCTTGGAGAGGATGTCACTACACGGACAGGCTATTCACTCTTGGAGGGCATAAAAACTGGTGTATCCTTTTGAACCAGACATTTGGCAACATGTGTTGAAATTACTGACTAAGCATTTCCATTTTAAGAATACGTTCTGCAAAAATACCTCTAGATACACAAGGCTAGAAGGGAATATTCATAAAAATATTGTAATACTGGAAAATACTGTGCTTAGCATAATTTTAAAAACTTTTGAAATCACTAAATTACAAATTTATGTAAATTTATATGTAAATTATAAATCAATAGATTGTAAAATTAAATGGAGAGTGAATAAAATAAGGTGGGGAAAAATATCGACCCTAATGAGTTGTTTCATTTTATACATATACATTTTTATTTATATATATATATATATATATATATATATATATATATATATATATATATATACACACATATACATATAAATATTTTGTTATCATTAATCTACAATTACATGAAGAACGTTATGTTTACTAGGGTCCCCCCTTCACCAAGTCCCCCCCACATACCCCATTACAGTCACTGTCCATCAACATAGTAAGATGTTGTAGAATCAGTACTTGTCTTCTCTGATATACATGTATATTTAATGGTTTTACATACAACAGATACATTCTTCTTATACAGTAGATTTTTATTTAAATAGAGACTTTAAAAAAGTGTAAAGCAATATGAATTGAAAAACTTCCCTCTTAAAAAAATATTCATTGTACAGCAAAAATTTATAGAACGCAAAGACTTATTATATTGACATCATACGGGTGGGTGTGTGCACATGTGCGTATGAGTGAGTAGTGCATTTTTTTTTCGTTATCATTAGTCTACAATTACATGAAGAATGTTATGTTTGCTAGGGTCCCCCCTTCAGCAAGTCCCCCCCACAAACCCCATTACAGTCACTGTCCATCAGCGTAGTAAGATGCTGTAGAATCACTACTTGTCTTCTCTGTGTTGCACAGCCCTCCCCATTCCACCCTCCCCACATTATACATGCTAATCGTAATACCCCCTTTCTTCTTTCCCGCCCTTATCCCTCCCTACCCTCCCATTCTCCCCAGCCCCTTTCCCTTTGGTAACTGTTAGTACATTCTTGGGTTCTGTGATTCTGCTGCTGTTTTGTTCCTTCAGTTTTTCTTTGTTCTTATACTCCGCATATGAGTGAAATCATTTGGTATTTGTCTTTCTTCGCTTGGCTTATTTCACGAGCAGTACAGTTTTATATCGTAAAAGTTTTGAAAGTTTTAATATGTTACTATTTAATTTTTTACCATGATTTGTTCTAAACTGACTTTTTTTGGTATCATTAATCTACAATTACATGAGGAACATTATGTTTACTAGGCTCTACCCTATACCAGGTCCCCCCCACAAACCCCCTTACAGTCACTGTCCGTCAGCATAGCAAAATGTTGTATAATCACTACTTGTCTTCTCTGTGTTGTACAGCCCTCCCCTTTCTCCCACCTCCCCCATTATGGATGCTCATCATAATACACCCTTTCTTCTCCCCCCCTTCTCCCTCCCTACCCACCCCTCCTCCTCAGTCCCTTTCCCTCTGGTACCTGTTAGTCCATTCTTGGGTTCTGTGATTCTGCTGCTGTTTTGTTCCTTCAGGTTTTCCTTTGTTCTTATGCTCCACAGATGAGTGAAATCATTTGGTATTTTTCTTTCTCTGCTTGGCTTATTTCACTGAGCATAATACCCTCTAGCTCCATCCATGTTGTTGCAAATGGTAGGATTTGCTTTCTTCTTATGGCTGAATAATATTCCATTGTGTATATGTACCACATCTTCTTTATCCATTCATCTAGTGATGGACACTTAGGTTGCTTCCAATTCTTGGCTATTGTAAATAGTGCTGCGATAAACATAGGGGTGCATCTGTCTTTTTCAAACTGGGCTACTGCATTCTTGGGGTAAATTCTTAGAAGTGGACTTCCTGGGTCAAATGGTAAGTCTATTTTCAGCATTTTGAGGAACCTCCATACTGCTTTCCACAACGGTTGAACTAATTTACATTCCCACCATCAGTGTACGAGGGATACCCTTCCTCCACTACCTCGCCAACATTTGTTGTTGTTTGTCTTTTGGATGGTGGCGATCCTTACTGGTGTGAGGTGATATCTCATTGTGGTTTTCGTTTGTATTTCTCTGATAATTAGCGATGTGGAGCATCTTTTCATGTGTCTGTTGGCCATCTGAATTTCTTCTTTGGAAAACTGTTCAGCTCCTCTGACCATTTTTTAATGGAGTTATTTGCTTTTTGTTTGTTGAGGTTTGTGAGCTTTTTATATATTTTGGATGTCAACCCTTTATCGGCTCTGTCATTTATGAATATATTCTCCCATACTATAGGATACCTTTTTGTTCTGTTGTTAGTGTCCTTTGCGGTACAGAAGATTTTCAGCTTGATATAGTCCCACTTTTTCTTTTTTGCTTTTGTGTCCCTTGCCCAGGGAGATATGTTCATGAAGAAATTGCTCATGTTTATGTCCAAGAGATTTTTGCCTATGTTTTTTTCTAAGAGTTTTATGGTTTCATGACTTACATTCAGGTTTTTGATCCATTTCAAATTTACTTTTGTGTATGGGGTTAGACAATGATCCAGTTTCATTCTCTTCATGTAGGTGTCCAGTTTTGCCAAAACCAACTGTTGTAGAGGCTGTCATTTCCCCATTGTATGTCCATGGCTCCTTTATTGTATATTAATTGACCATATATGTTTGAGTTAATGTCTGGAGACTCTATTCTGTTCCACTGGTCTGTGGCTCTGTTTGTGTGCCAGTACCAATTGTCTTGATTACTGTGGCTTTGTAGTAGAGCTTGAAGTTGGGGAATGAGTTCCCCCCCACCCCCCACTTTATTCTTCCTTCTCAGGATTGCTTTTGCTATTTTGGGTCTTAGGTGGTTCCATATGAATTTTAGAACTATTTGTTCCAGTTCGTTGAAGAATGCTGTTCGTAATTTGATAGGGATTGCATTGAATATGTAGATTGCTTTGGGCAGGATGGCCATTTTGACAATATTAATTCTTCCTAGCCAAGAACATGAGATGTGTTTCCATTTGTTAGTGTCCTCTTTAATATCTCTTAAGAGTGTCCTGTAGTTTTCATGGTATAGGTTTTTCATTTCCTTGGTTAGGTTTATTCCTAGGTATTTTATTCTTTTTGATGCAATTGTGAATGGAATTGTTTTCCTAATTTCTCTTTGTATTAGTTCATTGTTAGTGTATTGGAAAGCCACAGAGTTCTGTGTATTAATTTTGTGTCCTGTAACTTTGCTGAATTCCGATATTAGATCTAGTAGTTTTGGAGTGGATTCTTTAAAGGTTTTTATGTACAATATCATGTCATCTGCAAACAGGGGCATTTTGACTTTTCTTTACCAATCTGGATTTCTTGTATTTCTTTGTTTTCCCTAATTGCCATGGGTAGGACCTACGGTACTATGTTGAATAACAGTGGGGAGAGTGGGCATCCCAGACTTGTTCCTGATCTCAGAGGAAATGCTTTCAGCTTCTTGCTGTTCAGTATGATGTTGGCTGTGGGCTTATCATATATGGCCTTTATTATGTTGAGGTAATTGCCCTGTTTACCCATTTTGTTGAGAGTTTTTTTTTTTTTGAGAGGGCATCTCTCATATTTATTGATCATATGGTTGTTAACAACAATAAAATTCTGTATAGGGGACTCAATGCAGAATCATTAATCAACCCCAAGCCTAATTCTCAACAGTCTCCAATCTTCTGAAGCATAACGAACAAGTTTTTACATGGTGAACAAGTTCTTACATAGTGAATAAGTTCTTACATGGTGAACAGTGCAAGGGCAGTCATCACAGAAACTTTCAGTTTTGATCACGCATCATGAACTATAAACAATCAGGTCAATTATGATTCATTTGATTTTTATACTTGATTTATATGTGAATCCCACATTTCTCCCTTATTATTATTATTATTATTTTTTTAATAAAATGCTGAAGTGGTAGGTAGATGCAAGATAAAGGTATAAAACATAGTTTAGTGCTATAAGAGGGCAAATGTAGATGATCAGGTGTGTGCCTATAGACTGAGTATTAATCCAAGCTAGACAAGGGCAACAAAACATCCACAGATGCAGAAGATTTCTCTCAAAACGGGGGGGTGGGGTTCTAAGCCTCACCTCTGTTGATCCCCAATTTCTCACCTGATGGCCCTCCTGCGACTGTGCCTGTCTTAGGTTGTTCCTCCCTTGAGGAATCTTACCTGTCTCTGGCGAACCAGTCATCTTCCGGGGCCATACAGGGAAATGTGAAGTTGGTAAGTGAGAGAGAAGCAATATTGTTTGAAAAGGTTAGCTTTTTACTTCTTTGCAGATTTATGCCCTGTGGCTTCTATGCCCAGCATTTGTCTTGAGGTATCTTTACCATTTGGAAGAATTATGATACTCAGTAATTTCGATATGAGGCATGAATTCTACTTAGGGGTTGTAATTAGGAAGGAAGAAGAGAAGCTATAGAAATAGCAGATGGAAGAAAACATGGGAAGATTGATTATTTCTTCGACATATCTTCTTGTAGTGTAACATAAGTGTGTATAGGTTTTAAATTACTAATTAAATTGTGTGCACACATTAACATAATAGGAATACAGCTACATAACCAAAGCAGACCTACAATTGCCAGCCATATCCAGTGAAACCAAGAAAACCAGTTAGGCACCCTAGGCATTTGTGAAAAATTATCAATGATATGATGGATATTGTCTAACTGAATTTGAATATTTTGAGAAAAATTAGACAAATTAAAACAACATATTCCTGGGAACTGTTCACTTCCCATATGTTCTTTTAACAGTAGATAGCCTATAGTCGTAAGATTTTGGAGCACTGCAGCTTGCACTTCTCCTAATTCTTGGTTGAGTTCCGACAGTATTGATCCAGTCAAATTTGTTGTTTTACTGTATGCACAGGCCAGCTTAGATATCTCCTTCTTTGTTCCAATGGCAAGATTAGGAACCGGTGGGATGAATGTAGGTACAACTGCAACAGCACCAGGATCTTTGTTGAAGTTTTTTGATGATCATCTTCTGGAATGACTCTTCCAGGGAATGTTGATGTTGGAAGTTCTTCATATTGTATCTTAATTCGTTTTCTGGGTAGCCAAATTAGGCTTTGATCCTCTGTATAAACACAAACAAACCCTTTGCCCACACTTTGATATGACCATTATACCATTGTGAAGAACTTATTGGAGATTGAAGGGCCCCCACCAGTAAGATGGCAAACTTCCGGCTTCTCTTTTGGGTCCTCAGTTCCCAACGGCGCTACCTAAAGACCTATCACCTCTCTCCCCACTCCCACTCCCAGCACCTAGCCAATAGCCACCAGCCCTGTAGAAGTAACACCACAATCACCCCATGCCCCTTCCTATATAACCCAGCACCTTTCCCCAATAAAGCGGAATTCTCCGGTGAATTGCTGCTCTGTATCGCACCTTTCCTTTCAGAGATCACCACACAGGAACTGCTTTTTTTTTTTAAGAGAAAGGAATATTATCAGAAAAATATACTTCCATAGCTGATCATCTGAAACCCTTTAAATGATCAAAATTAAGGATATTTAAAGCATGCATTAATCGGTGATTTGCATTTAGTTTTATCCTATGAGGGAGTAATCCCCCTTTTCTTTCTTTTTCTTTTTTTTTATTTGGTTATCATTAATCTACAATTACATGAAGAACATTATGTTTACTAGGCTCTACCCTATACCAGGACACCCCCACAAACCCCCTTACAGTCACTGTCCGTCAGCATAGCAAAATGTTGTATAATCACTACTTGTCTTCTCTGTGTTGTACAGCCCTCCCCTTTCTCCCATCTCCCCCATTATGCATGCTCATCATAATACACCCTTTCTTCTCCCCCCCTTATCCCTCCCTACCCACCCCTCCTCCTCAGTCCCTTTCCCTTTGGTACCTGTTAGTCCATTCTTGGGTTCTGTGATTCTGCTGCTATTTTGTTCCTTCAGGTTTTCCTTTGTTCTTATGCTCCACAGATGAGTGAAATCATTTGGTATTTCTCTTTCTCCGCTTGGCTTATTTCACTGAGCATAATACCCTCTAGCTCCATCCATGTTGTTGCAAATGGTAGGATTTGCTTTCTTCTTAATGGCTGAAAAATATTCCATTGTGTATATGTACCACATCTTCTTTATCCATTCATCTAGTGATGGACACTTAGGTTGCTTCCAATTCTTGGCTATTGTAAATAGTGCTGCGATAAACATAGGGGTGCATCTGTCTTTTTCAAACTGGGCTACTGCATTCTTGGGGTAAATTCCTAGAAGTGGACTTCTTGGGTCAAATGGTAAGTCTATTTTCAGCATTTTGAGGAACCTCCATACTGCTTTCCACAACGGTTGAACTAATTTACATTCCCACCATCAGTGTACGAGGGATACCCTTCCTCCACTACCTCGCCAACATTTGTTGTTGTTTGTCTTTTGGGTGGTAGCCATCCTTACTGGTGTGAGGTGATACCTCATTGTGGTTTTAATTTGCATTTCTCTGATAATTAGCGATGTGGAGCATCTTTTCATATGTCTGTTGGCCATCTGAATTTCTTTTTTGGAGAACTGTCTGTTCAGTTCCTCTGCCCATTTTTTAATTGGATTATTTGCTTTTTGTTTGTTGAGGTGGGTGAGCTCTTTATATATTTTGGACATCAAGTCTTTATCGGGTCTGTCATTTACAAATATGTTCTCCCATACTGTAGGGTACCTTTTTGTCCTATTGATGGTGTCTTTTGCTGTACAGAAGCGTTTCACCTTCATATAGTCCCACTTGTTCATTTTTGCTGTTGTTTTCCTTGCCCGGGGAGATATGTTCAAGAAGAGGTCACTCATGTTTATGTCTTAAGAGGTTTTCGCCTATTTTTTTTCTAAGAGTTTTATGGTTTCGTGACTTACATTCAGGTCTTTGATCCATTTTGAATTTACTTTTGTGTGTGGGGTTAGACAATGGTCCAGTTTCATTTCCTACATGTAGCTGTCCAGTTTTCCTAGCACCATCTGTTGAAGAGACTGTCATTTCACCATTGTATGTCCATGGCTCCTTTATCAAATATTAATTGACCATATATGTTCGGGTTAATGTCTGGAGTCTCTAATCTTTTCCACTGGTCTGTGGCTCTGTTCTTTTGCCAGTACCAAATTTTCTTGATTACTATGGCTTTATAGTAGAGCTTGAAGTTGGGGAGTGAGATCCCCCCTACTTTATTCTTCTTTCTCAGGATTGCTTTGGCTATTCGGGGTCTTTGGTGTTTCCATATGAATTTTTGAACTATTTGTTCCAGTTCATTGAAGAATGCTGTTGGTAATTTGATAGGGATTGCATCAAATCTGTATTTTGCTATGGGCAGGATAGCCATTTTGACGATATTAGTTCTTCCTAGCCACGAGCATGGGATGAGTTTCCATGTGTTAGTGTCCCCTTTAATTTCTCTTAAGAGTGACTTGTAGTTTTCAGGGTATAGGTCTTTCACTTCTTTGGTTAGGTTTATTCCTAGGTATTTTATTCTTTTTGATGCAATTGTGAATGGAGTGTTTTCCTGATTTTTCATTCTATTGGTTCATTGTTAGTGTATAGGAAATCCACAGATTTCTGTGTGTTAATTTTGTATCCTGCAACTTTGCTGTATTCCGATATCAGTTCTAGTAGTTTTGGGGTGGAGTCTTTAGGGTTTTTTATGTACAATATCATGTCATCTGCAAACAGGGACATTTTGACTTTTCTTTACCCATCTGGATTCCTTGTATTTCTTTGTTTTGTCTGAGTGCTGTGGCTAGGACCTCCAGTACTATGTTAAATAACAGTGGGGAGAGTGGGCATCCCTGTCTTGTTCCCGATCACAGAGGAAAAGCTCTCAGCTTCTTGCTGTTCAGTATAATGTTGGCTGTGGGTTTTTCATATATGGCCTTTATTATGTTGAGGTACTTGCCCTCTATACCCATTTTGCTGAGAGTTTTTATCATGAATGGATGTTGAATTTTGTCAAATGCTTTTTCAGCTTCTATGGAGATGATCATGTGGTTTTTGTCTTTCTTTTTGTTTATGTGGTGGATGATGTTGATGGATTTTCGAATGTTGTGCCATCCGTGCATCCCTGGGATGAATCCCACTTGGTCGTGGTGTATCATCCTTTAGATGTATTTTTGAATTCAGTTTGCTAATATTTTGTTGAGTATTTTTGCTTCTATGTTCATCAGTGATATTGGTCTGTAATTTTCTTTTTTGGTGGGTTCTTTGCCTGGTTTTGGTATTAGGGTAATGTTGGCTTCATAGAATGAATTTCAGAGTATTCTCTCCTCTTCTATTTTTTGGAAAAGTTTTAGAAGAATGGGTATTATGTCTTTTCTGTATGTCTCATAAAATTCTGAGGTAAATCCATCTGGCCCGGGGGTTTTGTTCTTGGGTAGTTTTTTGATTACCACTTCAGTTTCTTTGCTGGTAATTGGTTTGTTTAGATTTTATGTTTCTTCCTTGGTTAGTCTTGTGAGGTTGCATTTTTCTAAGAAGTTGTCCATTTCTTCTAGGTTTTCCAGTTTGTTAGCATATAGGTTTTCGTTGTATTCTCTAATATTTCCTTGTATTTCTTTGGGGTCCGTCGTGATTCTTCCTTTCTCATTTCTGATTCTGTTGATGTGTGTTGATTCTATTTTTCTCTTAATAAGTCTGGCTAGTGGCTTATCTATTTTGTTTATTTTCTCAAAGTACCAGGTCTTCGTTTCATTGATTTTTTTCTATTGTTTTATTCTTCTCAATTTTGTTTATTTCTTCTCTGATCTTTATTATGTCCCTCCTTCTGCTGACTTTAGGCCTCATCTGTTCTTCTTTTTCCAATTTCGATAATTGTGACGTTAGGCTGTTCATTTGGGATTGTTCTTCCTTCTTTAAATATGTCTGGATTGCTATATACTTTCCTCTTAAGACTGCTTTTGCCGTGTCCCACAGAAGTTGGGGCTTTGTGTTGTTGTTGTCATTTGTTTCCATATATTGCTTGATCTCTATTTTAATTTGGTCGCTGATCCATTGATTATTTAGGAGCATGTTGTTAAGCCTCCATGTGTTTGTGGGCCTTTTTGCTTTCTTTGTACAATTTATTTCTAGTTTTATACCTCTGTGGTCTGAAAAGTTGACTGGTAGAATTTCAATCTTTTGGAATTTACTGAGGCTCTTTTTGTGTCCTAGTATGTAGTCTATTCCTGAGAATTTTCCATGTGCACTTGAGAAGAATCTGTATCCTGTTGCTTTTGGATGTAGAGTTCTGTAGATGTCTATTAGGTCCATCTGTTCTAGTGCATTGTTCAGTGCCTCTGTGTCCTTACTTATTTTCTGTCTGGTGGATCTGTCCTTTGGAGTGAGTGGTGTGTTGAAGTCTCCTATAATGAATGTATTGCACTCTATTTCCTCCTTTAATTCTGTTAGTATTTTTTCACATATGCTGGTGCTCCTGTGTTAGGTGCATATATATTTATAATGGTTATATCCTCTTGTTGGACTGAGCCCTTTATCATTATGTAATGTCCTTCTCTATCTCTTGTTACTTTCTTTGTTTTGAAGTCTATTTAATCAGTCAGTACTAGTCTGATACTAGTACTGCAACAGCTGCTTTCTTCTCACTGTTGTTTGCATGGAATATCTTTTTCCATCCCTTGACTTTTAGTCTGTGCATGTCTTTGGGTTTGAGGTGAGTCTCTTGTAAGCAGCATAGAGATGGGTCCTGCTTTTTTATCCATTCTGTTACTCTGTGTCTTTTGATTGGTGCATTCAGTCGATTTACATTTAGTGTGATTATTGAAAGATATGTACTTATTGCCATTACAGGCTTTAGATTCGTGGTTGGTTACAAAAGGTTCAAGGTTAGCTTCTTTAATATCTTACTGTCTAAATTTTCTCATTTATTGAGCTATTATGAACACTGTCTGGTGATTCTTTATTTCTCTCCCTTCTTATTCCTCTTCCTCCATTCTTTATATGTTAGATGATTTATTCTGTGCTCTTTTGTGTTTCCTTTAACTGCATTTGTGGGTAGTTGATTTAATTTTTTGGCTTTAGTTAGTATTTTGTTGGTCTGCTTTCTTTGTTGTGATTTTATTTTCTCCGGTTTCATCTGTTTAGCCATAGGAGTGTTCGCATCTAGAGCAGTCCCTCTAGAATACCCTGTAGAGGTGGTTTGTTGGAGGCAAATTCCCAAAACTTTGCTTCTCTGGGAATTGTTTATTCCCTCCTTCATATTTAAATGATAATCATGCTGGATTCAGTATTCTTAGTTCAAGGCCCTTCTGTTTCTTTGCATTAAATATATCATGCCATTGTCTTCTGGCCTGTATGGTTTCTGTTAAGAAGTCTGATGATAGCTTGATGGGTTTTCCTTTGTAGGTGACCTTTTTCCTCTCTCTCTAGCTGCCTTTAAAGCTGTGTCCTTGTCCTTGATCTTTGCCATTTTAATTATTATGTTTCTTGGTGTTGTCCTCCATGGGTCCCTGCTATTGGGAGTTCTGTGTACTTCCGTGGTCTGAACGATTATTTCTTCCCCAAGTTTGGGGAAGTTTTCAGCAATTATTTCTTCAAATACACTTTCTATCCCTTTTTCTCTCTTCTTCTTCTGGTACCCCTATAATGCGGATATTGTTCCTTTTGGATTGGTCACACAGTTCTCTTAATATTGTTTCATTCCTGGAGTTCCTTTTATCTCTCTCTGCATCAGCTTCTATGCATTCCTGTTCTCTGGTTTCTATTCCATCAGTGCCCTCTTGCATCCTATCCATTCTGCTTATAAATCCTTCCAGAGATTGTTTCATTTCTGTTATCTCCTTCCGGACTTCATCCCTTAGCTCTTGCATGTTTCTCTGTAGCTTTATCAGCATGGTTATGACCTTTATTTTGAATTCTTTTTTTTTTTTTTTTTTTTTTTAATAATTATTTTTTATTGAAGGGTAGTTGACACATAGTATTACATTACATGAGTTTCAAGTGTACAACACAGTGGTAGAACATTTATATACATAATTCTAGGTTCCAGCTATCACCCTACCAGGCTGTTACAATATCTTGACTATATTCCTTATGCTCTACATTACATCCCGGTTACTAATTTATTTTACCATTGGAAGTCTGTCCTTTTTTTTTTTTTTTTTTTTTTGTGAGGGCATCTCTCATATTTATTGATCAAATGGTTGTTAACGACAATAAAATTCTGTATAGGGGAGTCAATTCTCAATGCACAATCATTAATCCACCCCAAGCCTAATTTTTGTCAGTCTCCAATCTTCTGAGGCATAACAAACAAGTTCTTACATGGAGAACAAATTCTTACATAATGAATAAGTTACATAGTGAACAGTACAAGGGCAGTCATCACAGAAACTTTCGGTTTTGCTCATGCATTATGAACTATAAACAGTCAGTTCAAATATGAATACTCATTTGGTTTTTATACTTGATTTATATGTGGATACCACATTTCTCTCTTTATTATTATTATTTTTAATAAAATGCTGAAGTGGTAGGTAGATACAAGATAAAGGTAGAAAACATAGTTTAGTGTTGTAAGAGAGCAAATGTAGATGATCAGGTGTGTGCCTGTAGACTATGTGTTAATCCAAGCTAGACCAGGGCAATAAAACATCCACGTATGCAGAAGATTTCTCTCAGAGCGGGGGGGTGAGGTTCTAAGCCTCACCTCTGTTGATCCCCAATTTCTCACCTGATGGCCCCCCTGCGACTGTGCCTGTCTTAGGTTGTTCCTCCCTTGAGGAATCTTACCCGTCTCTGGCTAACCAGTCATCTTCCGGGGCCATACAGGGAAATGTGAAGTTGGTAAGTGAGAGAGAAGCCTTATTGTTTGAAAAAGTTAGCTTTTTACTTCTTTGCATATTTATGCCCTGTGGCTTCTATGCCCAGCATTTGTCTTGAGGTATCTTTACCACTTGGAAGAATTATGATACTCGGTAAATTTGATATGAGGCACGAATTCTATTTAAGGGTTGTAATTAGGAAGGAAGAAGAAAAGCTATAGAAGTAGCAGGCAGAAGAAAACATGGGAAGATTGATTATTTCTTTGATATATCTTCTTGTAGAGTAACTTCAGCATGTATAGGTTTTAAGCTACTACTTAAATTGCACACACACATTAACATAATAGGAGTATAGTTACATAACCAAAGCATATCTGTAATTACCAGCCATCTCCAGTGAAACCAAGAAAACCAGTTAGGCACCTTAGGCATTTGTGAAAACTTATCTATGATATGGTGGATATTGTCCAAATGAACTTGAACAGTCTGAGAGAAATCAGACAAATTAAAACAACCCATTCCTGGGGAATGTTCACATCCCTTATGTTCTTTTAACAGTAAATAGTCTGTAGTTGTAAGATTTTGGAGTGCTACAATTTGCACTTCTCCAAATTCTTGGTTGAGTTCCAACAGTGTAGATCCAGTCAAATTTGTTGTTTTACTGTATGCACAGGCCAGCTTAGATATCTCCTTCCTCATTCCCATGGCAAGTCCAGGAACTGGTGGGATGAGTGCATCTACAGCTGTAGCAGTGCGTGGATCTTTGTTGGGGTTTTTTGATGATCATCTTCTGGCATGAGTCTTCCAGAGAGTGCAGATGTTGGCAGTTCTTTTTCATATCGTATCTTAGTTCATTTTCGGGGTAGCCCAATTAGGCTTTGATCCTCTGTATAAACACAAACAGACCCTTTGCCTACACTTTTATATGCCCTTTATACCCTTGTGTAGAACTCGTTGGAGGTTACCACACAGGAACTGCCCTTTTTTTTTTTTTTTTTTTTTTTTTTTGCTATCACTAATCTACACTTACATGACGAATATTATGTTTACTAGGCTCTCCCCTATACCAGGTCTCCCCTATAAACCCCTTTACAGTCACTGTCCATCAGCATAGCAAAATGTTGTAGAATCACTACTTGCCTTCTCTGTGTTGTACAGCCCTCCCTTTTCTCCTACCCCCCCATGCATGTTAATCTTAATACCCCCCTACTTCTCCCCCCCTTATCCCTCCCTACCCACCCATCCTCCCCAGTCCCTTTCCCTTTGGTACCTGTTAGTCCATTCTTGAGTTCTGTGATTCTGCTGCTGTTTTGTTCCTTCAGTTTTTCCTTTGTTCTTATATTCCACAGATAAGTGAAATCATTTGGTATTTCTCTTTCTCCGCTTGGCTTGTTTCACTGAGCATAATACCCTCCAGCTCCATCCATGTTGCTGCAAATGATTGGATTTGCCCTTTTCTTATAGCTGAGTAGTATTCCATTGTGTATATGTACCACATCTTCTTTATCCATTCATCTATTGATGGACATTTAGGTTGCTTCCAATTCTTGGCTATTGTAAATAGTGCTGCGATAAACATAGGGGTGCATCTGTCTTTCTCAAACTTGATTGCTGCGTTCTTAGGGTAAATTCCTAGCAGTGGAATTCCTGGGTCAAATGGTAAGTCTGTTTTGAGCATTTTGATGTACCTCCATACTGCTTTCCACAATGGTTGAACTAACTTACATTCCCACCAGCAGTGTAGGAGGGTTCCCCTTTCTCCACAGCCTCGCCAACATTTGTTGTTGTTTGTCTTTTGGATGGCAGCCATCCTTACTGGTGTGAGGTGATACCTCATTGTAGTTTTAATTTGCATTTCTCTGATAATTAGCGATGTGGAGCATCTTTTCATGTGTCTGTTGGCCATCTGTATTTCTTTTTTGGAGAACTGTCTGTTCAGTTCCTCTGCCCATTTTTTAATTGGGTTATTTGTTTTTTGTTTGTTGAGGCGTGAGAGCTCCTTATATATTCTGGACGTCAAGCCTTTATCGGATGTGTCATTTTCAAAGATATTCTCCCATACTGTAGGGTTTCTTTTTGTTCTATTGATGGTGTCTTTTGCTGTACAGAAGCTTTTCAGCTTAATATAGTCCCACTTGTTCATTTTTGCTGTTGTTTTCCTTGCCCGGGGAGATATGTTCAAGAAGAGGTCACTCATGTTTATGTCTAAGAGGTTTTTGCCTATGTTTTCTTCCAAGAGTTTAATGGTTTCGTGACTTACATTCAGGTCTTTGATCCATTTTGAGTTTACTTTTGTATATGGGGTTAGACAATGGTCCAGTTTCATTCTCCTTCATGTAGCTGTCCAGTTTTGCCAGCACCATCTGTTGAAGAGATTGTCATTTCGCCATTGTATGTCCATGGCTCCTTTATCAAATATTAATTGACCATATATGTCTGGGTTAATGTCTGGATTCTCTAGTCTGTTCCATTGGTCTGTGGCTCTGCTCTTGTGCCAGTACCAAATTGTCTTGATTACTATGGCTTTATAGTAGAGCTTGAAGTTGGGGAGTGAGATCCCCCCTACTTTATTCTTCTTTCTCAGGATTGCTTTGGCTATTCGGGGTCTTTGGTGTTTCCATATGAATTTTTGAATTATTTGTTCCAGTTCATTGAAGAATGTTGCTGGTAGTTTCATAGGGATTGCATCAAATCTGTATATTGCTTTGGGCAGGATGGCCATTTTAACGATATTAATTCTTCCTAGCCACGAGCATGGGATGAGTTTCCATCTGTTAGTGTCCCCTTTAATTTCTCTTAAGAGTGACTTGTAGTTTTCAGAGTATAAGTCTTTCACTTCTTTGGTTAGGTTTATTCCTAGGTATTTTATTTTTTTTGATGCAATTGTGAATGGAGTTTTTTTCCTGATTTCTCTCTCTGTTGGTTCATTGTTAGTATATAGGAAAGCCACAGATTTCTGTGTGTTGATTTTGTATCCTGCAACTTTGCTGTATTCCGATATCAGTTCTAGTAATTTTGGGGTGGAGTCTTTAGGGTTTTTTATGTACAGTATCATGTCATCTGCAAATAGTGACAGTTTAACTTCTTCTTTACCAATCTGGATTCCTTGTATTTCTTTATTTTGTCTGATTGCCGTGGCTAGGACCTCCAGTACTATGTTAAATAACAGTGGAGAGAGTGGGCATCCCTGTCTAGTTCCCGATCTCAGAGGAAATGCTTTCAGCTTCTCGCTGTTCAATATAATGTTGGCTGTGGGTTTATCATAGATGGCCTTTATTATGTTGAGGTACTTGCCCTCTATTCCCATTTTGCTGAGAGTTTTTAACATGAATGGATGTTGAACTTTGTCAAATGCTTTTTCAGCATCTATGGAGATGATCATGTGGTTTTTGTCTTTCTTTTTGTTGATGTGGTGGATGATGTTGATGGACTTTCGAATGTTGTACCATCCTTGCATCCCTGGGATGAATCCCACTTGGTCATGGTGTATGATCCTTTTGATGTATTTTTGAATTCGGTTTGCTAATATTTTGTTGAGTATTTTTGCATCTACGTTCATCAGGGATATTGGTCTGTAGTTTTCTTTTTTGGTGGGGTCTTTGCCTGGTTTTGGTATTAGGGTGATGTTAGCTTCATAGAATGAGTTTGGGAGTATCCCCTCCTCCTCTATTTTTTGGAAAACTTTAAGGAGAATGGGTATTATGTCTTCCCTGTATGTCTGATAAAATTCCGAGGTAAATCCATCTGGCCCGGGGGTTTTGTTCTTTGGTAGTTTTTTGATTACCGCTTCAATTTCGTTGCTGGTAATTGGTCTGTTTAGATTTTCTGTTTCTTCCTGGGTCAATCTTGGAAGGTTATATTTTTCTAGGAAGTTGTCCATTTCTCCTAGGTTTCCCAGCTTGTTAGCATATAGGTTTTCATAGTATTCTCCAATAATTCTTTGCATTTCCATGGGGTCGTCGTGATTTTTCCTTTCTCGTTTCTGATACTGTTGATTTGTGTTGATTCTCTTTTCTTCTTAATAAGTCTGGCTAGAGGCTTATCTATTTTGTTTATTTTCTCGAAGAACCAGCTCTTGGTTTCATTGATTTTTGCTATTGTTTTATTCTTCTCAATTTTATTTATTTCTTCTCTGATCTTTATTATGTCCCTCCTTCTGCTGACCTTAGGCCTCATCTGTTCTTCTTTTTCCAATTTCGATAATTGTGACATTAGACCATTCATTTGGGATTGCTCTTCCTTTTTTAAATATGCTTGGATTGCTATATACTTTCCTCTTAAGACTGCTTTTGCTGTGTCCCACAGAAGTTGGGGCTTAGTGTTGTTGTTGTCATTTGTTTCCATATATTGCTGGATCTCCATTTTGATTTGGTCATTGATCCATTGATTATTTAGGAGCGTGTTGTTAAGCCTCCATGTGTTTGTGAGCCTCTTTGCTTTCTTTGTACAGTTTATTTCTAGTTTTATGCCTTTGTGGTCTGAAAAGTTGGTTGGTAGGATTTCAATCTTTTGGAATTTTCTGAGGCTCTTTTTGTGGCCTAGTATGTGGTCTATTCTGGAGAATGTTCCATGTGCACTTGAGAAGAATGTATATCCCACTGCTTTTGGATGTAGAGTTCTATAGATGTGTATTAGGTCCATCTGCTCTACTGTGTTGTTCAGTGCTTCCGTGTCCTTACTTATTTTCTGCCCAGTGGATCTATCCTTTGGGGTGAGTGGTGTGTTGAAGTCTCCTAGAATGAATGCATTGCAGTCTATATCCCCCTTTAGTTCTGTTAGTATTTGTTTCACATATGCTGGTGCTCCTGTGTTGGGTGCATATATATTTAGAATGGTTATATCCTCTTGTTTGACTGAGCCCTTTATCATTATGTAGTGTCCTTCTTTATCTCTTGTTACTTTCTTTGTTTTGAAGTCTATTTTGTCTGATATTAGTACTGCAACCCCTGCTTTCTTCTCACTGTTGTTTGCTTGAAATATGTTTTTCCATCCCTTGACTTTTAGTCTGTACATGTCTTTGGGTTTGAGGTGAGTTTCTTGTAAGCAGCATATAGATGGGTCTTGCTTTTTTATCCATTCTGTTACTCTATGTCTTTTGATTGGTGCATTCAACCCATTAACATTTAGGGTGACTATTGAAAGATATGTACTTATTGCCATTGCAGGCTTTAAATTCGTGGTTACCAAAGGTTCAAGGTTAGCCTCTTTAGTATCTTACTGCCTAACTTAGCTCGCTTATTGAGCTGTTATATACACTGTCTGGAGATTCTTTTCTTCTCTCCCTTCTTGTTCCTCCTCCTCGATTCTTCATATGTTGGGTGTTTTGTGCTGTGCTCTTTCTAGGAGTGCTCCCATCTAGAGCAGTCCCTGTAAGATGTTCTGTAGTGGTGGTTTGTGGAAAGCAAATTCCCTCAGCTTTTGTTTGTCTGGGAATTGTTTAATCCCACCGTCATATTTGAATGATAGTCGTGCTGGATACAGTATCCTTGGTTCAAGGCCCTTCTGTTTCATTGTATTAAATATATCATGCCATTCTCTTCTGGCCTGTAGGGTTTCTGTTGAGAAATCTGACGTTAGCCTGATGGGTTTCCCTTTATAGGTGACCTTTTTCTCTCTAGCTGCCTTTAACACTCTTTCCTTGTCCTTGATCTTTGCCATTTTAATTATTATGTGTCTTGGTGTTGCCCTTCTTGGATCCTTTCTGTTGGGGGTTCTGTGTATTTCCGTGGTCTGTTTGATTACTTCCTCCCCCAGTGTGGGGAAGTTTTCAGCAATTATTTCTTCTAAGATACTTTCCATCTCTTTGCCTCTCTCTTCTTCTTCTGGGACCCCTATAATACGGATATTGCTCCTTTTAGATTGGTCACACAGTTCTCTTAATATTGTTTCATTCCTGGAGATCCTTTTGTCTCTCTCTATGTCAGCTTCTATGCGTTCCTGTTCTCTGATTTCAATTCCATCAATGGCCTCTTGCATTCTATCCATTCTGCTTATAAACCCTTCCAGAGTTTGTTTCATTTCTGCGATCTCCTTTCTGGCATCTGTGATCTCCTTCCGGACTTCATCCCATTTTTCTTGCGTATTTCTCTGCATCTCTGTCAGCATGTTTATGATTCTTATTTTGAATTCTTTGTCAGGAAGACTGGTTAGGTCTGTCTCCTTCTCTGGTGTTGTCTCTGTGATCTTTGTCTGCCTGTAGCTTTGCCTTTTCATGGTGATAGGAATAGTCTGCAGAACTGGGACGAGTGACGGCTGGAAGGACTTCCTTTCTTGTTGGTTTGTGGCCCTCCTCTCCTGGGAGAACAGCGGCCTCTAGTGGTTTGTGCTGCGCAGGTGCGCGCAGACAGGGTTTCTGCTTCCTGCCCGCCTGCTATGGAGTTAATCTCCGCTGTTGCTGTGGGCGTGGCCTGGCTCGGGCAGCTACTCCAAAATGGTGGAGTCGCGTTGGAGCAGGAGCTGCTGGGAGGCTATTTATCTCCGTAAGGGGCCTCCCTGCTCCCTGCAGCCCAGGGGTTAGGGTGCCCAGAGATCCCGGGTTCCCTACCTCTGGATTAAGTGACCCGCCCTCCCCTTTAAGACTTCCAAAAAGCACCCGCCAAAACAAAACGACCACAAAAAAAAACAAGAAAAAAAATTTTTTTAATTAAAAAAAAAAAAATTTTTAATTAAAAAAAAAAGGTGGTCGTTCGTTTTTCTTTATTCTCCGGTGCCAGCCTCAGGCCTCTGCTCACCGGTCTTTCTGCCCTGTTTCCCTAATATTGGGGTCCCTGTCCCTTTAAGACTTCCAAAAAGCGCTCGCCAAAACAAAGCAGCAAAAAAGCAAAAAAAAAAAAAAAAAAATGGTCGCGCGCTTTTCTTATGTCCTCTGGCGCCCAGCCTCCAGTGCCTGCTCACTGTTCTTGCTGCCCTGTTTTCCCAGTATCGAGGGCCCTGCACTCTGGCCCGGATGGCTGGGGCTGGGTGTTCGGCAGCCCTGGGCTCCGTCTCCCTCCCGCTCTGCCTGCTCTTCTCCCGCCGGGAGCTGGTGGCAGGGGCGCTCGGCTCCCGCAGGGCTGGGGCTTGTATCTCACCCACTTCGCGAGGCGCTGGGTTCTCTCAGGTGCGGATGTGGTCTGGATATTGTCCTGTGTCCTCTGGTCTTTATTCTAGGAAGGGTTGTCTTTGTTATATTTTCATAGATATATGTTGTTTTGGGAGGAGATTTCCGCTGCTCTACTCACGCCGCCATCTTCCGCCACCTATTTTGAATTCTTTTATAGGGATGTTGGTTAGGTCTGTCTCCCTAGATTCCTTGTCAGGGGAGGATGTCTGTGTTAGAATGGTCTGTATCAAATTCTTCTGCCTTTTCCTGGCAATAGAGGTAGTTGTGGGGAACTGATGCATGTGTCAGCTGGGATAATGTCCCTTCTTACTGGTTTGTGGCCTTCCTCTCCTGGGAGAACGGCGACGTCTAGTGGCTTGTGCTGGGCAGTTGTGCGCAGACGGGGTTTCTAATTCTTGCCTGGTTGCTGTGAAAGAAGCTCTGCCCTGCTGCCTCAGGCTGCTGCTCCACTATGGCGGAGCGGCGTCAGAGGGGAAATGGGCAGGAGGTATTTATCTCCATGAGGGGTCTCTGAGCTGCACTGCCGCCCATGGTATTAGAGCGCTCGTAGTTCCCCGGGATTCCCAGCTGCTGGGCTAAGTGTCCTGTGGCACTTCCGTCCAGCTGTGGGGTCCCTGTCCCTTTAAGTCTTTCAAAAAGCACTCTCTTTTCTTTTTCCCAGGGGCACCAGCTCGGGGACCCACTCATAAGGTTTACTGTCCCATTTCTCTAGTATCCAGCGCCCCACTCAGTGTGTGTCTGCGATCCCCATGCCAATGGCTAGGCTGGGTGTTTAGCAGTCCTGGGCTCCCTCTCCCTCCCCGCTCCGACTCCTCTCCTCCCACTGGGAGCTGGGGTGAGGGACGCTCGGGTCCCACCGGGCCGCAGCTTGTATCTTACCCCCATCGCAATACGCTGGGTTCTCACAGGTGTAGATGTAGCCTGTCTGTTGTCCTGTACTTTCTGGTTTCTGTTTTAGGGATAGTTGTTTATGTTGTAGTTTCAAAAATATATATGGTTTTGGGAGGAGATTTCCGATGCTCTCCTCACGACGCCATCTTGGCTCCGCCCCTCCACATCCTTTTTATTTCTCGTCTTTTTGGTTCTTGTTATTCTGACTGGAGTGAGGTGATATCTCACTGTGGTTTTGATTTGCATTTCCCTTATGGTTAGTGATGTGGAGCATCTATTCATGTCCCTGTTAGCTATCTATATATCCTCTTCAAGAAAATGTCTTTTCAGATCGTTTTCTGCCCATTTTTTAATTGGATTATTTGTTTCTTTTTGGTGTTGAGTTGTATGCATTCTTTATATATTTTGCATATTAGTCCCTTATTGAATTTATTGGTTGCAGATAAAGTCTCCCATTCCATAGGCTGCCTTTTCACTTTGCTGATGGTTTCCTTTGCTGTGCAGAAGTTTGATGTAGTCCCACTTGTTTATTTTTGCTTTTGTTTCCTCTGCATGGGGAGATGTATCCAGGAAAAAATTGCCAATGCTGATGTTCAAGAGTTTAATGCCTAGGTTTTCCATTAGGAATTTTATGGTTTCATGTCTTATAGTTAGGTCTTTAATCCATTTTGAGTTTATTTTTATGATGCTAAATCATCTTTGCAAATACTGGGAAACACCCTACTTTATTATTATTTTAATATTCTGTTGAATCTTGTTTTCTGGCATTTAGGATTATTATACCTACTTCCATAAATGAGAAGGAGCCATAGTATTTTCTTATTTTTACTATTTCTAATACATTTTGGTGTTAGATTTATGATAGTTTCTTAAAATAAATTAGAAAAGCAAACAATGGGTAACTTTTTCAACTTTTTCCTTGATGTTGGTCTTAAGAAATTCTTATAGGGTTGACTTTGATAATTTATATTTTTTCCAGAAAATCATCCAAGAGTTTTTGATTCTTTCTTGTATCTGCTTTATCATTTAAATTTTTTATCTTTTTTGTTATTTGCCAGAGATGTGACTATTTTAAGTCTGGTTTTCTGCAGAGAACAACCTCAAGTGTATTTATTAGTGTTCTTAGCGTGTTTGAATTATTTGGTTTCTCTGTTCTTCTTCAAATAATCTAGTATTTTCAATCCATGTTAGTGTTGCCTGTTTTTCACATAGGTGGTAAAAGTTGAGCTTCCTCTTTGATCTGTCACTGTTTTGCTGCTGCTCTTTGGCATTTCCAGATTATTTCATGAGTAAGTGCTACAAAACAGTGATCTCTGTTCTTTTCTGTCTGATCTATCCCAAGCGTCTAGCATAGTTCCTGGCACATGTTAGGGGTACAACAAACACATACTCGTTGGCCAAGGAAAGAATAAATCTGGGGAACTGCCAGGAGGCACCTCTCCCGGGGAGACCTCCTGGGTTCCAGGAGGAGGAGGAGACAGGTGACAAGCCTGAATGCCTCAGAGCGCCATCGCTTCTCCCGGCCTCGCCACCCACAGCCAGCTCCCACACAGTGCAGAGGAAGTTCTGGGAGCCGGTGCTGAGGGCTATCCCCTTTTGAGCTCTCTTCTCCCCTGCCTGTGACCTCAGGTGGTGAAGTCTCTTGTGGCCACAGCTAGAGATGCTGGCAGGAGCATGAAGGTGGGGAGAAAAGGCAGAGAAGGTGAACACTAGGCAGGAGACCAAGTAGGTGAGTGGAGGACCTAGACAGAGTGGCAGGGCCTCAGGGGAGATGACATAGTTATTTTGGCGAAAAAGACCGCCAGGTCAGGTTTCATTTTTGGCCTTGCCAAGCCCTGAGTTGAGCCCAGCACATCTGGCCTGTGGCTTCTGAGGATAGGGTGATCATTCAGCAGACTGTGCCTTAGGACTGAGGGAGACCCCCGGGGCCGGGCGGGTAGGTGCCCTACAGGTGCTCACCTGCCTGCACTTCATCTCCAACTTGAGTTGCCAGATAAAGTGCAGGACGTCCAGTTAAGTGAGAATTTCAGGTACATGACAAGTATTTTTTCAGTGTGAGTTTGTCCCATGGATTTGAGGCAAGAGGCATCCAGGACCTTGGAGGGACTGTTTACTGGGATGGCTGTCAGAAACGCCTCCGGAGACCCCCAGCACACCGTAAGATGCTCCTAGCAGAAAGTAGAGTCTATTGACATGAAAAGGCAAGGCCCCTCACGTCCCCCGGTCTTGCTCCTCAAGTGCAAGCGTGCACTCAGCAGCTCTCCCTACCTTCCGCACCTGGTAATGGCCCTTTGGACAGGCAAGTTCAGTCCCAGGCATGCTGCTGGACACAGGGACGAGTGGGACGAGCACTGGCCTTCCAGCAGGTCCTGCCTGTCCCTGGAAGTGGGGCAAGGGCCCAGGAGTGGGAGTTTGGGAAGGCTGTGCCTTGCATAAACTGAATGTCAAGGGCTCGGCCAAGAGGGTGGGCTGAAGGTGTGAGTGGCTGGGGGGCCATGCAGGAGGTGACCAGATGCTGAGGGGGAGCAGCCTGGTGGCCACAGAGAGGGAGGTGGGAAGCCAGGAAGATCATGAGTTCCCTCCCTCCCAGGCACATCCTCAGTGCCATTTACTTCCAGGGGCCCTGAAAAAGCTGAAGGACAAAGTCTTAGTTTGTGGGCCACAAAATAAGCTTTGAGAAGCAAGTGTCGTGGAGGCAGTAACCTCTAGGTATCGTCACGGAGTTTGTTTTACCTTCAGACTAGCCTCATTTATTTCTGGCCGAAGGTTAAAAACTATACAAATAATTTTAATGGACATAATTATGTTCTCATCACAAAATAATGTGGCACAGTTCCATAATTACTCAAAAATGATCATTGTGAGAGCAGCTATTAATTAGTGAATAGCTTTGAAAAAAAATTTCAATAGATTTGGGAAGCATTGTTAATAACCCATTATGATATATCTGGGGGTCAAATCACCGTGTTGTGTCAAAGCAGAGATTTATGGCTCCATTTTAAATCCTTTCAAAATAATTAAGAATGTGCTCTGCATCTGACTGGGCAGGTTTGAGGCAAGAAAACCATGTGTCTGCATTAGGAAGGGAATGGATCATTTCCGGCCAAAATGGAGATCAAAACTCTTGACATTTGGCAAGAGCATGCACATTTTAAAGCTTCTCAGAAAGCATTAATGATTTTTGACAAATAGCATTCAGCTTTTCTTTCCCTTTTCCCATGGCCTTCTTTCAAGCCCAGAGAGGAAATCCACATTGTCAGGGACTTCTAAGCTTGACTTGGCACTTCAGGGAGTCCAGCCATGTGTGTCATTACTGGCAAAGGGAGGGTATTTCTACTCTTTTTTTCTCCAGAGCAGGTCTGCGGGAGGGAGCTCTGCCCTTACCTGTGAGGGAGACACTTACCTTTTGGTGGGTAGGTTGCTGGAATCCCCTTTGGCCCAGAAACCTTCCTGTCTCTCCGGAGCCTGAAATATTAGGGCATTTTGAGCCTTTGGGAGCAGCCCTTCCTCAGGGACTTCCCTGGACTCCTTACTGGGGAGGCGGGCAGGCAGTTGGTGCTTATTGGGTGTCTCTGCGCCGGGTGCTGAGCCGCACACTTCACATGCATCATCTCCACCCTCCAGTGGAGCAGGTCCCCTCATCCCTGTGTTACCAGGAAGGAAGCTGAAGCTCAGCGTGCTGACAGCATCCCGCCAGACTGTCTCGGGGAGGAGGCCCAAGGCCGGAGAGGTCAGAGATCAAACCGGAAGCATGCAGGCCTTGGCGTGGACGAAATGTGGTCAACAGTGTCTGTTGGTATTAACAGAAGAATGATATCTAAGAAAAGTGAAGGTCCCCAGTCTGTTTTCACCGAATATCTCCTCTCTCACAAACGTATTTCTCGGAGGCATGCGTGTGTAATTTTTTTTTTTTCATGGTCAATTTGGCTTTCAAGATGCCATATTCTCTTTATTTACTTATTTATTTTTGTAGATAATTATTTTTTTATTGAAGGGTAGTTGACACACAGTATTACATTACATTAGTTTCAGGTGTACAACATAGTGATTCAACATTTATATACATGACAATTCTAGGTACCAGCTATCACCATAACAAGCTGTTACAATATCTTGACTATATTCATTACATCCCGGTTACTTATTATTTTACCATTGGAAGTGTATACTTTTTTTTTGTGTGTGAGGGCATCTCTCATATTTATTGATCAAATGGTTGTTAACAACAATAAAATTCTGTATAGGGGAGTCAATGCTCAGTGCACAGTCATTAATCCACCCCAAGCCTAATTTTCATCAGTCTCCAATCTTCTGAGGCATAACAAACAAGTTCTTACATGGAGAACAAATTCTTATATAGTGAATAAGTTCTTACATGGTGAACAGCGTGTGTAATTTTTTAATTGCAAGAAGGCACACAGTAATCAGGACCTCTAGATTTGAATCCAGATTCTATCACCTGCCAGCCCCAGGCCTCTTTTCCCCTTTGGGACTCAGCTTTACCAGGTTTAAAGTGAGGACGAGAAGCCCAGCATCTAGGGTGACTGCAAGAATGAAATGAGGTGAAGCAAGGGCTCACCCCTGGGCCTGGCATAACACGAATGTTAAACGTGGGATGGGTACTGTTGCAGATCAGTTTGATTAGAATTCCTCGCTCCGACTGAATCTGGACTGCAGTCTCTCACATGATCCCAGACAGACTGCGGTCTCAATCACCTCTCTTCTTCTCCGAGTAGAATCTTCAGTGATTCTGATTTGAGAGTTCTTTACGCCATGGCCCATAAAAGGCCTTTGGGAGGGTATCCCAGCCAGTTCTGTGCCTTTCTGCTTGGGGAAGACTCACTTCTGTTTCAGGGTCTTCCTGCCAAACGTGTTGGGCAATATGTCCATGAAAGAAAAGGAGATGTTTGGTGTGGATAAGGGCTGTGTATGTGGTTGGGGCAGGTGAGAAAGGACCTGTGGGCTGGTCTGGGGGACATGCACTCCTCAGCTGTGCACTCCTCAGCAGGCGAAGGCTGCTTGTGCTGTGTGTGCGTGGTGCGGTGTGTGTGGCTACGAAGGCGTCTCTGTGCTCAGTGGGGACCTGGGATTCGCCCAGCTGATGAATGCTGCTGCTGTGACAGCTGACTTTTTGTTTCGAGATTCATTTTGGGGTACATAGTACAAAAACTTGAGGTGAACAGTTACTGATCAGAGATGCAGACGCTACATGAAAACCAGTTTGCTTGCGATCTGATTTAATGGGCAGATAACCCAGAGTCCTCGAGATAGTCGTCTGCCCACTATTGAGCACAATTCGTCAGTTAATGGTGTGAGAACCCGCTGCGTGACAGCCTGTGAGGTTTGCAGTTGCTCTCTGAGCTCCAAGGATGCACTGGAAGCTGTCTTTGTAAGTGCCTACCAGTACCCTCCCCACCCACTCTGTCTCAGCCCTGCTGGCTTTGTCAACACCAAATCTCACCAAATCCTGGTGACAAGAGGTAGAGGGAAAGAGCCAGGCCTGGAAGTCAGGCTCTGCCATTTGTTTGCCATGTGACAACTTTTTCTCTTTTCCTGGCCTCATGCATGCTGGTAACTCTCACTGTTAGGGGCAGGTCCTGCCCGCCCCTCCAGCGGCCCGGAAGCGCTGGCTTCGCAGGGCAACGGGTGCTCTGCACAGCTCTGACGTGCCTGTGGGGAAGGAACATTAGGCCCCAGAAGCTTTCTCTTCATCTTCCAGGCTCCCAGGGCTGTAGAAGGTGGCCACTGTACAGGTGTGGCTCCTCCGGGGTTAGGAAAGGTTAGTGGAAGTAAGACGCAATGTTTATTGATCTCCCCTCGTGTTTTGTCTTCCAGGGCCTCACTCTCTCTCACTGGTGTGTTGTCTTTAGAAGGTTCTGGACACGTCTGAAGAATGGTTGGCAAATGCAGCTGGAATGCCCATCATTTCTACAGGTATGTTACCTCCTCAGGACAATGGAAACTGGTTTTCTTGGTAGCCATAGAATTCTTTGCCTTTCTGTCTTTTCCACTGTGCATCTGGAACAGTGTTTCCTCTCAACAGCCTCAGGAGCTGGTTTTCTTAAACAAGTGAGAAAAAGGAAGATGATTAAAATGAACCAAAACAGAAAAAAGCATCGAAGGGTGAGATCTCCATCTCATTTATCTAGCATTGTAAAATCTTATTTCATTTCATTCCTGTGTATTCACATATCAAATCAACATGGTGTCACTTCTCTAATAAATAGGAACTGAAAGTTAAGACATTCAATTGCCCAGTAGCCACGGGGACCCTTTTCTGTGTAACACCTGACTGGTTAACAAATGGCATTCTGGTTACGGAATCTGAGCTCACAGTGTTCTTCACAAGAACTGTCACATCAGAAGCATGGCTGCTCATCTGTAAAATCCATATCTGCCTTTGCTGGTTCCCTCAGGCATCGCCCTGAACTTGAGTGGCTGGTGGCAGGTGGGTGCGCCCAGCTTTCTGCTCCTGTGTCAGGAATCCCGGTCCTCCTTCCTGGTGTCAGGAGCTGTGTCTAGGTCCCAGTACAAAGAGTGCGTCCAGCTCACTGTGGGTCTCCTTGCCAAGCTCCGGGCTTGGCTTGTTGGCTTGGAGAGAAGTTGTACCAAATCACAGGCTTTCCCTTTTCACCTGGGCCCAAGTCAGTCGAGATGTCCCGTTGCTGAGAAATACTGCCCCCACCAACTCGAGCGCGTGGGAAGCTTCCTAGAGCTCTGCCCTTTCTGTGTTAAGGTAACCCTCCTTTCTCTGTAAAACTATGACCTTGGCAGTGGAGGGAGTTGAGGGTTCAGATCCTTCCCCTACCATCAGGGCTGGGCCCTGGGGCAAGGGAGGCAGAGGTTCCAAAGTCACAGAGTGGCTGGGAGCTTTGGTGTCATACCCATCACCTCACTCCGAGGGAGGCGGCCCTTCCAGTGCTTGGAATGAGGGACTTGGTCACCAGGGTGAAGGAGTTGCCTGGGGTCCTGCGCTGTGAGCGACTAGACTTGGGCCCTATGATCAGTAAATTCTGGGATGAAAGCCGAAGAGAAAACTGACAGAGATTTACCTGTGAAAGTGGCTCCCAGAACTTCTTTTGTGTTTCTGGAGTCCCCATGGACTCTGTACAGGCTTGTTCTGGACTTAGGTGGTTTTAGCCACGCAAGTCTCGTGTCCCGGAGACCCTCTGCCCGGTGGCTGGGTGGCGGAGGAGCTGATCCTCGCTCTCCCAGGGGCGGTGTCTGACCTCAGGCTGGGAGCTGCGGCCGGGAGGCAAGCCCTGGCACAGCCGGCTCCCAGAGGACGGAAGGTGGGGCCGGGTGTTGTGTGGGCACAGTGAGCCTCTGCCCCGGCCCCTTCCTCAGTTGTCCGTGAGCTTCTCCCCGAGTCACCATGGGGCAACTGACCACACCGGCTTGGCCCCGCTCCTCCTCTGTGCCTCCTGCCTGCTCTCTAGCCCTGTGATGGCCTCTGCCACCCCCACTCCAGCTTCTCTGGCTCAGAAAAAGTAAAAAAACGTTCAATTTCACAGACACATCAGTTTTCCTTGTGGGCCCCCTTTTCTTCTCTGGGAGTTTTCCAGTGGCTACTGTGGCATCTGCGTGCAAAGGGGCCAGGCTTCAGACGGGGGATCGGCTCCACTGTGAAGGCCCAGTTTTCCTCAGGGCCCTTGTCCTGCCTCAGTGGCTGTGAGGGCTAGACTCGCGAGCCCTGACCCGAGGCTGTGGCCTCAAGGGCAGTGTGGCTTGTATGGATTAATCCTCTTAACCCCACACGGCACCACTCCGGCGGGGCCACCGGAGCCCTTTAGTGTGCTGGTTGTGTGATGAGCCGCAGCTTGCGGCCCCTTCGGCTCCCACCTCTGTGCCTTGCCCCCTGTGCAGACAGTGGGCTCCTCAGGCCGGCTCTGTCTCAGCCTGAGGGCTGGGGCCTGCGTGCTGGCACCTGGCCGCTGCCAGGAGTTTGTGAAGGTGCCCAGGTGTAGGATATGAGAGGATCGGGGCATGGGGGGCTTCACAGTTAGTAATACTGTCTAGGGTAGAAAGAAAATTTTCCCACAGTCCTAGAAGCTGAAAACAAGGGGAGCATATACAATCAAGACCACTTCCTTTGGGGCTCATGTCTGAAGTGGGAGATGCAGATCTGATCATCAGATTCCATCGAAGTGCCACACGCAGGCCAGGTAGGCGGGTTGGGAACTCCAGAACCAGGGCATCAGCCCAGCATGCAGTTCAATCGTGTCTGATGCAAGGGAGCATGGGAGTCAGTTAATATCTGTGATTTCCAGAAAAATCAGTTTGTGTCACAATCAGACTGCGGAATTAGAGTGAAGGAGGTGCCCAAGCAGCTGATGGGGGTCTTTCAAGGGAAGTGGGTTTCAGGCATGGATTTTACATTTACCAGAGGGGAGCAAAGGGAGCCCAAGAAATCCGATGTCTCTGGCCCTCAAACCCGCCTGGAAGAGCCTGTGTCCTGTTGTCTGTCCCTGAAGGCTGGTCTTCATGGTCTGACTCCTGACACCAGTCACCAGCAGGGACGGGAGCTGTTCCTCCACCAGGGAGGAAGCAGGCTCCTCTGTGCAAGGAGTGAGCTTCTCTTTTGGCTGCCCGCGGTCAGGACCCAACCATTCTGGAGGGCTCTTGGCTGTTCTGCCCTTCCCAAGCAGGGTGGGTTATGGCAATGCTTGTGCTACCTGGAGGCCGGTGCCATGAGAGTGGGCTGGGAGATGCCATGGAGAAGAGAGCGCGGATCCTGTGGGTTGTTAGAAGCTCCTGGCCTGAGACTTCGGCACAGGCAGCAGGAATGAGTTAAAGTGCCTCTGCTGCTCGATGCAAGCCGACCTTCAAAACCTCTCCTGATGATGTATTTACATTCTTTAACAGGTCATTGCTCTTCAAATGTAGGGAGCTGCAAGGAAGGAAAGTATTAGGCCATGATCTTCCCATCCAGAAAAATCGTGCTGCTATTATCAAAAAAAGAAAGACATTTTTAGAAAACTTTAGCTACAGAAATGGGAAAACAGAAAAGCTCTAAACCTTGTTCCTCTACCCTGTCCTCATAGATAATTGTTACAGTTTCTTAGGGATTCCCTGTGGGAAAAATTAGGCACATACTTGCATGTATGAATCTAGATTTTTTTTTAAACTCAAAAAGGATTACACTTTTCTACATGTTGCTTTTTTTCTCCAAATAATAATTTAGCCTACAGATTTTCTTTGTCAGTAAAAACAAATCTATCCCACCCTTTTTCATAGCTGCATAGTAGTCCTTTTCTGAATATATTGCATTTTTAGTCCAACTGATGGTCACTTCTGTTGATTTTGATTTAGCCCTTACCAACAGTGCTATGACGATTTTGTATATATTTGGGGGGAACCTTTGCAATAAGTTCAGAGAGAAAATCCTAGTAGTGAAACTACTCAGTCAAAGGGCATATGAATTTTTTATCTTGGTAGCCATCATCCTGCTGAAACCAGTATAGGCAAGGAGGCAGGAAAATAGGCAGTGGAAATTGGCCTCTTTTATATTTTTTCTTGTCAATTGTTTACATCTGTAATTCAGTTTCCTATTAAGCTGAGTTTTTCTTATTGGTTTTTGTGAGTCTTGATAAATTAGTCTTTGTTGTATATGTTATGTATATGTTTGAGGTTTTTCAACTTTCTTTTTGTGGGCATAGATAAATTTCAATGATCATGTAATCAACTTTATCACTCTTTTTCCAGTGTAACATTTGTGATTTGTGTCACATTTTGAAAATTATGGAGTCAAAATCCTCCCAGCCTCTGACCAGCTCCATGACCTACAACCCTACTGCACAGAGTTATTTGTGGAAAGAATTGTAAGAGGATGTGTGTGTCAGGTGCCACTGCTTGACACCTGTGATACGTATGACTTAGCGCTAGACCGCACATATTGCCTACTAAAGTGAGTTTTCCCAAAGAGCAGTCTCTTCAGGAAGCATCTTTGCTTCATCTGTAACTCAGTTGGTCTGGAAAGATGTGAGGTTTCTCTTATGAGTACATGATGTAGTGGGTGATGAGTGGGTGATGCAGAGAACAAATGATCCAAATCAAGGTACCGGGTGAGTGAAGACTGGAGGCAGCAGGGCATTAGGGGTCTGGGATAGGGGGCTGGAGCAAAAGGGCACATTGTGGTGTCACCACTGGGGTTTGGGGTGACGGCCCTTCACTTGTCCTGGGTGTTCTCCTGACCCTTGATCTGTAAGTTTATTCGTAGAAACTTGGGGCTTGTACTCAGGGCCAAAGTTTGGAATTGGAATTTGCAAGATAAGAGATGGAATGGCTTCTCTCTTCTCATGGGTGTTAGAGACAGTGGGATTGACCTGGGGTCCAGGGCCTGGGGACAGTGCAGCTTTCTCCTTATCTGTGCGTGTGCGCGTGTGTGTAGCTGGGTGTATGGTAAGTCACTAGGCTAGAAGCCAAGCGCCCTGAAGCCCCTTCCTTATCCTCTGAGTGTCCATTCTGTACTTGGTGTATCTCTCTCTGGAGAGGTGCTGGGCTTCCCTTGGCCCAGGGCCCCTTGGCGTTGTCGGTAAGACTGCTGTACGGGCACAGCTGCACTTTACTCCTCTGGTGGGAGGGTAGCTTTTGGGCCAGGCTGCGAGGTGCGGGCACTCTGGGCAGGGCCATATTCTGGGGTACAGCTTTGAAAATGAAGGGAGTTTTTTAACCTTGGCAGAGGACAGCAATGGACTTACTTTGAGGGCCGACCATTTAGGCTCGCTCTGGAGGTGCCGGGGCCATGCCAGTCAGTGTGTTATTTCTGGCTGACATCTCTCAGACTACGTGTTTCTGAAGTATTTTCCTTGGTCCTTCTTTCCCTTTTACACAGAATAAAACTTAACAAAACTTTGATTTATTAATGTGGAATACAATACGAGAATCTATCTGTGGTTGTCTCCTCACAGTGGTTGATGAGTAATTTGTTATAAACTATTATTTTAAAAATACAATTTTAGGAGGAGGCGGAGCCAAGATGGCGGCATGAGTAGCACAGTAGGAATCTCCTCCCAAAAACATATATATTTTTGAAAATAAAACAAATACAACTATCCCTAAAACAGAGACCAGAAGACACATGACAACAGCCAGACTACATCCACACCTGCAAGAACCCAGCACCTGGTGAAAGGGGTAAGATGCAAGCGTCAGCCTGGCGGGACCCGAGGCCCCTCACCCCAGCTCCCGGCAGGAGGAGAGGAGTCGGAGCGGGGAGGGAGAGGGAGTCCAGGACTGCTTAACACCCAGCCCTAACCATCCGCACCAGAGCACAGACACACAGTGCATGCATGGGGTGCCAGAAACTAGGGAAGCGAGACAGTAAGACCTGTGAGTGGGTCCCACAGCCGGTGCTCCTGGGACAAAGAAAAGTGAGTGCTTTCTGAAAGTCTTAAAGGGACAAGGACCCCACCGCTGGACGGAAGCATCCTGGGTCACAGTCCAGCCGCTGGAAATTCCAGGGAACTCTGTGCACACTAATCCCCTGGGCAATAGCTCTGAGACCCCTCACGGAGGTAAACAGCCCCCCGTCCATTACCCCCGTCCATTACCCTTCCGGGGCCCCGCCAAAGCACAGCACCAGCCTGAGGCTGGCCACGCCAACAGCAAAGGGAGCTTCCTCCTTACCGGCTGGGCAAGATACAGAGACCCAGTCTACACGCAATTGCGCAACACAAGCCACTAGGGGTCGCAGTTGTCCCAGTAAAGAAAGGCCAGGAGCAGCTGGAAAAAGTCTAGGCTCTCCCAGCTGACACGCTTCAATAGCATACCACTGCACCTATCAACATGAAAAAGCAAAAAAATTTGATCCAGACAAGACTAACCCAGACAGCTTCGACATCTTCGACATCTTCCCCTGAGAAGGAACCTGGGGAGATAGATTTAACCAGCCTTCCTGGAAAAGAATTCAAAACAAAAGTCATAACCATGCTGATGGACTTGCAGAGAAATATGCAAGAACTAAGGAGGGAGAATACAGAAATAAAACAATCTCTGGAAGGACTTCAAAGCAGAATGGACGAGATGCAAGAGACCATTAATGGACTAGAAAACAGAGAACCGGAATGCAGAGAAGCTGATGCAGAGAGAGATAAAAGGATCTCCAGGAATGAAAAAATTTTAAGAGAACTGTGTGACCAATCTAAATGGAACAATATCCACATTATAGGGGTACCAGAAGAAGAAGAGAGAGAAAAAGGGATAGAAAGTGTCTTTGAAGAAATAATTGCTGAAATCTTCCCCATACTAGGGGAGGAAATGGCCTCTCAGACCACAGAGGTACACAGAACTCCCATGACAAGGGATCCAAGGAGGGCAACACCAAGACACATAATAATTAAAATGGCAAAGGTCAAAGACTAGGACAAAGTATTAAAGGCAGCCAGAGAGGAAAAAAAAGGTCACCTACAAAGGAAAACCCATCAGGCTATCATCAGACTTCTTAACAGAAACCTTACAGGCCAGAAGAGAATGGCATGATATACTTAATGCAATGAAACAGAAGGGCCTCAAACCAAGACTACTGTATCCAGCACGATTATCATTTAAATATGAAGGAGGGATTAAACAATTCCCAGACAAGCAAAAGTTGAGGGAATTTGCCTCCCAGAAACCACCTCTACAGGGCATCTTACAGGGACTGCTCTAGATGGGAGCACTCCTGAAAAGAGCACAGAACAAAACACCCAACATATGAAGAAGGGAGGAGGAGGAAGAAGAAGGGAGAGAAATAAAGAATCATCAGACCATGTTTATAACAGCTCAATAAGCGAGTTAAGATAGGCAGTAAGATAGTAAAGAAGCTAACCTTCAACCTTTGGTAACCACAAACTTAAAGCCTGCAATGGCAATAAGTACATACCTTTCAATAATCACCCTAAATGTAAATGGACTGAATGCACCAATCAAAAGACACAGAGTAATAGAATGGATAAAAACGCAAGTCCCATCCATATGCTGCTTACAAGAGACTCACCTCAAATCCAAAGACATGCACAGACTTAAAGTCAAGGGATGGAAAAAGAAATTTCATGCAAACAACACTGAGAATACAGCAGGTGTTGCAATACTAGTATCAGACAAAATAGACTTCAACATAAAGAAGGTAACAAAAGGTAAAGAAGGACATTGCATAATGATAAAGGGCTCAGTCCAACAAGAGGATATAACCATTATAAATATATATGCATCCAATACAGGAGCACCAGCATATGTGAAACAAATACTAAAAGAATTAAAGGAGGAAACAGAATGCAATGCATTCTGGGAGACTTCAACACACCACTCACTCCAAAGGACAGATCCACCAGAAAGAAAATAAGTAAGAACACAGAGGCACTGAACAATGCACTAGAACAGATGGACCTAATAGACATCTACAGAACTCTACATCGAAAAGCAACAGGATACAGATTCTTCTCAAGTGCACATGGAACATTCTCCAGAATAGACCACATACTAGGCCACAAAAAGAGCCTCAGTAAATTCCAAAAGATTGAAATTCTACCAACCAACTTTTCGGACCACAAAGGCATAAAACTAGAAATAAATTGTACAAAGAAAGCAAAAAGGCTCACAAACACATGGACGCTTAACAACATGCTCCTAAATAATCAATGGATCAGCAACCGAATTAAAATAGAGTTCAAGCAATACATGGAAACAAATGACAACAACAGCACAAAGCCCCAACTACTGTGGGATACAGCAAAAGCAGTCTTAAGGGGAAAGTATATAGTAATCCAGGCATATTTAAAGAAGGAAGAACAATCCCAAATGAATGGTCTAATGTCACAATTATCGAAATTGGAAAGAGAAGAACAAATGAGGGCTAAGGTCAGCAGAAGGAGGGACATAATAAAGATCAGAGAAGAAATAAATAAAATTGAGAAGAATGAAACAATAGCAAAAATCAGTAAAACCAAGAGCTGGTTCTTTGAGAAAATAAACAAAATAGATAAGCCTCTAGCCAGACTTATTAAGAGGAAAAGAGAGTGAACACATATCAACAGAATCAGAAATGAGAAAGGAAAAATCATGACGTACCCCACAGAAATACAAAGAATTATTAGAGAGTACTATGAAAACCTATATGCTAACATGTTGGGAAACCTCGGAGAAATGGACAACTTCCTAGAAAAACAACCTTCCAAGACTGACCCAGAAAGAAACAGAAAATCTAAACAGACCGACTACCAGGAACGAAATTGAAGCGGTAATCAAGAAACTACCCAAGAACAAAAGCCCTGACCAGATGGATTTACCTCAGAATTTTATCAGACATGCAGAGAAGGCATAATACCCATTCTCCTTAAAGTTTTCCGAAAAACAGAAGAGGAGGGAATACTCCCAAACTCATTCTATGAAGCCAACATCAGCCTAATACCGAAACCAGGCAGAGACCCCACCAAAAAAGAAAACTACAGACCAGTATCCCTGATGAACATAGATGCAAAAATACTGAACAAAATATTAGCAAACCGAATTCAAAAATGCATCAAAAGGATCATACACCATGACCAAGTGGGATTCATCCCAGGGATGCAAGGATGGTAGAACATTTGAAAATCCATCAACATCATCCACCACATCAACAAAAGGAAAAACAAAAACCACATGATCATCTCCATAGATGCTGAAAAAGCATTTGACAAAGTTCAACATCCATTCATGATAAAAACTCTCAGCAAAATGGGAATAGAGGGCAAGTACCTCAACATAATAAAGGCCATATATGATAAACCCACAGCCAACGTCATACTGAGCAGTGAGAGGCTGAAAGCTTTTCCTCTGAGATTGGGAACAAGACAGGGATGCCCACTCTCCCCACTGTTATTTAACATAGTACTGGAGGTCCTAGCCACGGAAATTGGACAAAACAAAGAAATACAAGGAATCCAGATTGGTAAAGGAGAAGTTTAACTGTCACTATTTGCAGATGACATGGTATTGTACATAAAAAACCCTAAAGACTGCACTCCGAAACTACTAAAGCTAATACCGGAATTCAGCAAAGTTGCAGGATACAAAATTAACACACAGAAATCTGTGGCTTTCCTATACACTAACAATAAACTAATAGAAAGAGAAATCAGGAAGACAATTCCATTCACAATTGCATCAAAAAGAATAAAATACCTAGGAATAAACCTAACCAATTAAGTGAAAGACCTATACCCTGAAAACTGTAAGACACTCCTCAGAGAAATTAAAGAGGTCACTAACACATGGAAACTCATCCCATGCTCGTGGCTAGGAAGAATTAGTATTGTCAAAATGGCCATCCTGCCAAAAGCAATATACAGATTCGATGCAATCCCTATCAAATTACTGACAGCATTCTTCAATGAACTGGAACAAATAGTTCAAAAATTCATATGGAACCGTCAAAGACCCCGAATAGCCAATGCAATCCTGAGAAGGAAGAATAAAGTGGGGGGGATCTCACTCCCCAACTTCAACCTCTACTACAAAGCCACAGTAATCAAGACAATTTGGTATTGACACGAGAACAGAGCCACAGACCAATGGAACTATTTAGAGACTCCAAACATTAACCCAAACATATATGGTCAACTAATATTCAATAAAGGGGCCAAGGACACACAATGGGGAAATGACAGTCTCTTCAATAGATGGTGCTTGCAAAACTGGACAGCTACATGTAAGAGAATGAAACTGGATCACTGTCTAACCCCATACAAAAAAGTAAATTCAAAATGGATCAAAGACTTGAATGTAAGTCACGAAACCATAAAACTCTTAGAAAAAAACATAGGCAAAAACCTCTTAGACAGAAACATGAGTGACCTCTTCTTGAACATATCTCCCCGGGCAAGGGAAACAAACGCAAAAATGAACAATTGGGACTATATCAAGCTGAAAAGCTTCTGTACAACAAAGGACACCATCAGTAGAACAAAAAGGTACCCTACAGTATGGGAGAATATATTCATAAATGACAGATCCAATGAAGGGTTGACATCCAAAATATATAAAGAGCTCACACACCTCAACAAACAAAAAGCAAATAATCCAATTAAAAAATGGGCAGAGGAGCTGAATAGACAGTTCTCTAAAGAAGAAATTCCGATGGCCAACAGACACATGAAAAGATTCTCCACATCGCTTGTCATCAGAGAAATGCAAATAAAAACCACAATGAGATATCACCTCACACCAGTAAGGATGGCTACCATCCAAAAGACAAACAACAACAAATGTTGGCGAGGTTGTGGAGAAAGGGGAACCCTCCTACACTGCTGGTGGGAATGTAAATTAGTTCAACCATTGTGGAAAGCAGTATGGAGGTTCCTCAAAATGCTCAAAATAGACTTACCATTTGACCCAGGAATTCCACTTCTAGGAATTTACCCCAAGAATGCAGTAGCCCAGTTTGAAAAAGACAGATGCACCCCTATGTTTATTGCAGCACTATTTACAATAGCCAAGATATGGATGCAACCTAAATGTCCATCTGTAGATGAATGGATAAAGAAGATGTGGTACATATACACAATGAAATATTACTCAGCTACAAGAAATAAACAGGTCCTACCATTTGCAACAACATGGATGGAGCTAGAGGGTATTATGCTCAGTGAAATAAGCCAGGTGGAGAAAGACATGTACCAAATAATTTCACTCATATGTGGAGTATAAGAACAAAAGAAAACTGAAGGAACCAAATAGCAGCAGAAGCACAGAACCCAAGAATGGACTAAAAGTTACCAAAGGGAAAGGGACTGGGGTGGACGATTGGGAAGGGAGGGATAAGGGATTAGAAAAAGAAAGGGGGCATTACGATTATCATGTATAGTGTGGGGGAGGCACGGGGAGGGCTGTGCAACACAGAGAAGACAAGTAGTGATTTTACAGCATCTTAACTACACAGATGGACAGTGACTGTGAAGGGGTTAACCAATAAACATAATGTCCTTCATGTAATTGTAGATTAATGATACCAAAATAAAATTAATAAAAATATATATATATATATAATTTTAATTACTCCAGTAGTACATTCATAAATATATCCATACTTGAATAGGAAAATCACATAAATAAGGCTGCAGGCCCCTTTGACCTGCCCAGTCTTGGCTCTTTCCCCACTTTCCTAACGGTTGCTGTGGTGCCCAGTTTGGAGTATATCCTTCTAGACCTTCATTCTGTGCACCTGCACACACACACTGACCCAGGAAGATCTGTAGTATTTGTCTGTTTATGTGCGAAGCATTGTGTGTCTATGTGCTGAAAACATGAGAGGTAATATACCATATATCTTTCTACAGCTTGTGTTTTTCATTTAGAAAAATAGCTTGGCGATCCAGTCATGTTGGTACCCAGAGTCCACTTCATTTTAAAAACCGCCTCATGGTTGTGGTAGAATAATGTCCTTCTTTCCCTAAGATGTCCATGAAACAGCAGACCAGGACCGCCTCCATTTTGTGTCCTCCATCTTGAATAACTATGTCCCCTACATGACCCCTAGCCGACCGGGCCGCCTCCATTTTGTTCTGTGTTCTCCATCTTTAGTAAGAAGTTTCCCGCTCAAGCCATGCCCATTCCCGCTGAAACCATGCCCAGCAACCTGCGCAACAAGACCCTGACCCTCCTCAGCCAATCAGCTAAGGCCACAACCATCACCCCACCAATTGCCCAGACCCGTATAACATCTTTGTATTTTTTAAACTCGCTTGCTCTCTCTGGCATCTCGCCGCTGCGTCGGTGCAGATAGGAGATTGAGCTCCAGCTAGATTGAATAAAGGCTCTTTGCTTTTGCATCTGACTCAGCTTCCTGGTAGTCTTTGGGGATCACGAATTCTGGGCATAACAGTCCATACCGTACTCCTTGGAGCTTGGGAATATGTTACCTTACATGGGAGAGGGACTTTGCAGATGTGATTCAAAATGCAGAGCTTGCAATGGGAGATTATTTGGCATTCTCCTGTGGGCCCAGCCATCACTTGTCCTTAACAGTGGAAGAAGAAGGTGGAAGGACAGGTAAGAGAGAGGTGATGTGAGAGGGACGGGCAGGTGCCAGGTTTGAAGATGGAGGAGGGGCCATGAGCTGAGAAGGCAGTGATCTCTGGAAACGGGGGATGGCTCAGTTGGTAGCCAGCAAGAAAAGCAACCTCTGTTTTACAACTGCAGGGAACTGAAGTCTGTCAGCAGCCTGAATGAGTAGGCAATAGGTTCTCTCCTAGAGCTGCCTGGCGGGAACAGCCCAGAGACACCTTGAGTGTAGCCTGTGAGATCGCTCGTCCTGCCAAGGATTACTTGAACACACTTGCTTGGGCCCAGGGGAAATTATTATTCTAGGCAGTGTTTCCTGGAAGTATCTTGGGTGATCTGGAGTAAGAAATACATTTATGTAGTGACCCACCCACATATAAAACTTAGAGGAAAATTTCAAGAAATTATACTTGTCCTTACTACATCTGTTGCATTCTGATACTTTGTAAGCTGCTCGATTTTATTCAGATTCAAAGCTGGTTGCTAGCCACCAACTTTATTTCACAGTTCACAAGTGAATCTCAGCCTGTAGTTTAAAAAACACTGATCTAGAAGCTGCCTGGGTATGTTATCATACAGTAAGGCTGAGCGAACATGTGCTCTGACCACTCTTTAGACCATCAGAGATCTCCAAGAATGACAAATTCATTTTTGACAGCGTAGTCTACAATTCTGCAATCACAGGACTTAGAAACAAGCTAATTTCTCATATATGTTTTATATTATGATTTCGTATTTCTAAAATTTTTGTTCTAAAGCTGTCTGTTGAAATAATTACAGATTCACAGGAAGTTGCAAAGATAGAACAAAGAGGTCTGTCCCCTCCTCTAGTTTTTCCCAAGGGTTACATCTTACGTAATCAAAACCAGGAAACTGACATTGGTACATTGTATATGTAGAGTTGTGTTATTTACTCCATTGTGTAGATTCATATAAACACCTCTGCCATGGAGGTACAGAACATTCTATTTTGGTAAAGATCTCCCTCTCTATAGTCGTACCCATCTTCCCTTTTCTCAACCATCCCTAACCTTGGGCAGCTAATCTGTTTTCCATCTCTGTAATTTTGTCATTTTCAGAATGTTATGTAATGGAATCTCATAAGATGTGACCTTTTGAGACAGGCTTTTTTCACCTAGCATAATGCCCCGGAGGTGCTTCCAAGTTACTGTGTGTATCAGTAGTTCCTTTTTTTTTTGATGGATAGTGTTCCATGCCATGTATCATGGATTAACCATTCATCCATTTAGGGAGGTGTTTGGTTTCCAGTTTTTGGCTATTATGAATAAAGCTGTCCTGAACAATCATGTTTAAGTAGTGTGTGGATATAAATTGTTATTTCTCTGGGATTGCTTATCATATGATAAGTAAATTTTTAGTTTGATTAGAAATTGCCAAAGCACTTTTTGGAGTGGCTGTACCACTTCACATTCCCACCTGTAATGTATGAGAAACACAATTTCTCTACATTCTTGTTAGCATTTGGCAAAGTCACTGTTTATGTTACTGTTCAAATAGGCGTAGTGGTAGGTCGTGTGGTCTTCATTTGCATTTTCCTCATGGCTAATGATGCCAAACATCTTTTTGTGTGCTTGTTCGCCATCTGTATATCCTTTCTGGTGAAATGTCTCTTCATGTCTATTTTTTATTTTGAGAGTTGCGTATTAGTCTGGTGGATGGTGGCTAGGGAGGCATGGTATTGTTTGCTGCTTTGTGGTTCTGAATGTATAAGAATGGAGGCTTCTGATCTTAGGACAGTCAGACATGGATGAAATGGCCATGCTTGTTTATATTTCCACCAGCACTTCTTTGAGTGCCTGTTTCCCCATATCTTGGTAAATATTAAATTTATTGAAGCTTTTTCTGGTCAGTTTGAGCAAAAATAGATCTGCCTTTGAGACTAAGCATCTTTTCATAGGTTTTCAGCATTTGTATTTACTCTTTCAAGAATTACCTGTTTGTAGCCTTTGCCACCTTTTAAAATAATCTTTAGTCACGCCAATAATTCTGTTATTCATTTTTTTAAAAGAAAATTTACAGGTAAGGCTAATGTCCTTTGAGTACCATCCTATTCCTTAACATACTGCCCCCAAACGTAGTAGGGGGTGGGTGTGCCGGCCTAGCTGTGGCGTGGTCGGTCTGGGTGGCCTGGACTAGAATGACTGCTCTCTTCCATAAGGTTTTTCTGGGAATGTTCTCATTGTGAAGCCCAGCAAAGGAAACAAACATGTAAGCCATTTTTGAAGTCTCTGCTTTGTGTCCAGTTTGCTACTGTCCCATTAGCTAAAGCAAGTCATGTGGTTAAGGCCACCATCAGTGTGCGAGGGCACTGTTAAAAGGCATAGGTATAAGGAGGTATGAAACTGGGGCCATTATAGAACCAGTCTACCATGGCCCCCCTTTGGCTGCAATTAGTCACATGCCTCCCACATGCAAAATACGCTTTCCCCCATTCCAGGATCCCCAAAGACTTTCCAGTCATGTCCTTATACTTGGAGTCTAAGATCTCATGCTTTACAATCAGATCTGTACGTGGTTCCCTGGATGCAGCTTCTCTTGTTCTGGGCCCTGTGAATTAAAGACAGGTCACAGCTGCCTCCCCCCCCCCCCTGCCGCTCACCTTTCCTTGTGGTGAGACAAGGACAGGACCACAGCAATAGATGCTCTCACTCAAAAGGGGAAGAATGGGAGGAATACTGCATCACTGTCTGTAGCAATCCCAGAATCAGGTGGGAAAAATGTTGCCAGGTTCCCCTATTTTTGCTGGGACTTAGCTTCTAGGTTCTTGCTGCTTCAGAGGTGGTGAATGTGCCTTGATCCATCATTTTCCAAAGCTCTTGGCACCACCGTCTGAGATGTCCTCCCTTTTCCACTTCCTGCCTTGGTCACTCCTGAAGAGAAAACACGCTCTATGAACAATTTCTCATCCTTTTTCCTATCCATAGGTCATTGTATATTCTGAATAATTTGAACCCAGCCCAGAGGTACTTACGACAATACAACCTTCTCAAAAGCTTTGTGGTTTTTCTGTGCATCTTGATTCCGTTTTCCCAAAACCATCCCCATAATTGTTTTAAGAACTTTGTCTTATCTAGGCTTAGTAACTGCTATTCTGGGCATGTCAGACAGTGTTCTTAAGATTCCTAGGTTTGCCTGTGTTCAGCTGAGAGAGTCTGTGGGGCAGCACCTTAAGTGTTTATTCAAGCTTTTGCTTGTGTCAGGTTTCGTACTGCCCCCTTGGCCAAAGCAGGTCACATAGCAAACCCAGAGTCAGTATGGGCAGGTGTTTCAAAATGTCATGGATTCAGGGAGGTACGAAAAAATGAGGCATTGATGTGTTCCATCTACCACAAAAGGTAATTTTGAAAAGTTTGGTGTGATGTGTGTGTGTGAACATGTTGTATGATATGATTCTGCATCTTATTGTTTTCATTCAGTAATATCTTTTGGTGTGTGATCTATTCCTTTTTATTGCTATAAGAATTTCACTGTGACTGTATAGTGCATTTTACTGAGCCATTTCTGTGAGGAATAAACATTTGTGTTATTTCCAATTTTTTCACTATTGCTGTATTTCAGATAGTCTAGGATGTACCTTTTTTTCTCACTTTAACATCTGTAATTCATGATGTCTTACAGGTATTTCACAGGGTTGTTCTTTTGTTGGTACACAAACAGTGATGCACTTTGCAATCAGTGTTTGAGTAGATTTGATGAAACACGGTATCAGCATTGATGAATATCCTTCACGGACTGATCTCCAAATTCGTTGTAACGATTTATGTTCTTATCCTTGCTGTCTTTCCTTGCCAGCATTGGTGCGTGGTTAGATGTTTTCTTGTTTAGGCAACCTGAAAGAAATGAGGCGGTATCTCGCTGCAGTGTTAAGTGCATATCCCTGATTAAACATGACCTCATATGTACTGGTCATTTATATTTCCTTTCTGTGAATTGCCTGTTTAAATCTGTTGCCTGTTTTTTAATAGGATTTTGTATTTTTCTTATTGACTTTTAGGAATTCTTTATACGTGGTAGACTCTAATATTTCATTAATGCATTGCAAATATCTTCTTCCAGTTTGAAGTTTATCTTTTCACTTTAAGTATAGAGTTCTTTTTTATAGATAATTTAAATGTTAATGGAGTTGAATTTTTAAAATCAGTCTTTTTTATGTGTAGGCTTTTGTGTCTTAAAAATTCCTTCACTCCTACTACTGTAACTACTAATATTGGTGGGCACTATTTCTTGAGGAGTTACTGTGGGTCAGGCACTGTTCTATGTGCTTTACACGTAGTCACTTGTTACCTCAACAACCTTATCGAATAGTAATTACTAACTCCACTCTACACCAAGGAATTAGGGGGTCAAGTAGGTGTGGTAGGTTGAATAATGCCCCCTCCCTCCCACAAAGATAATCACATTCTAAACCCTGTAAACTGAATATTACCTTATATGACAAAGGACGAATATTACTTTATGTGGCTAACAATGTAATCAAGTTAAGGATCAAGGATCTCGAGGTGGGGAGAGTGCCCCGCATTGTCCGGGTGTGCCCAGGGGTGATCAGAGGTATCCTTATGAGAGGGAGGTTTTACTGCACAGAAGAAAAGGCAAAGGGACCAAAGTGGCAGTGAGGCGGCCACAAGCCAAGGAACACCAGGAGCCACTAGAAGCTGGAAGAAGCAAGGGGCAGATGACATATTTTCATGTTGTTGTCCATGGGTTTTTGTCTTTAATGAATTATCTCTCTTTTTCTCCTTTTAGGAGGATTAGCTCTGTCTCTTTTTTCTGTTGGGTAATTTTGTTCCTACGAGATCTTTATATGTGTATGACACATGTACTTTCCAATAGGCAACATCACTTTTCACACGGTTCATGTTGTCTTCCCATTCAGACTTCTACATTTTTAATCATATTGATCATTTTTAATTTATATATTTAGCTGTGATTTGCTTAAGAAGACTTTCTCTAACTTCACATTTTCTTCTAAGGTTTTGAGTCTCTTGAATGTTTAGGTTTTTCATCTATCTGGAATTTATTTTTGAGAAAACTGGGTGGGGACATAATTTAATTTTTTCCCCCACTGTGGAGAATCAGTTACCTCAATACCATTATTAAAAGGTCCAATTTCCTCCCTCGGACCTGAAATGTCTCTCGCACGCGTGGATCCCTTTCTTGCCTCCCTGACAGTCCGCTGCTCAGCTGACCTCTCTTTAATACAAACAGTGTTCATTCTAGTTTTACACGGTTTGATGTTCAGCAGGGCAAGCTCCCCCTCTTTTTCAAGCTGGATTTTACTACTGTCGTATGTTTACATTTTTAAGAATTAAAAAGCATTTATTAGAGAAGTTTTAGAGCAGTTTAAGGTTCTTAGCAAAATTGAGGGGAAGGTACAGAGTTTCCCGCACGCCCCCGGCCCCCGCACATGCACAGCCTCCCCGATGATCAACAGACCCAGCAGTGGTGCATTTGTTAGATTCAGTGAACTTCCCCTGCCACATCAGAACCACCCAAGACCACGGTTTACATTAGGGTTCACTCCTGGTGTTTTCCATTCTTTGGGTTTGGACAAATGTGTAATGACACGTGTCCACTATTGCCCTAAAAATCCTCTGTGATCCATCTATTCATCCCACCCTCCCCCCAAAATCCTGGCAACCACAGACTTTTTTACTGTCTCCATGATTCTGCCTTTTCCAAATGTCATATAGTTGGACTCATACAGTGTGTAACCTTGTCAGATTGGTTTCTTTCACTTAGTAAAGCATTTAGGTTTCGTACACTTCTTTTCGTGTTTCGATAACATTTTTTTTTAGTGCTAAATAATGTTCTATCATTTGGTTGTATTGCAGTTTATTAATTCACCTGCAGAAGGACACCTTGATTTCTTCCAAGTTTTGGCAGTTATGAATAAAGCTGCTATAAAAACTGTGGGCAGGTTTTTATGTGGACATAACTTTTCAACACCTGAGGGTAAATATGAAGCACAGTTGCTGGATCATATGGTAAGACTATGTTTAATTTTGTAAGAAACTGCTCAACTTTTTCCAAAGTGATTTTTGTATTTATGTTTTCATATGCATTTTGGAGTCACCTTCTACAATTCCTTGAAAAATCTGGTTGATATTAAAATTGCATTTGCATTGACTTTATAGTTTATTTGAGAGAGAACTGATAACTTTGCTGTAATCTTCCCTTCTCAAAAATGAGTTCTCTCTCCAGTTAGATCACTTTTTATTATCTTCTAGTTAAGTCTTATAGTTGTACTATTTCTTGCACATTTCTTATCAGTTATATTCCAAGTATATAATGTACTGATACCTTTCTTTTCCTACTATGTATTATAATTTGTTAGTACTAGCACACAGGAGCTATTGATTTTTTTGTCACAAAAGTCTGACTTGTAGTCTTATTTTTTTTCTTTATTTCTGGATTTGAGTTGTAGTAAGGAATGTTTTCCACACTTTCTATTCATGCATTTTTTTTCCTAATACTTCTGTGGTTTCACTTTTTATTTTTCGACCTTTGGTCAGTTTGGCATTTATTCTGGGCTTTGGTATAAGGAACCAATCCAGTTTTGCCTTCTTTTCTTGACTGTATAGTGTGCCGTCACCATTCTTTCCTTTCCTCACCAATTTGAGCTACTGCCTTAATTTTGACTACATTTTCATATTTTCATATTTCTGGCTCTTCTGTCCCACTGGCCTGTCTGGCTAGGCAGGCATAGTACCATGCTGTTTTATCAGAGGGGCTTTACAGTGTGTATCTGGTAGGGCTGGTGTGTACATGTGTGAGTGATTTATTCATTTTAGTGCTAGTAGGTCCTTTCATTTTGCAGACATGTATCTTCAGCTGTGGCAGATGTTTAATGTTTATTTTTCATGAGTTTTCTTACGTAGTTTCTATTATCTTTCTATTCCTTGGTGCCCTGTTTTGAAAGTGTTTCTGGCCTCTGGTTCATTGTTTAGGTGTGTCTATTCTGCAACTCAGCCCTTTTATTGAGTCTTTTTACTATCAACAGTTCAATTTTTATTTAGATAGGTGTGTTTCCATAACCTTCTTCTTAATTTGCTATCCTCCTATTTTTCGAAGTATGTAAAATACTCTTAGGATAAAAATTCCTGTCCGAATTGTTCTACTAACTATTCTCTTTGAGTTAAGTTTCCTATTTGCTAAGTTTGTCTCTCCCCCATGGTCGTGCCGTTGGGTGGCCCGTCACTGTGCACTTACCTTTAGTTGTACGTCCGGTACTGTCTGTCTGCTGTCTGCACAGGGCTTTTGTCGGAATGTGTGGGAACCTCCACTGCTGCTTCTATTAGGAAGGGTATCGTGGGGGGCTGAGCTGATGGGCAGGGGGGAGCCTGGTTCTCTTTCCACTAGTGTCCTTTTGGGATACCATCTTGTCTTTATTACCCAAGCGTCACATGCACTGCTCCTCCCTGGAGGCAGACTCCTTCTTGCTGACTCTTGGCTCACTGGGGATGGAGGTGGGAAGGTGCAGGGTTACATCTGTGTTCCTGCTACAGCGTCCCTGCTAGTCAGTCCCAGTGACCCAAGCCTTGTCTGGCTCAGTTTTCTACCATGAGCAGGAAGCATCTTCCATTTTGCCACTATTTTCTTTTTTGGGGGCACCTGCATTGTTTTATATCTGGGCCAGTGGCATCCCTCTTCATTCTCTCAGTTCTCCTTCTCTCCTTTTCTCTCTCTCTCTCCCCGTCTAACTCCCTCTCTCAATCTCTCCCTTTTTTGTCTTTCAGCGATTTCTCACATTTTGTGGTCAACTAGAGTTTCCTTTCTTGTTTTGAACACAAGTGTATATTGGTCATTAAAAGATTTTGCAAGTGTTTTTGTAGATTTGTTGCAGGAGGAGAAGGCTGAAGCCTTGATTTATTTTAGCATGTTGAAACTGAAACTTCATTATTTTTTCTCTTTTCTTCCTTTTTCAAATTTTGAAACAAATTTTTGTTTGTTAAAAAAAAGTTTAGAAAATTATAGCCACATCCAGAGCCATATTTGTATTAAAGAATAGATTATTACAATTTATGGTATATACTTGGTTAGTTGCCCTTTAAATAATAAGTATAGCAATGAGTTAATTTTTAAAAATAGGATATATAGTAAAGTGCAGAGGATGGAATTCTTTCAAAATCCTTAAATTATTTACAGTCTGCATCTAACTTAAAAACTGTGTTCATTGTATAGAAGAGAATAGAGAAGTGTGTAGCAAACACTGATGTACCCTGTTATCTACTACTCTGGCCTGTCAAATGTCCATATCTCACCACATTTCCTTTAGATTAAAAAATAATAGGTAGGATGTTATAGATGCAGTTGAAGTCTTTTACATTGACTTCCTTTATCCTGTGCTCTTCACTACCGCTCCTAAGGAAACCACTGATGGGGTTATTTTGGTTATCTTCATCATGTTTTTGTACAATCATTACATATGAAAGTATCAAGAGACAATGTATTATATTTTGTATGTTTTAAAAACTGTATATTAATGACATCATTGTGCATATCGATATGTAATTTACATTTCAACTCAACTTTGTTTTATTTATTTACTTATTTAATTATTTATTAATTAAGGTATCATTGGTATACAGTCTTATGCTCAGATTTCACATGAGCAACATTGTGATGTTATTTTTCAGGAAGATTGGTTATTTCAGTCTCACCGAGCCCTCTTTCTGGTGTTTCAGGAATTTTGGATTGAAGACGGTTCTTCTGCCTTTTCATAGTCCTGGAGCGATGGGAGTCATCGTATGCGAGTGGCATGGGTGTCAGCTTGGAGGACAAAGTCTCTCCTGCTTCCTGGTCCAGTCACAGTACCTGTCTCTGCTGTCTGTGCCGGTAAGCTGCATGCAGGAGGCAGCCTCTGCGTTGATCCCCTAAGCTGCCGTGGGCAGGGAGGCCCTTGGGATATCCTAAGATGATGGCGGGGGTGTCAGGTGAACAGCGTGGGAATCTGCCACGAGTTCATAGCCCTTTTACGCCTCCTGGTCACCATGCCTGTCTCTGCTGTCTGTGCCAGTTAGTCACGCACCGGGAGTGGCCTCTAGGTTGATCCCTTAAGCTGCCTTTGGCTGGTGGCCCTTGGGATGGCCTAGGGTGATGGCGGACGTTGCTGGCAAGCGATGCGGTTGTTTGCAGGAAAGGCAAAGCCCTTTGGTGCTTCCCACTTGCCATGCCTTTCTCCACTGTCTGGGCCAGTTAGTGACGCAGAGGGAGAAGCCTTTGTGTTAAACTGTGTAGTTGCTGTAGGCGGGGCTGCTCTCCAGCTTGTCTGCAGCAATGGCATGGACAGCAGCTTTGTGTGCAGGGACTGGCCTGGAGGAAAGAGTGGCAGGCTGCTTATTGCAGTGAGGGACCTGGGGCTGCGTTGCCAATCTGGGGGATGAAGCCCCTGAAGCCTCTGAAAGTTCCCAACCTGCTGGGTTGAGTGTGCCAGGCTGATTTTGTTCACCTATTCCTTCTGCTAAACTCTTGCCCCTTTAGCAGCCTTCTGACTGTTGAGAAGTCTTTCAAAGGGCCTGCTTTTCTTTTGTCCCAGGGCAGCTTGTTGTGGGAATCTGTTCGCAGTCTTAGTCTCTGACTTTGGTTTTCAGCCCCTCTAATCTCCAGAGCACCCTGCAGTGTGGGTGTGTGCTCCCAGGGTAGATTTCTAGGGTTGGGTATTTAGCATTCCTGTGTTTCCACTCCCTCCCCGCTCTGATTCTCTTTTTCTCATCCGTGAGCTGGGGTCAGGGGAATGCTCGGGTCCCGCTGGGTGGCGGCTTTTTACTTTACCCTTTTCTGTGAGATGTTCGCTTCTCCCAGATGTAGACTGGCTGGTGTACTGTTACTTCTGGTCACTGTTTTAGAAATAGTTGTACTTGCTGTATTTTCAAAATATATGTGGTTTTGGGAGTAGGTTTCTGCCAAACTTCTCATGCCACAATGTTTTTTCCCCTCCTCAACCTTGTTTTTTTAATTGAAATATAGTTGATATACAATATTATATTGGTTTCAGATGTACAACACAGTGATTCAGTAATTATGTTCATTAACTAAATGCTCACCATGATAAGTGCAGTTACCATCTGTCAAAACACACAAAGAAATTACAGTATTATTGGCTGTAATCTCTATGCTGTCCTTCCATCCCCATGACTTATTTTCTGATTGGAAGTGTGTTCCTCTTTATCCCCTTCATGTATTTCACTCCCTCCTCTCTCCCCTCCTCTATGGCAACCACCAGTCTCAGTCTGTTCTCTGTGTTTATTAGTCTTTTTCTGTTTTGTTTGTTCATTCGTTTGTTTTTTTTTTTAGATTCTACCTACAAGTGAAATCATATGTGCTATTTGTCTGACTTATCTCACTTAGCATAATACCTCTCAGTCCATCCATGTTGTCACAAATAGCAAGAGCTCATTCTTCATTATGGCTGAATAATATTCCTTTGAATATATGTGCCACTTCTTTATTCATCTACTGATGGACACTTATATTGCTTCCATATCTTGTATTTATTGTAGCAATATTTACAATAGTCAAGATGTAGAATCAACTTTTGTTTTTGAGATTTATCCATGTTAATACATGTAGCTCTAATTTGTTCACTTAACAATCCATGCTGTGAATATACCACAATTTACTCTTTTGCTGATGGTCATTTAGGTTGTTTCCAGTTTGTCTTTATTATAAACAGTGGTGATATGAGCATTCTTTAAATGTTTCTTTGTGCATATGCATTAGAGTCTCTCTAGGGTATATACTTATATTTGTAGTGCTCGATTACAGGATATACACATCTTTAACTTAATTAGTTTTTGCCAAATTGCTCTCCAAAGTGGTAGTACCAATTTGCACTTCCACTAGAAGTGTATGAGTCCCTGTTTCCACAGCACTCATCAACAGTGGGTATTACTGGACTTAATTACTCCCACACTTAGGAGGGTGAAATTGTATTGCTGTGTAAACTTAAATAGCATTTCCTGATTATTAATGGAATTGAGTAACCTTTCAATTTTTTATTGGCCATCAGGTTTCACTTCTATGATTTGCATGTTCATTTCTTTGCCCAGTTTTTATTGGATTGTGTTTCCTTGTTAAGAATTTCTTCAGTAATAGTCTGGATATGAATAATTTGTTATATGGCTATAAACATCTTGCCTCAGATTATGGCTTGTCTTTTCACTTTGCTTATGGTATCTTTTGGTATATAGATGTTAAAAAATGTACTTTTAAATAGGTACTATATTCACATGGTTAACAATACTCTTAAGTATAAAGGAAATGATTTCCTCTCTTGTTCCCCATCTGTCAACCCTCCAGCACTTTTATTCATTTCTTGTGCATCCTTCCAGAATTTCTTTGTGTGCCTACTATAAGCAAGCAAGTACAGATATATATCCCTCTGCGGTCAGATATATTTGTCTTTCCTTAATGGTTAGTATTTTTGGTTACTTGTTTAAGTTTTCTTACTCTGAATTTTCAAGGTGTTTTATGTTTTCCTCTTGAGGTTTTATACTTTTACACTAACTTTATCATATTTTAATATGGAAAGTTAATTGCCTTAAAACCGTTGATTGAGTTGCATGTATTTTCTCCCTGATTTGTTCTGAGGACTTCTTCTTGTGGTATGTATGTGGCCCCCATTTGTATGTAGGGCTGTTTTGAATTCATTAGTACTCTGTTTCATTGGTGTATTTATTCATCCCTGTAGAAATAGAACTGTTTTAATTACTATAGCTTTGTAAGAAATCTTAAGATCAATCCTACCATTTCCAACTCCCCAGATTGTCTTGGCTATTCTTGGTCTCATTAGCATTTGATTAGATTTTATTGGAATGGCATGAAATTTATAGATTAATTTGGGGAAGAAGTATTATCTTTTGGATATTGAGCCTTCCTTATCATGAACATAACATATCTAATTATATAAGTATTTTAAGTGTCTTTGGTAAGCATAATATTTTCTCTATAAAACGCTTGCATACCTTTTTGTTAGATTTATTCTTTAATACCTTGTGCTTTTTGTGCTATTATAAATTATGCATTGTTTAAAGATTACATTTTCTAATTGTTTGTTGCTAGTATATAAGATCACAAGTGACGTTTCTCTATTGGTTGTCAAAATCTCCAATCTCTTTTATTCTTTTTTTTATTTGAAGTATTGTTGATACACAATGTTATACTGGTTTCAAGTATACAACACAGTGGTTTAACAGTTACCCATATTATTAAATCCTTACCTCAAGTAGTCCGGTTACTATCTGTCAACATAGGAAGGTGTGTGAATGCAGCAGGGCAGTCGCTGGGCAGCCTGTCTGCCTGCTTCGTTTCACATGCCAATAATTGTACCCAAGGGCATTACTAGAGATAATTCTCAAAACTGATTTATATCTTAGAGGGTTTCCTTCTATTCTAATTTGTTAAGAGATTAAAAAATATAATGAATTGGGTATAAAATTTTATCAGTTGCCTTTTCTGTATCTACTGAGGTGATCACAGATTTTTCTTTTTTAATGTGTTAATGTGGTGATTTACATGAATAGATTCCATTAGAATTTATTTACACTTTGTGTTACTGGGATATCTTGAGGTCATGAGATACTGCCTTCTAAAGTCTGATGTGCTAACATTTTATTTAGAATTTTTTCTCTAATTTCATAAGTGAGATTGGCACATAATTTCATTACTTTAACTGTTCTTGTCTGTCATTTAAGAGTTTACTGGTATCATAAAATCAATTCAAGAGCTTTCCCTTCTTTTCTATTTTCTAAAACATTTTATATAAGACAGAACTGCGTCTTAAATTGTCTGGGCCTGGTGTTTTGGTATTACTCTTGTGAGTAGAGTAACTATTGATTTGCTTTCTTTCATAGGGTTATTCAGGTTTTCCATTTCTTGAGTTTGTTTTGGCAAACCATTTTTCTAAGAAATGGTCCGTTTCATTTAACTTTTCATATGGATTGCATATAGTTGCTCAGAGTAATCTGTTTTGCTTAAAAAACTCTTAAGGCTGTGATAGCTTTTCTTTTTCATTCCTGATGTTGTTTATACTCTTTCCTGATCATTCTTGCTGTGGGTTTGCAATTTTATTAGTTTTTTCAAAGAACATGCTTTTAGTTTTATTAATCCTTTTTATTGATATTCAGTCTTCTTTTAGTTTCATGTATACAGCACAGTGGTTCAGCAGTTATCCATATTATTAAATCCTTACTCCCACTAGCACAGATACTATCCACTTATGTTGATAAGAAGGTGTTACAGAATCATTGGCTATATTCTCTGTGACCAGCCTACATTATGATTGAAAATTTTTGTGCCCCTTTGATGCCAGGGTTCTTGTTTGTGGAGTTGAAGAATGAACTTCGCAAACACTCAAAGTAGGAGAGCAAGTGAGAGGCTTTTATTTAGAGAGAAAGTGAGAGGACAGAGCTACTGCCTCACACCAGGAGGGGACAGGAGAGCCCCAGGGTGGTGCGTTGTCTAGGGGTTTTGTGGGTGGTTGAGAGACAAAGGGCTAGGGATGTACACCTGCTAATCGGTCCCAAAATGTTTATCTTTGAAGAGACACTAAGTTTCTTATTAGTCTTCTGGGTTATTTACAAGAAATTTACTGCTCTGATTTCCTCCAAGGATAGCAGCTTCCTGGTCTGGAAGCATGTCACTCAAGACTGCCTGCTTTGCTCCCAAGGTGGTCTGAGTTATTGTCTGTTTGTTAAACAGTATGTTAAGAACCTTACTTTTTAACTAATAGGGTTTTTAAATGCAATCTTATCTTCAAGATGGAATCCTTCCTGTTTTTACTACATTGTTTTGGGCTTGCTTGCTAAATTGCCCAGGTTACAAATCACTTGATGAGGGCTGGAGGAGGAAAAGCAGCAACTGGGTAAAGTAAAAACTAAGCTGTGTCCCCCAGCAGGCCAAAGCAATTCCCACAATGGATTATCTCACTTTGTTTTTTCCGGAGGCCTTCCCCCTGCTCTGTCTAAGCTCATGGTCCCTGTCTCACCTCTATCACTTTCACTCTCCCGACACACTTACCTCCACCCTTCCCCCATGGTAACTGCCAGTTCCTTCTCAGTGTCTGTGAGTCTACTGCTGTTCTGTTCATTCTGTTTTGCTTTGTATTTATATTCCACAAATAAGCAAAATCATGTTTTATTTGTCTTTCTCCACCTGGCTTATTTCATTGGCATAATACTCTCTAGATTCTGTCCATGTTGTTGCAAATGGCAGGATTTCTTTTCCTTTATGGCTGAATAATATTCCATCATGTATATGCACCACATCTTCTTTATCCATTCATCTACTGATGAACCCTTAGGATACTTCCACATCTTGATTATCATAAATAGTGTGGATGTAAACATAGAGGTGCATATATCTTTTCAGATGAGGGATTTTGTTTTTTGGGGGGTAAATTCCTAGAAGTAGAATTGCTGGGTTGTATGGTTATTTTTATTTTCAGGTTTTTGAGTAACCTCCATACTACTTTCCACAGTGGCTGCACCAGATTACAATCCCACCAACCATATAGGATGGTTCCCTTTCTCCACATCCTCGCCAACACTTGTTATTTCTTTTCTTTTGGATAATAGCCGTTCTAACTGGTGTGAGGTGATATCTGGTGATTTTAATTTGCATTTCCCTCATGATTAGCAATGTAGAGCATTTTTTCATGTGCCTGTTGGCCGTATGTTCTTCTTTGAAGAAATGACTGTTCAGTGCCTTGGCCCAATTTTCAATTGGGTTATTTGTTTATTTGGTGTTGAGGTGTATGAGCTCTTTATATATTTTGGATGTTAACCTATTATGGGATAAATGATTTATAAATGTATCCTCCTATACTGTAGGATGCCTCTTTGTTCTACTGATGGTGTTCTTTGCTGTACAGAAGCTTTTCAGTTAGATGTAGTCCCACTTGTTCATTTTTATTTTGTTTCTCTTGCCCAAGGACATGTGTCCAGGAAAAAATTGCTCATATTTATGTTCAAGAGATTTTTGCCTATGTTGTCTTCTAAGACTTTTATGGTTTCATGTCTTACATTCAGGTTTTTGGTCCATTTTAAATTTACTTTTGTGTATGGAGTTAGGCAGTAATCCAATTTTATTCTCTTGTATGTAGTTGTCCAGTTTTCCCAACATGAGTTGTTGAAAAGGCTGTTGTTTCACCATTGTATATCCATGGCTCCTTTATCATATATTAATTGACCATATATGTGTGGATCTCTATTGTGTTGCATAGATTTATGGGTCTGTTCTTGTGCCAGTACCAAATTGTTTTGATTACTGTGGCTTTGTAGTAGAGCTTGAAGTCAGGGAGCATAATCCCCCCAGCTTTATTCTTCTTGCTTTGGGTATTCGGGGTCTTTTGTAGTTCCATATGAATTTTACAACTATTGTAGTTCATTGAAGAATGCTGCCGGTATTTTGATAGGGATTGCATTGAATCTGTAAATTGCTTTGGGTAGAGTGGTCATTTTGATAATATAAATTCTTCCTATCCATGAGCATGGGATGTATTTCCACTTATTGTGACTTTAATTTTTCTCTTAAATGTCTTATAGTTTTCAGGCTATAGGTCTTTCACTTCCTTTGTTAAATTTATTCTTAGGTATTTTATTCTTTTTGATGCAATTGTAAATGAAGTTGTTTCCTGATTTCTCTTTCTGCTAGTTCATTGTTAGTATATAGAAATGCAATAGATTTCTGTGTATTAAATTTATATCCTTCAACTTTGTTGAATCCAGTTACTAGATCTTATAGTTTTTTGGTGGAGTCTTCAGGGTTTTCTATGTACAATATCATGTCATCTGCCAATAGTGACTGTTTAAATTCTTCCTTACCACTTTGGGTGCCATTTATCTCTTAGTGTTGTCTAATTGCCATGGCTAGCACCCCATATTGAATAAAAGTGGTCAGAGTGGACATTCTTGTCTTGTTCCTGATCTTAGAGGAAAAGCTTTCAGATTTTCACCATTAAGTATGATGTTAACTGTGTGCTTGTCATATATGGCCTTTATTATGTTGAAATATATACCCTCTATTCCCATTTTGTTGAGAGTTGTCATCACGAATATGGACGTTGAATTTTGTCAAATGATTTTTCAGCATTTATGGGGACAATCATTGGTCTTTATCCTTTTTGTTAATGCGGTGTATGGTATTGATTGATTTAGTGATATTATACCATCCTTGCATCCCTGGAATAAATCCCACTTTGTTATGATGGATGATCTTTTTGATGTATTTTTGAATTTATTTATATTTTGTTGAGGATTTTTGCATCTATGTTCATCAGGGCTATTGGTCTATAATTCTCTTTTTTTGGAGTATCTTTACCTGGTGTTGATATTAGAATGATGCTGGCCTCATAGAATGAGTTTGGAAGTATTCCCTCCTCTTCTGCTTTCTGGAGTCCTTTAGGAAGAGTGGATATTAACTCTTCTTTAAATGTTTGGTAGAATTCAGCTACAAAGCCATCTTGACCTGGAGTTTTGTTCTTTGGGAGTTTTTTGACAACCAGTTCAGTTTTATTGATGGTAATTGGTCTGTTCAGATTTTCTGTTTCTTCCTGGGTCAGTCTTGGAAGGTTGTATTTTTCTAGGAAGTTGTCCATTTCTTCTAGGTTGTCCAATTTATTGGAATATAATTTTTCATAGTATTCTGTAAGAATTCTTTGTGTTTCTGTGGTATCCATTGTGACTATTCCTTGTTTCTGATTTTGTTTATTTTTGTACTTTCTCTTTTTCGATATGTCTGGCTAGGGGTTTATCTATTTTATTTTCTCAACGAACCAGCTCTTAGTTTCATTAGTTTTTTCTATTGCTTTATTCTTTCTATACTATTTATTTGTGCTCTGATCTGTATTATGTCTCTCCTCCTACTAAGTGTGGGTTTGATGTGTTGTTGTTTTTCTACTTTCTTTAATTGTGAGTTTAGAAGTGTAAATAAATAAGGGATTCCTTTTGTTTCTTGATGTAGGCCTGTATTGCTATGTAATTCCCTCTTAGAACAGCCTTTGTGGAGTCCCACAAGTATTGGACTGCTGTATTTTTTTTGTTTTCAATTGTCTCCATGTATTGCTTGATCTGTTTTAATTTGGTCATTGATCCATTGATTATTTACAAGCATGTTATTTAGCCTTCACATGATTTTAGGCTTTTTTGTTTTCTTTGTGTAATTTATTTCTAGTTCTATACCATTGTGGATCTGAGAAGCTGCTTGATACAGTTTTAATCTTTTTGAATTTATTGAGGCTCCTTTTGAGGCCTAGTATGTGATCTGTTCTGGAGAACATTCCATGTACAGTTGAGAAAACTGTAGGTCAAGATGGCTTCGTAGCTGAATTCTACAATTCCATAGTCTATTAAATCCATCTAATTTAATATATTGTTCAATGCCTGTGTTTCCTTCTTTGTTTTCCATATGGTTGATCTGTCTGTTGATGTGAGTGGTCTGTTAAAGTCTCCTCAAATGAATTTGTTGTAATGTATTTCCCCCTTTAATTCTGTTAATACTTATTTTACATATTTAGGTACACCTGTGTTTAGTTGCTTAGATATTTATAATGATTATATTCTCTTGTTGGACTGATCCTTTTATCAATATCTAATATCCTTCTTTGTCTCTTGTTACTTGTTTTGAAATCTATTTTGTTTGATATAAGTACTACTACTCATGCTTTTTTCTCCCTATTGTTTGCATGAAATACCTTCTTCCATCCCTTTACTTTTAGTCTGTATATGTCTTTGGGTCTGAAGTGAGTCTCCTGTAGGCAGCAAAAGATGGATCTTATTTCTTCATCCATTCTTCCACTCTATGTCTTTTGGTTGGTACATTAAGCCCATTTTCATTTAAGGTAATATTATTTGTAATTATTTAAGGTAATTATTGTTAGATGTGTACTTATTGCCATTTTGTTGTTTTATTTGTTTTCATAGCTCCTCTCCATTCCTTTCTTCCTCTCTTACACTCTTTTCTTGTTATTTGATGGTTTTCTGTAGTGCTGTGGTTGGATTTCTCTTTTTGAATTTTTTGTATCTATTATTATTATAGGCTTTAGATTTGTGGTTACCAAAGGCTCAAGGATAGCTTCCTTACTATATAACATTCTATATTAAGTTTCCGATTGCTCTATTTCAAACACAGCCTAAAAGTGCTTTTTTTTCTTCTTCTTTCTCCACACTTTATGTATTAGATGTCCTAATCAAAACTATTTAGCCTTCGGAACATTTTCATCTACAGCAATCCCTTTAACATCCTGTAATGCTGGTTTTGTTGTTATAAATTCTTTGAGCCTTCCTTCACCTGGAGATTATTTAACCCCTGCTTCAAATGAAATTATAATCTTGCTGGGTTGAGGATTCATGGTCAAAGGTCTTTCTGTTTCAGTATGTTAAATATTTCATGCCTCTCCCTTGTGGCCTGTAAAGTTTCTGCTGAGAGGTGTGCTCATAGCCTGATGGGGTTTCCCTTGTAAGTAATCTTTTTTCTCTCTCTGGCTACTTTGAATATTTTCTCCTTATCCTTAATCTTTGCCAATTTAATTATTGTATGTCTCGGTGTTTTCTCCCTGGGGTTCCTTTTGTTTGGGGCTCTTTGTACTATATGTTTATTTCCTAGATTGGGGAAGTTTTCAACAATTATTTCCTCAAAGAGACTTTCTATCCCTTTCTCTCTCTCTTCTCCTTCTGGTACCCCTATTGTGTGAATATTGTTTCATTTGGATTGGTCTCCGATTCTTTCATTCCTAGAGATCCTTTTTTTTCTCTCACTCCTCAGATTCCTTGTGTTCTTGTTCTCCAATTTCCATCTCACTGAGTATCTCCTCTACTTGCAGAAATCTATTAATTCATTCCCTCCATTTTGTGTTTCATTTCAGTTATTGTATTCTTCAGCTCTTATATCTCTGTTGAAGTCCTTCCTGGGATCTTTAATACTTTTCTGCAGATCAGTAAGCATATTTATGACTTTTTCTTTGAAATCTTTATCAAGAAAATTGGTGGTCTACTTTTCATTTAGCCCTCTTTCTGGTGTCTTATCTTGTAGCTTTGTTTGGAACATATTCCTCTGCCTCCTCATTTTGTCATGGTTTCTGTGTTTCTTCCTTTGTATCATATGGATCTGTTATGCTTTCTGATCTAAAGAGTAATGGCTTTATGAAGAAGATGTACGTGGTTCCCAGAAGGTCAGGTCCCTTTCCTCTCCAGTGCCTACTTCTCCCTTGCCGTTGGTGGGCAATGGGTGGGATTGTCTTTCTGTCTGTCTGCTGGGTTTAGTGGTTTTTACCAGTCTTCTAAGGCTGATGGTTTGCCTCAGCCTGGCCTCTGGGTTCGGAGCAGTGGTTTCTGCTAGGACCATTGTGGGCAGGTCTGCCTTCTACCTGCCCTGCAATCATAGAGTGGGCAAGGCAGTGACAGGGCAGGTTTCACAATGCCAAGGTGCATGGGCTCACAGAGGTGGCAAATCTCCCAGTTGCAGAACCCTCTGGTGCTCAGCAGTGTCAGTGAACTACATGGAGGGATGGTGCATGGCAGGTTGAGGCCACAATTGGCACTGTGGAAGGTCCCATGGCCTCATGGTGGTGGCGCAATGTGAGCAGTGGGGGGCCACACGGGCCAGGAGTAGGAGCGAGTTGGGTGGCAGGGGGCCCCTCCAGCAACAAAGGCAGCTAGTTGTGCTCCAGTGGTACACAGCTGCTGCAGCAGCAAGTCCCCCAGATGGTGCCTAGCAGCAGCAAGGCATGCAGCACCTGGCCTGGCCACCCTTGGGGAGGAAGGGACTCTTGGAGCTGCTCCTGCAGGTACCTCCCCAGTGGGGCTGGAACAGGGCTGTGAAAGCTGAGAGAGTCTCCCTGTGCCTGCCAGGCAGCAAAGTCAGATGCTTCTGTGCCCAGGGGGCTGGCCCAGTGGTGACACACAGGGAGGTGCCTCAGTGCTGAGCTGCCAGCCCAGGGGATGGATCACCTGGGGCTCCTGGGAGTGCTCAGCTTTCCGGACTGAGGGAAGATTTGGGGAGGTGTCACCCCCCTGCCCGTCCTCCTGCAGAGACAACCCTGGCCAGTCCTGGCCCCTCTGGCTCCCCTCTGACTGCCGACAAGTCTTTCAAACTGCTGTGTCTGTGTGGGGTCTTGGTGGGCCCAGTGGAGCATGCCTGTCCTTTGCAGGCGGCTGGGGTCTCAGCCTCCCAGAGTGCTCCCACTGTCCCTGGTGTCTAGTCCCGCCCATCACCAGAGCCCAAGGCGATGTGGACTTGTGTTCGTGGAGCAGATCTCCAGGGCCAGGTGTGCAGAGGTTCTGGGCACCTATCCCCTCCCCACTCTTCCTCTTCTTCCCGTCTGTGGGCTGGGTTGGGGGAAGGGATGGGGTCCTACCTGGTTGCGGCTCGGCCACTTTACCCTTTTCTGTGTGGTCTTCTCTTCTTCCCCAGGTGTAGATGGTGTATTCTGCAGTGTTCAGTTCATTTTCAGATTTCGTTGTATTTGCTTCCTTGGCCTGTGTGTGGGAGGAAGTTTCCGTTTTCCCTTCCTACTCAGCCATCTCAAGGCTTCTCCCAATTAATCCTTTCTAATCATTTGTTTCCTATTTTTAAAAATCTCTGCTCTTACCCTATTTTCTGCCTTCTGTTTTCTTTAGGTTTACTCTGCGGTTCTTTTTATAATTTCTTGAGTTGAATGCTCAGATCTCTGATGTTTAGTGTATAATTTCATTGTGTTTCTCTAATTGCAGGGTTCTGTATACATCTGTGGGTCAAGTTTATTTGTAGTTCAGATCTTCTATAGACTTATCATCAGTTTTTATTTATGAAAGTCATTGAGAGGCCTATGGTGAAATTTCCTGACGTAATGGTAATTTGTCAGGTCTTGTAACATTGTCAAATTTGTTGTAGGCATTTTGAGGTTGTTTTTAGAATTTGTTTTATCTGCCTGGTAAATGGCCACTGTTGTCATTATTATTTCTCTTTAAATCCCTACTGCTTGCCTTGTACTCTACTGCCAGATATTAATATAACCAGGACAATTTAAAAATTTTGTATTTGGCTTATGTTTCTAATCCATTGTTTAAATTATTAAATTGATGTATTTTTATTGATGTATAATTCACAGACCATAAAATTCATCCTTTAAAATTGATTTATAGTGATATCTATCTATCTACCTATCATCATCATCATCTATCATCTATAGTGGTCTATATTCACACAGTTGTGCAATCATCACCACTATTTCCAGAACATTTTCATCTACCCCAAGAGAAACACTGTGCCCATTAGCTGTGATTCTTCATTTTCTTCTCCCCTGTCCCTTGGCAGCTACAAATCTACCCTATGTCTCTGTGGATTTTCTTATTCTGGACATTACCTATAAATGGAATCACTTAACATGTGCCCTTTAGTGTCTGGCTTCTGTCACTTAGAATGACATTTTCAGGGTTCACCCAGGTTGTAACATGTGTCAGTACTTTATTCCTTTTTATGGCTGAATCACATTCAATTGTATGGTTCTATGATACAATGTTTATCAATTCATCACCTGACGGGTTTCCAACCCATTATTTTTATCTTTATGTGTGCTTGTGTCTTTCAAGTTTTTCTTATAAACAACAAAGGGAAAAATTACATTTCTAAGATGTAATCTAAGAATCTCTGTGCCCTTGGGATTTATTTCTAGCATCTTATTTTGTCATTTCTATTTATCATGTTATTTCCTTGCTACTGGTTTTTTTCTCCTTTTCTGTCTTCTATTGGATTGAGATAGAGACTTATTAATTTTTTGAGTGTATTATTCCCTTTCACTCCAACTACTGGGTTGCAAATCTTACATTGCATGTCAAAGCCCTCCAAAAATCTCTTTCTCCCTTCTGAATATAAAGACTTTATAATGCTTTGATTTTTTAAAAGATGCTTTGATTTTGATGTATGTATCTTTGATGTATTCTATCTTATATGTAATTGTTGTCCAGCATTTTAATTCCACTTTGACTCTATGTTTCTCAAGTTGTATGTCTTACTGTGTTACTTACTTAGATTTATGCTTATTTATCGGTTTCTTGAATTCCTTTCTTCCAAGTTTAATTTCAATCTTCTGGAAGTACATGCTTAACTAGTTTTTCTGGTGATAATTCTAGGTTAATTTTTCTTTTATCTAAGCACTGGAAAGGCATTCCATTGTTTTCTCTGTTTACCTGTTGCTGTTGAAAAGTCTGTCAATTTGATTGTTGATCTTTAGTAGGTGGACTATCTTTTTGCTTTGGTTACTTTGAAGATCTCTTTGTTGATCTGCTCTTACACTATTGTGGTTTTATTTTTATTTTTCTTGCTCAGCAGTAATTTCTGGGTCTGTTGACTCATGCATTTCATCACCTGTCAGCCATTATTGCTGAATATTGCCTTTGTCTAAACTCACAGTTCTTTACTTGGACCTCCTATTAGATGTGTGTTGATATTTCCACTTTGTCTATTGTATCCTTAATCTGTTTTATGTTTTCCATCTCTTTATCTCTTTGGGTTACATTCTCAACAGGTATGCTGCTCTAGCTCTTGATTCTAACATGCCACTTAAGGTATCTGTTGAACTTTTCGATCCTATTTCTATATTTTTCATTTATAGAAGTTCCCCTTGGTTCTTTTTCATCTCTGCCTGTTCTTGTTTTTGCAGCCTTTAAAAAGAAATCTCTTAAGATTTTCCACTCTTCTTTTGATTTTAATCATTTTAAATATGTTTTATATCAAACTATTTTAGTACCTGAAATTCTTGTGGGTTTTATACTGCTGTTTCTTATGTCTGCTGACTTTTGCTTGTTCTGAGTTTTTCCTTAGGTAGATTAGTAGTTTTTTATTTTGAGCTCATATTAAACAGGTTTATCTTTGAGAATCCTGCATGGCCTGGATTGAGAGCATGTCCCTCAACAGTGGTTTTATATTTGCTTCTGCAAGATGCTCCAGTGGAACAACTGGTCCAGTACCAATTTTTATGCCTATTCTCACTTTGGGGGTTTCTGAACCCCAAGGATAGTATACATTTGAGCTCCAAAGGTACATATACAGTAGGTCCATGGTTATGAATTCTTAAGGGAAGCTTTTTCTCTCATGCATCTGTAGAATCAGACATTTTCCCTGATTTCTCTGAACCAATGGATAAACTTTTCTCTAGAACCCTCTTTCACTGAGGTTGCATTCCCTTAGAATATCTCATATTTATTGAAGTGTCTCAATTTATGATTATTTACCTTGCTTGGGTTCAAGGTTTTATTTCTGTGCCTGCTTGTTTATGAAAACCCAAGCCCTAATTTGTTCATGTTTTCTTTTCTGATTTATCTTTTTCTTTTTGATAGTTTCTGTTTTCTTCAGCTATGCATTTAAGAGTATTTGTTATATTTTCTCTAGCATTACATGTGGTCATAGATTATTTTTTGTAATAATGCTCACTTTACTGCCAGGAACTGAAATATTTTTAGTAAGTATTTTAACATCAGACATAATATAGACGAGTGCATATAACAAATTCATAGTTTAATGAATAATTATAATCACCCCCAGATCAATTACTAAATCTTTGCCAGTACCCAAGAACTTCTCTTTATGATAGAGAGGTATCTTCTCTTCTCTCATTATTCTGACTTTTGTGATATCCATTTTTTTTTACCTCTCTTCATAGTTTTGTTGCTTATATGTGTCTCTGATAAAGCACAGTTTAGTTTTGACTGTTTTTAAATTATATCTACTTTTCTGTTCTACATTATGTTTGCGGGTCTTATTTATAATGTGTGTAGCTGCACTTAATTCATTTTTGTTGCCATATTCAATTGTGAGCACATATCATAATTTGCTTGTCTCTTCTGTTCCTGGAGGCAGTTGAGTTGTGTTTGGTTTTTGCTATTACAATGAATGCTGCAGTGAGTACTGATGGGCATGTTTCCTGGTACCCATGGGCCAGGTTTCTGTTGGATGTATACCTAGGAGTAGAACTGCCGGGGCATATATTGTGCACATCTCCCACCTTTTAAGATAATGCCAAACTTTTCTGCCAATCGGTAAGACCAATACACACTCTACCAGCCATGGCGAGTATTCCTATTACTCTGCAGAGTTACCATCATTTGTTACTATAAGTCATTAAAATTTTTGCCGATCAGATTAGAATGTATTTGTAAATAACAAATGTAAATTACATTTACAAAATACATTTACATTATTTTGATTTTATTTCCTTGATGACTAATGTGAGTGAGCATCTTTCTATGTTTATTGGTTATCTGGATTTCCTGATTCTGAAGTGCTTTTTCAAGTCTTTTTTCCAATTGTCTATTGGATCTTTAAGTCTTACTGATTTGTGGGAGTTCTTTACACATTTTAGGTACTAGTCCTTGTTAGTTGTAAGAGCAGCAAATATCTTCTTCGATTTGATGCCCTGTCTTTTTACATTTTATGTGAAGAGCATAAATTATTAATTTTAATGTAGTTAAGCTTATCGATTTTTTTAAAAAGTCTTGATCAAGAAATTCTTTCCTGCTTCAAGATCATAAAGATGTTCCTAGTTTTCTTCTAAATGTTGCTTTTTCAAATGTAACTGGAAATGATTTCTGTGTATGGGGTAAGATAGGGGTCCTGTTTTTCCCTGTCTTGGGAAATACGGATACCCAGTTGGCCCAACACAATATACTGAAAAAAGTTCATCTTTTTCCTACCAATCTGCAGTGCTACCTCTGCTGTATATAAAATTTCCATGTATATGTACATCTATTTCTGATTTCTCTATTCAGTTCCATTGATATATTTGCCTAATCTTGCTCACTTCCTTACTGTGTTAACCATACATGTGTATTAAGTCCTGTTATTCATCAGGGCAAGACCCCCCTGCAAACCTTTTTTTCTTCAAGTGTTCCTTAGCTATTTGTGTGGCCTTTCAAACTTCTATATAGATTTTAGAATGAGTTTGCCAAAATCACCACTGAAATTATGATTGAGATTGTAATTATTCTGTAAATCAGCTTGGGGAAAACAAGCATCATGATATTATAAATGTTCTAATCCATCAACATGGTACAGCTCTCCATTGACTTTAGTGTCTCTCATTTAGCATTCTCTTCATAGAGACTTTGAATATCTTTGTTGATTTTATTCCTGTGTACTTTTCATGCTGCTATAAATGGTATCTTTCAAAAGAGTACATTTTATTACTGTTTGTGCTAATACGTGGAAATAGAATTGATTTTGTTGTACCAATTTTTTAAACCTTATTAAGCTCTCACTAATTTTAATGACGTATCTTATATATTTATTTTAATTTTCTGCCTACATAGTCACATACTCTTGCTTCTTTCTTTCATATCCTTATATTTTCTGTTTTATTTCTTGTCTTATTAATCACACTAGGACCACAGTGTGCAGGGAAGAACTGACGTGGTAAAGTAGGATCTTTGTCTTGTTCTGTGTTTGAAGGGGAGCACTTATAAGATTCTACTCTAAAGAATGTTTGCTATAGATCTTCATCTCTGGTAATTAAAGTTTCTTTCTATTTCTACTTAGCAAAGAGGAAACCATGAATATGCATGAATTTAGACATTTTTCAGTGTTTTTTTTTCTCTACTCTTGAAATGCTCATGTTTTCCCTCCTTTAATCTGATCATGTGGTTTGCTAATGTTAAATTAATTTTGCATTTCTGGGTTTAATCCTACTTTATCATAAAGCATCATCCCTTTTCTAAATTGCTGGCTTTGGTTTGCTGGCATTAGGATTTTGGCATCTATATTATGAGTAAAATAGGTTTCTAATTTTCCCTTTCTTGAGTTGATCTTGTTGGGCTTTGTAAAGTAATTATTCCAGCATCACAAATGAGTTGGGGATATTTTGTTTGTTTTCTTTGTATTCTCTGGAAGGGGTTGTGTGAAATTGGTGTTATATCTTCCTTAAATGCTTGATGAAGTTTATTGGCAACACCATCTGGACATACAGGTTTTAAGAAAAAAAAATTGAAATAATTGTAGATTCATGTGCAGTTGGAAGAGGTAATACAGAGAGGTCCCATGTACGCTTTACCCAGCTTCCTCCAAGGTAGCATCTTGCAAAACTATAGTATAATGTCTCAGGTAGGATATTGATATGTGTATAATCAAGGTACAGAATATTTCTATCACTGTAAGGATTTCACATGTCCTTTTATAGCTACACTCAGTTTCCTTCTACCCTCATACCCTTTTAAAATCCCTGACAGCCATGGATCTGCTCTCTAGTTCTATAATTTTACCTGTTCCAATTTTATGTTTCTTCTTGATTCAGTCTTGGTAGGTTTTGTTTATGGGATTTTATTCATTTCTTCTAGGTTATCTAATTCATTGGTATATAATAGTTAATAGTAGCCTCTTATAATCTTTTTATTTCTCTAATAGCAGTTAGAATGCCTCCTCTTCATTTCTGATTTTGTTTATTTGAGGGTTCTATTTTCTTAGTCTAGCTAAAGATTTGCCAATACTCTTTTCAAGAAAACTCATTCACTTTTTCAAAACTTTTCTATATTAAAAAAAAAGTTTTTATATCTTATATATTATGTATTTCCTAAATTTGACCCTTAATACCATGTACAAAGTCTACCCAAAATGGATTAAAGACTTGAATGTAAGACTTGGAACTGTAAGACTTCTGAAAGAAAATAAGAGAAAAGCTTTACAATAATCTTGGCAATTTTCTTCTGGATATTCTACCAAAGCATAACACAGATATGTATGTAGGGAAGGTGGTGGATACATTTAACCAAAGTGGGTATCATGGCTGCTAAGAGATGAAGGCCCTCAGTAGAGTCTGGACTACTTCACTTCCACTTTCCTAGGGCCTGGAAAAGTCTGTGTACTCGCAGGAGGATGTCTTCCTGCCAAAGTGTTCTTTGGTCTACCATCTAAATGATCGTGCATCGATTCTCCTCCTCCTCCTCCTCCTCCTCGTCATTTAGCCAAGCCAAGATGCGAGGGAAAACCTGGCAGCTGAAGCCGTCACGGACCGCATTGTCCACGTGGTCCTGCGGGACCTCCAAGCTGGGGAAAACCCGGCAGCAGCCCAGGCACCTGAAGCCGTCGTCCAGGGCGGATGTTTGTGAGGCCTCTTCAGCCTCCTCAGCCACTTCCGAATAAGCCAACTTGTCTCTTTTCCTCTTCTTTGAGGCGGGCTCCACCTCATCCCATGACACAGCCACACCTCTTTTCATCTGGACACGCCTGTAGTAAATCTTCGTGACGCGTGCCCTTCCCAGGTACGGTGGAAAGGAGTCTTCGGTAGACAGGGAGAGAGCTTCCCGTTCCTCCAAGACCTTGGGGAGAGTCACCTCATGAGGCTCAGGACAAAGAAGATCCTGATGCCACTGAGGGATTCCTCCTCCTCCTCCTCCTCCTGGGAAAGGAAATTTCAGACATGAGAAAACTAGAATAAGTGTGTGAAGTCTGTAGGAGTTGAGATGGTCATGAGAATATTCCTATGTGGGCACATGGCCTGGAAGTACACACATATGTGAAATCACAGAATGCCGTGTGACATACATTACCTGAGGTATGTGTGTGGTGTGATTACGTGGGATTGAGGGTGTGGAGGTCTGTGTGTGCTCTGGGACACACCTGGTGAGTGCTTCTGACATTGGTAAGGGGGTGGTGAATGATGGTGTACATGTGTGTGGTGCGACAATACATGTGAACAGGGGTGGTACGTGTTCTTACTGTGAAACGGTTAAAGACGGAGCATGTTGGAGGAAGTATGCTTGAGTCTCCCAGAAGCGCAGCTCTCTGAGGGGCTGAAGGTTTTGTGGGTGCGGGGTATGCGGAATAGAAAGCCTGTATATGAAAGTGCATTCATTTCAGGGCCTATGAGTGTTTGAGTGCTTAGGCTGGCTCTAGTGGGGGAGCTAGAACAAGTTACCTGTGTGAAAGGGTGTACATTATTTACAGGTTAGTGTGGAGACAGCAGAGTCTGAGAATGATGGTGTGAGGAGGGAAGGTGGAAGTGTGTATCTGTGTAACGCTCGTAGAGAATGGGAAGGACGCATCTGGAATGAAGGGATGTGTGTATGAGAGAAAAAGTGATAGGAAGGAATAGTGGGGCTCTATCTGGTATGAAGGAATATAGTGTGTGTGTGTGTGAGTGAGTTTGTGCTGATCTGAGGGAAGAGGTAATTGAATTCCCACCCTGTTACCAGCAGAGCCCACCATCTCACAGCTGTCCCAGTGTTCACATGGGGAACTGCCCTGTCCTTGAAAGCACACCCCCAACTTGTCCCTCTGCAGAGGCTTCAGTCTTAGTTCCTCTGCCCTGAAGCCCTTTCCTGTGTTTGAAGGGAAAGTGAAGTAAGTAGGGATTGGGCCGAGCCACACCAGCTATTCATCCCGTCCAGCCTTTGTGTCTCCCTTACCGTCCTCAGCAGCAGCAGGAAGCTTTCCTGGACTTGACACTCAGGAGAAATACTCCGAGACAGAGGGCTCTTCTCCCGGTGTCTGACTGCGGTCTGGGACCACCACACGTGCCTCCGGCTGAGGAGAATCCTCTTGAGAATTCTGGAATTCTGAGGAATGGAATACAAGAAAAGAGATGTGGCATTTTCTGGGATCTCTCTCCATTCAAAAAAGACAAGTTAAGTCGATAATCAGGTTAGGCATTGAAACCTGCCGCCCCCACCCCCCATGAAATTAAGCATTTGAAACTTCACTTGCTCGAAAATATAAGGAAACAATTAGAAAAATTGTGTGTAGTAGATGTCAGTGATATTGGGCATCTTGTATGTGATGTTTCTAAAGATGTCTACTGCAGTATATCAGAGGCTCAGATTCTCGCCTAGTACATAGTCAGTTGCCTGTATTATTTGATGATATTACTCTACTTACTGGAAGAATATACTTGGAGTATATATACATGGGTTCAGTGCTTCCGTCTGTCAGCTGGGGACCATCAAACCAAAGTGCCCATCTCCTGCCCCCGGGGGGAGTCCGAACGGACAGGAGAGCCCTCACGCCCACCTCTCGTCCCCGGTCTCCTCTCGCAGGTGTCTGCTCTGGGGAACCTGACAGGGGCCTCTGTTGCCAGAGCTGTGCAGGGCCAGGGCTTGGGGGGAACTGCTGAGTTCTGAGCTGGAGTAGGGGACTCCAGGAGGGCCTCCACGGTTGGCTCCAGACTACCCCTCCCAGCGCTGGCCCCTGCCCTGCTCTCCAGAGTTTACGTACCCTTAAATGGCACAGCTGTCAGTGGCCTTCTCAGTGTGCCACCCTCCTCCGTGTCCCCTGCCCACACAGGGCTCGGACTCGGTAGTTCATCTGTACTTATCATGTTAATCGCCTATCTTGAATTTTACACCTTCTCAATTTACAGATTACTTCTAGCTTGCTCTTTTTTCCCAGTAAAATACGTATATTTCTTAAATCAGCTCTACTGTGAATTTGAATATATCCTGAAAATCCCCAGATAGGTTTTCTTCCTCTTCCTCTACATTTCCAATAAAAAGACTGTGCCTTTAAATTCACAAACTTCAGCAAATAAAAAGGTAAATTCTTATTCCTGACAAAATAACCCATCCTCTGTTTAAAAACTGCAACCCAATGTGTACTTCTCCAAATTGCATCCACTTTGTCTTTTAGGTGGCTAGAGAGTGTCTGGAGGTCGTGCGGGGATGGGAAAATTTGGTGGACATCATATGGAAGTGTGGCGAGTATAATCTGATGTGTATGTGCCTGTCATGTTTCTTCAACAATTTTAGGTAGTGCGTCTAGAGATGAGATGGCCCAGATGTGTGAAGGTGGTGTGATGAGCTGGGTGATGTGAAGCATAATTTTGTATTTATGGAGGCAGTTTATCTTCCATGTATTTATGAGTAACCTGTGTTTTATGTGCTATGAAAGTTTAAGTAGTTAGATAATATCTATTTGATTTATAGGAAAGACTGTGAGGATTTGAAGAACTTTGTGAGATGTGTTGAGACAACGAAAGCGTAACCGAGTGGCCACGTGAAGACTAGATAGGAGAGAGGTCACTAGATGGATGGTGGAATTTGGGGATTATGTGAAGGGACTAAGAGCCTGGGAACAAAGAGGAGTTTTAGACGTTGTTATACAATTGTGATGGTTTCAAGCACTTTTGGTGTGAAATACAGGGCTACAAGAGTGGGATTATCAGTGGGGTCAGAGACCGTGGTACTGAAGGAATGATGTTAGAGAAAGTAAATTAGAGGAATGTGTGTGCCGAAAAGTGAGGGTGTGATGGTTAAACACATGTGGATATCAGCTTGGGAGTGTGAGTGTGAGTGAGTGTGAGTACCTGTGGGTGTAATGGTGTGTCACGCCTGTGTGATTATGAGGACAGGAGGTGGCTTAATGCAAGAACTGAGGGGCCACTTTCAAATCTGTGGCCACTCTTCATGCACAAGAGGACATACCCGTCACATCTGGACAGGGCGTTGTATCAGCAAACCCCTGTTTGTACAGAGGAGCTTTGCTCTACTCTGTAAGACAAAGGAGGAATCTATGGGTTCCTGCATGGGAAAATTGTTCTGGACCTTTCTGGCTTCCTTCCAGCTGGTTGTGAAAGATTTGTGACGTGATGACCAGGGGAGCACAGCTTCCCAGGTTCAGGCTGAGTTAGTCTGCCCATTTCTCTCTCATTTTGTCAGTTTTCCTACTTTATCAAACACGGCCCCATCTGATATATTGCACTTTTGGGCACTTGTCCTTGTTTAGATTTCCCTTGAATCTCAAGGTTGTGCCTTATGTACATGCACTGCATATCTCCGAGAGCAGAAAGAAAGCTTGTTATCTTTCTCTGTTCTCTCACGTCTGGACAGGGGTTTCTAGCAGCTTCAATTTCCAGTCAACCGGGACACTGATATACACCCTCTCACACCACCACCGTGAACCCGCTCTCGAGGTACAGCCACTGTTTCATCCATTCCATACATTTTGATTGCTCGCTCTGAGTCCTACATGCATGGAGACTGCAGTCTCTTTTCTGGCCAGACCTCCAAAATACAAGTATTCAACAGCTTCTGATTTTGCCCAAGTGTTAATGTCTAGGAGGGTGTAAAACACACATGTTGTCTCTATGGACATTCTTGTCCTGTGTCTTTCACCTGTGGTGCCACAGAGTACCGATTAGATAAAATAATTTAGTATTTGTTTACCTGACTACACATGTCATTGGGTTAAACACACTTTGTTTTAGTTGTCAAAATCTGGGTAAGGTCCCCCACCATTGAAAGATGCCATATCCTATTCCCCAGAACCTATGAATGTTAACCTTAGGAGGCCAATGGGACTCTGAAGATGTGATTAAATTAAGGGAATATTTGGAATGAGTTCCTGTTGATGGCATGGAACCAGAGCCCTAGACTCCCAGATTGGAGAGGAGGAGACTGCGGCTGGGCCCAAAGTAGACCTTTCTCTCTGGCTGAGAAGAGACACTGAGCTCGATCTCTACAGGTCTGTGCAGACTCCCACTGCCCTGATCTGCCTAGACTTCAGCAGCTCTTCCTCTCTACTTAGCAGCACAAGAGGCTGACTCAAGAGAGGAGCCAGAGGCGTAGCGTTCTGATTCAGAGGGTCCGTCATTTCCCTCAGGACCCACAGCTGGGTACTTCAAAGAGTACCCAGGCGGTGCACCCCATGCGTGGAGCTTCAAGACTCCTGGAAAATGGAGCGAAAGTAATGGAGGCGGCTGGTTCCTTTCTGTTCCCTCCTACTCTCTTCTCCGTGATGTACTCTCCCCACTTTCCCTCATGGAAATACTGAGTTTGTCCTAAACAGTTATGTTTGGCTTGGACAGAGAATTGGCCTATGTGAGCTTTCTGGGTTACTCTCTGGACCCTGTAGTCCAGGCTCCTCACACTAACTCACTCACCTTGCTTAAGATTTGTGGTACCATTGACTTTCCTCCCCCATTTTTTTTGTGGGTGTGCCCTTTGCATTCCCCCTCTTAGATCTACAATCTCAGATGAAACAATTGGTGAATTTTTATCTTTGCAGAATTTAACTATTTATTATTAGTCAGTGTGTTTGTTTTGCTGACCAAGCTCACTTTTCCTCAGTGAATTAAGATGACCGTCATCTCTAACGAACGTGTCAGGTGTGTGTATCATGTACACATTGTGGCAGAATGGTGTGAGGAATGTCATGTGCTTTGTCTGTGTAAATTCTTTAATGTGTGCCTGCCTGATCTGGTGTTTGCACATTTGAACATGGGATAGTTCTGTGTGTGTGAGAATGGTATGTGTCCTTTGTGTCTGTGTTTTAGGTCAGCACATATCTATGTGTGCAGACTACATCTCCTACGATTATGCATGTGTTTGCGTGTTTCACATGTTAGGTGGCTTAGTTGTGCAACACGATTATTGGGAGTATTCTCTTTGAGACTAGCGTAATTAATGTACCTGTGAAATCTAAGGTAACAGTGAAAGCACAGAAGTATATGAAAATCAATGGCTGTAAGAGAAAGAATATATGACTTTTCAATGTAGAACTGTTTGAAGATCCAAAGTAAATGAGGGCACAGGACAGAGCATGCAAGAATAAATTTAGAGCAGCATGTGATTGATTGCTCTAAGTAAAATTTTGAAAGATTGAGCTCTAAGGGGTTGAGCATAATATGAACACTAAAGCCTAGCCCTCTAACTCTGAGGCGTTCACCAATTAGAAATATATCCGTATAGCAAAATACATGTAATAGAGTTTTGAGAATATCACCTTTTAGAGTAGCCCAAGATTGAAAGTAACCCAAATGCTCATAAAAGTATAATCAATAAAGACACTATTTATGTGCCAAGAATGAAGGAACTACAGTCACATATAACATGGATGCTGATTACAAACACAAGTACAGAGAGTGAAAAGGAGTTGATGGAAAGTATGTATTGCGTACTCGTGTTCACGTAACATTAAAATACAGGGACATTAACATTAGTTAATGCATCACTTTTGTATGGTTGGGACAAAAACAGAGTAGAGAACTCAGATGCATGTTGAAGATGACAAGGAAGTGAAAGATGAGGATAGCGGGGTGCAGATGGGTCTGTATAGGGTTGAACTTGTGAACATCAGCTATGAAAAGATACTGCTGTGCTGGGCTCTCGGACCAGGTATGTCTATACTCAAGTCAGGACCTGAGGATCCTACCGTGTTGGGCCTGCTTTAGGCTATTAGTGCTGTCACACCTTCCTGGTGATAGAACCTGTCCTTGCCCAGCTCATACTGATATGTTCTTCCATGTTCCTCTGATACAACTCATCCCCTTAGGCCCTCTTCCACCATTTCCTCAAATAACTGTCTGCCCTCCACTTGTGTCCTTGGGCTCCCTCCAATCCTTCAAAGTATTTTCCCTTGGGATTTACTACTTCCGCTGGGGATTATATTAATGAAGATGGAGAGGCATTTTGAGTTTCTTTCTGTACTGGGCAGCCCTGTGCTGACTGATGAGCAGAATCACTGAGCTCATCTCTGGGCTCTGCCTAGATCCCCACTGTTCTTTGCTTCCCATCCCTTCTTACCAGCGCCAGGAAGCTTGTCCTCACAAGGGACGCAGGACAGGCGCTCTGAAGCAGCAGCAGCTTCTGTTGCTCTCTGGCCTTGGGTTGGGGCCACCGTCCCGTGTCCATGCGGTAGAGCTGCTTTTGTGGAAAAATTAAATAAAAATGATAGATGCGGTCTGTGCTTGGTGTTTGTGTATTTATCCATCCATTAAATAAACAATAAGAGTCTGCTATGTAATGTCTTCAGTGAACCCAGATAGCCTCTGTTTATGTGGATAGCATAATACCGTTTTCCCTTGAAAATTTTAAATGTGTGGTAATATTGGTTGTTCCATCTATAGATCATGAGTGACTGGATTTCACAAAGTGTGTCTTTATAAATGGAACAGAGATACGTATCTAGCTCTAATGAGGGAGGTAAAACAAGTTACCGGTGTGAAAGGGTGTATATTATTAACGGGTTAGTGTGTAGACAGCAGAGTCTGAGCATGACTGCGTGAGCAGGGAAGGTGGAAGTGTGTATCTGTGTAACACTGGTACAGAATGGGAAAGATGCATCTGGAATGAAGGCATGTGCATATGGGAGAAAAAGTGACAGGAAAGGATAATGGCGCCATATCTGGTATGAAGGAATATAGCGTGTGTGTGAGAGTGAATTTGTGCTGATTCTAGGGAAGAGGTTGTGATGGAATTCCCACCCTGTTACCAGCACAGCCCACTATCTCACTCACAGCTGTCCCAGGGTTCACATGGGGAACTGTCCTATCCTTGAAAGCACACCCCTAATTTGTCTCTCTGCAGAGGCTTCAGTCTTAGTTCCTCTGCCCTGAAGACATTTGCTGTTTTTGAAGGGAAAGTGAAGTAAGTAGGGATTGGGCTGAGCCACGGCAGCTATTCATCCCGTCCAGCCCTTGTGATCTCCGTTACCGTCCTTAGCAGCAGCTTGAAGATTTCCTGGGGCAGACGCACGGGCGAAACACTCCGAGACAGAGGAGTCTTCTCCCGGTGTCTGACTGCGGTCTGGGACCACAAGTGCATCAGGATCGGGAATCACATTGTGTCTCCTCAAATTCTGAAAAATGAATACAAAGAAACAGATGTAGCATTTTCTGGGATCTGTATCCATTCAAAAAAGACATGTTGAGTGGACAATCATGTTAGGCATTGAAACCCCTGCCCGCCACCATGAAATCAAGCATTTGAAACTTCACTTCCTCCAAAATACCAGGGAACAACAATTTTGAAAATTGTGTGTAGATGTCAGTGATACTGAGTATCTTGTATGTGATATTTCCAAAGATGTATACAGAATATCACAAACTAGTGACTGAAATTGGATACTAGTACCTTTTTCCTCATGAGAAATTATATAATTAGAGGACATGGGGTACAAGTTTTAAAAGACTTCCGCCTGTCTGCCTGCCTGCCTGCCTGTCTAGATTGGTATCTGTATTGATGTATGGAAAGATAGGGATGTCAGTATAAATACAGAAAGGGGTCGAGATACAGCATTTTCGCAGGGAATTCCTTGGCAGCAGCCATGGTGCTGGAGATGCGCTAATGAAGACTTTACACACTTGCCCCAGACTCCTCTTCTGGGAATGTATTTCTGTATTTCTCCAAGACTCTCAGCCTCCCTATTCAGATCTTTTGAAAACCTCTTTCAAAGGAGGCAGACACACCCCCATGATACTTTTCTGCCCGGGGATTGGAAACGGCCACCACGGGCATGGCCCTGCTGAGGGGAGGGACTCAGTTCTGAGCCTGGGCCATCACGTTGCCCCGTCTCTCCACCTGGCTCCTCCTCAGCCCCTTCTCGCTGTCAGCCCACATCACGGTGACTCAGACTGTCTCCAGCAGAGGTGGGGCAGTGGAGTGTGTGCCAGGCTGGGGAGCATGAGGTGTCAGTGACTGCAAGGAGAAAAGCCTTTCTCCCAACCTGCCCTCTTCCTGGACTTGTCTTGGTTTCACCGGTTCCAGAGGGGGCCGAGGCCCTGGGCCTGGAACGCCTTTCCTCCGGGAGCTACAGTAGTTCTGACCATGTGACTAGGATTTCTGCAGTTAGAAATGATTGGCAAGGACACATGCCCCAACAAGGCATAGGCATGAACTCCTCCTCTGTGCCCCGCCGTGCTCTTCCCTTTTCCAGCTAACTGGGATGTTGATAACCTGGGGTTTATTTGAAACCTGAGTGTTCATGATAAAAAGTTTCTATCAGCAGGGAGACTTGCACTATTCCTTCACATACACTGATTGTTGCATAAGAAATAGATAGGTTCCTTTTTGCATTACTCACTCAGGCCTAATCTACTCCAACTAATGAATCTTGAGTTGAGTTTTGAGATGCAAATAATTGGACCTGGTACATATTAAGCAAGCCATTATATTAGAAACTACTATGTCTTCACTTGGCTTACTTATGCTGTATAAGCCAAGGGAAGACACACGGTCACCTCACAGTCACTACAACTATTTCGGTTTCCCGTTTTTCAAGAAAGAGCCAAATTTTCTCAATTCTGCTGTCCTGCTTAAATGGTATTTGTGTGTGTCTGTGTGTGTGTGTGTGTGTGTGTGTGTGTGTGTGTGTGTGTGTGTGTATGTGTGTGTGTGTGTGTCCTGCTGGTTTTTTTCTTTCATATAGGAGCCTTGCATTTATATGTCTGTACTCTAAGACAATGAAAGAAAGTTCTCAGTGAGACAATCTAAGAAATCAACTCATTTTCTGTATGACTTTACACTCTCATCCATGCACTCCAATTTTAGGCACTCAAACTTTTTTCCTAATTTTTCATTTACCTCTTCGAGCCACACTTTCATCATTAACTGGAAAAATATTGTTGGAAAATTTGTAACATTGTATAAAATGAAAGAAAGGGAAATACATCATATAAGAAATTATACTAATCTATCACTACATCTGTGATACAGTAATCCAGAGCGGCCTGATGTAGGGAACACAGGTCCTACGTCACAGAGACAAGGACCTAGTCACACAAACCTTCTCTTGACCCCCAGATTATCTGATCCCTTAGAAAGACCGGCTCACCCACACCTTTTCTCCCTCCTGCCTTCCTGCCCTTAGGAATCTTTGTTCCTTTTTTCTTTATAAGACGGTTTCTAGATCCCCAATGCTCAGAGATTATCCCTGACACACACCTCCTGACATCCTGGCAACTTTGGGGGAACGTGTGGTTTCAAGATGTCTCCTTTTTCGTTTGTGCTTCATGGCTCAGCACTTCAGAGAGTGACTTAAAATCAGGTGCCTTCCTCCCTGGAACTCTGCTGCCAGAGGTTCAAGTGATGTCAGCCAAGAATCAGGTCTGTATATTCAAGAACAACCAACAACTGGAGAAGCTCTCTCCTCACTCACTCACTTGCTTGCTCGCTCACTGGCCTGACCAGTGCTTAAGTACAGCAGGAGGGCCATTATGATGTAAGTGAGACAGGGTTCCATAGCATTCTGACATGTGCATCAGAGCAGACCACTGAGGTGGAGGGCTGGGGGGATCCCTTTTACCCAATACAAATTCTACCATCAACTTGAATGTTTATCTTGCACTTCATGTCTAAACTTGAGAACCAATGATATGGATTAAACAAAAGACAATTACTGTATGTATCTAGGGTAACCACATTACTAAATCTCCCCAAGGGTGAGGATAAGGAATTACCTGAGAGAAACAGGCTTAGACCCATGCCTGCCCCATAGAACATGGTTAAGTGTCCTATCTTAGCAGTACCATATATCTTATGTACACATGTAAGTTATATGTGTGGTGCATGTGTATAGTGGGTTTGCAAACACCTTGTGATTCCATACAGCTCATACATTTATTGAATTTTTCCCACTGTAGGGAACAGGCTCATGTATTTCAACAAGCTACTGTCTCTTTTGCAAGTCTTTTTCCTTCACTTTCCCAGAGCCTTCATGGTGAGAGGAAGCCCCTGGCTTTACATCCCATGGCTCTATCATGGCTCATAGGTGATATACTCATTAATTTCATAAAATGTTGGCTAATTATTCTCCAAAACAGCTACATAGTTCAATACTTCACTTTATATCATGAAGCTTCTTTTTTTACCCATATTGTTACTATCATTTGTATAGGTTGATCTAATTTTTACGAACTTGGTGCCTGTGAAGGATCTAATTTTTGATTTGGGTTTTTCCAATAGCTGTCAAGGCTGAGAATATCTTTGGAAATGTGCCTACTGTTTGGTGGCTGCCAAGAGGCCAAGCCCATGTGGGGGGCACAGCGTGAGGCAGGACCTACTGGAGATAAAGAAGACTGAAGCTGGCTGGATCACAGCCTTGCTCTAGAGCAGCTGCTCACTTAGAAGGAAATACACATGGCCCCTCAGGGAGGAGACAGTCAGTGGGAAGTTGGAAGTAGAATGGAGCTAACTAGAGTTCAAACCCTGTGCAGAGCCATTTAATATCCAGGAGACTGGGACCTAGAACAGAAGCCAGGGAATGAAGTCTTCATGCTTGACAAGCACAGGATTCATGATGAGGGCCATAAGATTTAGTAATGTGATTACTCTAGATAAATAAAGTAACTGTCTTTTGTTTAATCCACATCATTGGTTTTGAAGTTTTGATATGAAGTGCAAGATAAACATTCAAGTTGATTTTAGAGTTTGTGTTGGATAAAAGGGATCCCCCCTGTCAGTGGTCTGCTCTGATGCACGTGTCACAATGCTGTGGAACCCTGTCTCACTTACGTCATAATGGCCCTCCTGCTGTACTTAAGCACTGGCCAGGCCAGTGAGTGAGTGAGTGAGTGAGTGAGTGAGTGAGTGAGGAGAGAGCCTCTTCAGTCACTTGCTGTTCTTGAATTGTTGCCTTGATTCCTGGCTGTCATCACTTGAACCTCTGGCAGCAGAGTTCCAGGGAGGAAGGCACCTGATTTTAAGTCACTCTCTGAAGTGCTGAGCCATGAAGCACAAACGAAAAAGAAAATATCTTGAAACCACACGTTCCCCCAAAGTTGCCAGGATGTCAGGAGGTGTGTGTCAGTGATATTCTCTGAGCATTGGGGATCTAGAAACCGTCTTAAACAGAAAAAAGGAAGGAAGATTCCTACCTACGGGAGAGAAAGGGCAGGAAGGCAGGAGGGAGGAAAAGGTGGGGGTGCACCGGTCTTTATCAGGAATCAGATGATCTGAGGGTCAAGAGGAGGTTCCTGTGACTAGGTCCTTGTCTCTGTGGCGTAGGACCTGTGTTCCCTACGTCATGCCGCTCTAGGTTACTGTATCACAGATGTAGTGATTTATAAGTATGACTTTTCTTATATAATGTATTTCCCTTAATTTCTATTTTTTACAAAACCGAGGCCATGTGTTAAGTGAATGGATATTTTTATGTTTTCCAATAATATTTTTTCCAGTTAATGAAGAAAGTGTGGCTCGAAGAGGTAAGTGAAAAGTAGGAAAAAGTTTGAGTACCTAAAGTTGGAGGTGCAGGGATGAGAGTGTGAAGTCACACAGAAAATGGATTGATTTCTGTCTCCGACATAAAGACCTTTTGTTCATTGTCTCAGAGCATAGAGGTGTAAATGTGAGGCTCCTTTATGAAATGTAAGGAAAAAACTAGCAGGATGCACACACACACACACGCCCATGCACGCACATGTACACACAATACCATTTAACCGCAGTGGTTGAATTGAGAAAGTTTGGTTTTTTCTGGAAAAAGGGGAACCTGTAATTTCTGGTGCCTGTGACGTTTAAAAAGTAAACAAGTCCGATGAGGAAGAGCCAATGCTCAGTAACAGGAGGGGACAGATCAGGACCAAAACTGAGGGTCCCAGTGGTGGCTCATGAAGAGAACGTGACATCTGGATTTCAGCGTACCCCAGTGGGGCCTTGGGGAGAGGCTAGGGAAGGAAGTCTGTCTTCAGTTCAGCTTCAGTACAAACACTGCCTGTTCAGAGATTTTTAGTGTAAACTATGGGACATGCCAACCACATTCACACCAGTTCACACATACACACATATACAGCATAAATAAGCCAAGGGGAAGACACAGTAATTCTAATATAATGGCTTCTTATATATACCAGGTCAAATTATTTGTTTCTCAAAACTCATTATATCACTAACGGAGTAGATTGATTAGTTGAATTGTTTCTCTCAGGTAATGCCTTATCCTCACCCTTGGGGAGATTTAGTAATGTGGTTACCCTAGATACATACATTAATTGTCTTTTGTTTAATCTATATCATTGGTTCTCAAGTTTTGACGTGAAATGCAAGATACACATTCAAGTTGATGGTAGAATTTGTATTGGGTAAAAGGAATCCTGCACCTCCTGCTCCCCCACTCCACCATCAGTGGTCTGCTCTGATGCACGTGTCAGAATGCTATGGAACCCTGTCTCACTTACATCATAATGGCCCTACTGCTATACTTAAGCACCAGCCAGGCCAGTGAGTGAGTGAGTGAGTGAGTGAGTGAGTGAGTGAGGAGAGAGCCTCTCCAGTTGGTTGTTCTTGAATATACTGACCTGCTTCTTGGCTGCCATCAGTTGAACCTCTGGCAGCAGAGTTCCAGGGAGGAAGGCACCTGATTTTAAGTCACTCTCTGAAGTGCTGAGCCATGAAGCACAAACGAAAAAGGAAACATCTTGGAACCACACGTTCCCCCAAAGCTGCCAGGATGTCAGAAGGTATGTATGTGTCAGTGATATTCTCTGGGAATTGCGGGTCTGGAAATGGTCTTATAAAGAAAAAAAGGAATGAAGATTCCTACATATGGGAAAGGGCAGGAAGGCAGTAGGGAGGAAAAGGTGTGGGTGCACCAGTCTTTCTAAGAGATCAGATAATCTGGGGGTCAAGAGAAGGTTTGTGTGACTAGGTCCTTGTCTCTGTGGCGTAGGACCTGTGTTCCCTACATCAGGCCGCTCTGGATTACTGTATCACAGATGTAGTGATTGATTCGTATAATTTTTCTTATATAATGTATTTCCCTTTCTTTCATTTTTTACCATGTTACAAGTTTTCCAATAATAGTTTATACAGTTAATGATGAAAGTGTGGCTCAAAGAGGTAAATGAAAAATAAGGAAAAAAGTTTGAGTGCCTAAAATTGGAGGTACAGGGATGAGTGTAAAGTCATACAGAAAATGAGTTGATTTCTTAGATTGTCTCCGACATTGAGACCTTTCTTTCATTGTCTTAGAGTACAGACATGTAAATGTGAGGCTCCTTAATGAAAGACAATATGAAAGAGAAAAACCAGCAGGACACACCCACACCCACAAATACCATTTAAGCAGGATAATAGAATTAAGAAAGTTTGGCTCTTTCTGGACAAACGGGAAACTGAAATAGTTGTAGTGACTGAGGTGAATGTGTATCTTCCCTTGGCATATACAGCATAAGTAAGCCAAGGGGAAGACACAGAGTAGTTTCTAATATAATGGCTTGCTTAGTATGTACCAGGTCCAATTGTTTACATCTCAAAACTCAACTCAAGATTCATTAGTTGGAGTAGATTAGGCCTGAGTAACTAATGCATGAAGGAACCTATCTATTTCTTATGCAACAATCAGTGTATGTGAAGGAATAGGGCAAGTCTACCTGCTGATACAAACTTTTTATCATGAACACTCAGCTCTCAAATAAACCCCAAGTTATCAACATCCCAGGTAGCTAGAAAAGGGAAGAACACGGCAGGGCACAGAGGAGGACTTCATGCCTATGCCTGGTTGGGGCACGTGCCCTTGCCAATCATTTCCAACTGCAGAAATCCTAGTCACATGGTCAGAACTACTGTAGCTCCCGGAGGAAAGGCGTTCCAGGCCCAGGGCTTCGGCCCCATCTGGAACCGGTGAAACCAAGACAAGTCCAGGAAGAGGGCAGGTTGGGAGAAAGGCTTTTCTTCCTTGCAGTCACTGGCACCTCATGCTCCCCAGCCTGGCACACACTCCACTGCCCCACCTCTGCTGGAGACAGTCTGAGTCACCGTGGTGTGGGCTGAGTGCGAGAAGGGGCTGTGGAGGAGCCAGGTGGAGAGACGGGGCAACGTGATGGCCCAGGCTCAGAACTGAGTCCCTTCCCTCAGGATGGGCTATAAGTGACCCCTTGCCCAAGAACTGCCCGGGGTGTCCGTTTCCAATCCCCAGGCAGAAATGTATCATGGGGGTGTGTCTGCCTCCTTTGAAAGAGGTTTCCAAAAGATCTCAATAGGGAGGCTGAGAGTCTTGGAGAAATACAGAAATACATTCCCAGAAGAGGAGTCTGGGGCAAGTGTGTAAAGTCTTCATTAGCGCATCTCCAGCACCATGGCTGCTGCTCAGGAATTCCCTGCGAAAATGCTGTATCTCTACCCCTTTCTGTATTTATACTGACATCCCTATCTTTCCATACATCAAACTAGATACCAATCTAGACAGGCAGGCAGACAGGCGGAAGTCTTTTAAAACTTGTACCCCATGTCCTCTAATTATATAATTTCTCATGAGGAAAAGGGAACTAGTATCCAATTTTAGTCACTAGTTTTTGATATTCTGTATACAGTTTTACAAATAGCACATACAAGATACCCAGTATCACTGACATCTACTACACACAATTTTCATAGTTGCTGTTACCTTATATTTTGGAGCAATTGAAGTTTCAAATGCTCAATTTCATGTGAGGGATTTCAGTGCGTAACGTGATTATCCACTCAACATCTCTTTTTTGAATGGATACAGATCCCAGAAAATTCTCCATCTGTTTTTCTTGTATTCATTCCTCAGAATTCGAGAATTCTCAAGAGGATTCTTCTGAGCCTGAGGCACGTGCGGTGGTCCCAGACCGCAGTCAGACACCAGGAGGAGAGCCCTCTGTCTCGGTGTATTTCTCTTGCGTGTCGTCTGCAGGAAAGCTTCCTGCTGCTGCTGAGGACGGTAAGGGAGACACAAAGGCTGGACGGGATGAATAGCTGGCGTGGCTCAGTCCAATCCCTGCTTCCTTCACTTTCCCTTCAAAAACAGGAAAGGGCTTCAGGGCAGAGGAGGCCTCTGCAGAGGGACAAATTGGGGTGTGCTTTCAAGGATAGGACAGTTCCCCATGTGAACACTGGGACAGCTGTGAGTGAGATAGTGGGCTGTGCTTTTAAGTCTGGGAATTCATTTACAACCTCTTCCCTCAGATCAGCACGAGCTCACTCACACACACACACACACTATATTCCTTCATACCAGATATGGCCCCATTATCCTTTCCTGTCACTTTTTCTCTCATATGCACTTGCCTTCATTGCAGATGTGTCTTTCCCATTCTCTACGAGCGTTACACACATACACGGTTCCACCTTTCCTGCTCAAGCAGTCATGCTCAGACTCTGCTGTCTACACACTAACCCATAAATAATGTGCACCCTTTCACGCAGGTAACTTGTTTTACCTCCGTCATTAGACGTAGCTACGTATATCTAGCTATGTAGAGCTAGCTATCCCCATAAATGGAGGCTATCTGGGTTCACTGAAGACATTACATAGTAGACTCTTATTGTTTATTTAATGAATGGATAAATACAAAAACACCAAGCATGGACCACATCTATCATTTTTATTTAATTTTTCTACAAAAGCAGCTCTACAGCACAAACACAGGACAGTGGCCACAACCCAAGGCCAGAAAGCAATGGAAAAGCTTCCTGGCCCTGGGAAGAAGGTACCACTGAATGGGATGCAAAGGACAGTGGGGATCTAGGCAGAGCCCAGAGATGAACTGAGTGATTCTGCTCATCAGTCAGCACAAGGCTGCCCAGTACAGAGAGAAACTCAAAATGCTTCTCCGTCTTCGTTAATATAATCCCCAGTGGAAGTAGTAAATCCCAAGGGAAAATACTTTGAAGGATTGGAGGGAGCCCAAGGACACAAGTGGAGGGCAGAGAGTTATTTGAGGAAATGATGGAAGAGGGCCTAAGAGGATGAGTTGTATCAGAGGAACATGGAAGAACATGTCAGTATGAGCTTGGCAAGGACAGGTTCTATCACCAGGAAGGTGTGACAGCACTAATAGACTAAAACAGGCCCAACACAGTAGGATCCTCAGGTCCTGACCTGAGTATAGACATACCTGGTCCAAGACCCCAGAACAGCAGTATCTTTTCATAGCTGATGTTCGCAAGTTCAACCCTACACAGACCCATCTGCACCCCACTACCCTCATCATTCACTTCCTTGTCATCTTCCACATGCATCTGAGTTCTCTACTCTGTTTTTGTCCCAACCATACAAAAGTGCTACATTAGTTGTCCCTGTGTTTTAATATTACGTGAACACAAGTACACAATACATGCTTTGCGTCTTCTTCTTTTCATTCTCTGCACTTGTGTTTGTAATCATCATCCATGTTATATGTGACTGTAGTTCCTTCATTCTTGGCACATAAATAGTGTGTTCATTTATTACACTTTTACGAGCATTTGGGTTACTTTCAATCTGGGGCTACTCTAAAAGGTGATATTCTCAAAATTCTATTACATATATTTTGCTATATGGACATATTTCTTATTGGTGAATGCCTCAGACTTAGAGGGCTAGGCTTTGGTGTTCATATTCTACTCAACCCCTTAGAGCTCAATCTTTCAAGATTTTACTTTGTAATGCAATCATTCACATGCTGCTCTACATTTATTGTTGCATGCACTGTCCTGAGCCCTCGTTTACTTTGGATCTTCTAACAGTTCTATATTGAAAACTCATGTATTCTTTCTCTTACAGCCATTGATTTTCATATCCTTCTCTGCTTTCACTGTTACCTTAGATTTCACAAATACATTAATTACCCTAGTGTCAAAGAGAATACTCCCAATAATCGTGTTGCACAACTAAGCCACCTAACATGTGAAACACGCACACACATGCATAATCATAGGACACGCAGTCTGCACACATAGATACGTGCTGACCTAAAACACAGACACAAAGCACACATACCATTCTCACACACACAGAACTATCCCATGTTCAAATGCGCAAACACCAGATCAGGCAGGCACACATTAAAGAATTTATACAGACAAAGCACATGACATTCCTCACACCATTCTGCCACAATGTGTACATGATACACACACCTGACACGTTCGTTAGAGATGAAGGTCATCTTAATTCACTGAGGAAAAGTGAGCTTGGTCAGCAAAACAAACACACTGACTAATAATAAATAGTTAAATTCTGCAAAGATAAAAATTCACAAATTGTTTCATCTGAGATTATAGATCTAAGAGGGAGAATGCAAAGGGCACACCCACAAAAAAAATGGGGGTGGGAAGCCAATGGTACCAAAAATCTTAAGCAAGGTGAGTGAGTTAGTGTGAGGAGCCTGGACTACAGGGTCCAGAGAGTAACCCAGAAAGCTGAAATAGGTCAATTCTCTGTCCAAGCCAAAGATAACTGTTTAGGACAAACTCAGTATTTCCATGAGGGAAAGTGGGGAGAGTACATCACGGAGAAGAGTGTAGGAGGGAACAGAATGGAACCAGCCGCCTCCATTACTTTCGCTCCATTTTCCAGGAGTCTCAAAGCTCCACGCATGGGGTGCACCGCCTGGGTACTCTTTGAAGTACCCAGCTGTGGGTCCTGAGGGAAATGACGGACCCTCTGAATCAGAACGCTATGCCTCTGGCTCCTCTCTTGACTCGGCCTCTTGTGCTGCTAAGTAGAGAGGAAGAGCTGCTGAAGTCTAGGCAGATCAGGGCAGTGGGAGTCTGCACAGACCTGTAGAGATCGAGCTTGGTGTCTCTGCTCAGCCAGAGAGAAAGGTCTACTTTGGGCCCAGCCGCAGTCTCCTCCTCTCCAATCTGGGAGTCTAGGGCTCTGGTTCCATGCCATCAACAGGAACTCATTCCAAATACTCCCTTAATTTAATCACATCTTCAGAGTCCCATTGGCCTCCTAAGGTTAACATTCATAGGTTCTGGGGAATAGGGTATGGCATCTTTCAATGGTGGGGGACCTTATGCAGATTATAACAACTAAAACAAAATGTGTTTAATCCAGTGACGTATGTAGTCAGGTAAACAAATATTAAAGTATTTTATCTAATCGGTACTCTGTGTCAGCACAGGTCCAGGAGACAGGTCAAGAATGTCCATAGAGACAACATGTGCGTTTTATACCCTCCTAGCCATTAACACTTGGGTAAAATCAGAAACTGTTGAATACTTTTATTTTGGAGCTCTGGCCAGAAAAGAGACTGCAGTCTCCATGCATGTAGGACACAGAGCGAGCAATCAAAATGTACAGAATCGATGAAAGAGTGGCTGTACCCCAAGAGTGTGTTCACGGTGGTGGCGTGAGAGGGTGTATATCAGTGTCCCGGCTGACTGGAGATTGAAACTGCTACAAACCCCTGCCCAGATGTGAGAGAACACAGAAAGACAACAAGCTTTCTTTCTGCTCTCGGAGATATGCAGTGCATGTACATAAGGCACAACCTTGAGATTCAAGGGAAACCTAAACAAGGACAAGTGCCCAAAAGTGCAATGTATCAGATGGGGCCGTGTTTGAAAAAGTAGGAAAATTGACAGAATGACAGAGAAACGGGCAGACTAACTCAGCCTGAACCTGGGAAGCTGTGCTCCCTTGGTCATCACGTCACAAAGCTTTCACAACCAGCTGGAAGGGAGCCAGAACGGTCCAGAACAATTTTCCCACGCAGGAACCCGTAGATTCCTCCTTTGTCTTATAGAGGAGAGCAAAGCTCCTCAGTACAAACAGGGGTTTGCTGATACAACCCCTGTCCAGACGTGACGTTTGTGTCCTCTCATGCATGAAGAGTGGCCACAGATTTGAAAGGGTCCCTCAGTTCTTGCATCTAGCCACCTCCTGTCCTCATAAGCACACAGGTGTGACACACCATTACACCCACAGCTACTCACACTCACACTCACACTCCCAAGCTGATATCCACATGTGTTAAACCATCAAACCCTTACTTTTCTGCACACACATTCCTCTAATTTACTTTCTCTAACATCATTCCTTCAGTACCACTGTCTCTGACCCCGCAGATAATCCCACTCTTGTAGCACTCTGTATTTCACACCAAAAGTGCTTGAAACCATCACAATTGTATAACAACGTCTAAAACTCCTCTTTGTTCTCAGGCTCTTAGTCCCTTCACATAATCCCCAAATTCCACCATCCATGTAGTGACCTCTCTCCTATCTAGCCTTCACATGGCCACTCTTATGCTTTCGTTGTCTCAACACATCTCACAAAGTTCTTTAAATCCTCACAGTCTTTGCTATAAATCAAATAGATATTATATAACTACTTAAACTTTCATAGCACATAAAACACAGGTTACTCATAAATACATGGAAGATAAACTGCCTCCATAAATACAAAATTATGCTTCACGTCACCCAGCACATCACACCACCTTCACACATCCGGGCCATCTCATCTCTAGACTCACTACCTAAAATTGTTGAAGAAACATGACAGGCACATACACATCAGATTATACTCGCCACACTTAAATATGTCGCGCACCAAATTTTCCCATCCCCACACCACCACCAGACACACTCTAGCCACCTAAAAGACAAAGTGGATGCAATTTGGAGAAGTAAACATTGGGTTGCAGTTTTTAAACAGAGGATAGGTTATTTTTTCAGGAATAAGAATTTACCTGTTTATTTACTGAAGTTTGTGAATTTAAAGGCATAGTCTTTTTATTGGAAATGTAGAGGAAGAGGAAGAAAACCTGTCTGGGGATTTTCAGGATATATTTAAATCCACAGTAGAGCGGATTTAAGAAATATACGTATTTTACTGGGAAAAAAGAGCAAGCTAGAAGTAATCTGTAAATTGAGAAGGTGTAAAATACAAGATAGGCGATGAACATTTACATAGTACAAATGAACTACCGAGTCCGAGCCCTGTGTGGGCAGGGGACACGGAGGAGGGTGGCACACTGAGTAGGCCGCTGACAGCTGTGCCATTTAAGGGTACGTAAACTCTGGAGAGGAGGGCAGGGGCCAGCGCTGGGAGGGGTAGTCTGGAGCCAACCGTGGAGGCCCTCCTGGAGTCCCCTACTCCAGCTCAGAACTCAGCAGTTCCCCCCAAGCCCTGGCCCTGCACAGCTCTGGCAATAGAGGCCCCTGTGAGGTTCCCCAGAGCAGACACCTGTGAGAGAAGCCAGGGACAGGAGGTGGGCGTGAGGGCTCTCCTGTCCCTTCCGACTCTCCCCAGGGGCAGGAGATGGGCACTTTTGTTTGATGGTCCCCAGCTGACAGACGGAAGCACTGAACCCGTGTATACATACTCCAAGTATATTCATCCAGTAGAGTAATATCATCAAATAATAAAGGCAACTTACTATGTACTAGGCGACAATCTGAGCCTCTGATATACTGCAGTATACATCTTTAGGAACATCACATACAAGATGCCCAATATCACTGACATCTACTACACACAATTTTCCTAATTGTTTCCTTATATTTTGGAGCAAGCGAAGTTTCAAATGCTCAATTTCATAAGGGGTGGGAGCGGGTTTCAATGCCTAACCTGATTATCGACTTAACTTGTCTTTTTTGAATGGAGAGAGATCCCAGAAAATGTCACATCTCTTTTCTTGTATTCCATTCCTCAGAATTCCAGAATTCTCAAGAGGATTCTCCTCAGCCGGAGGCACGTGTGGTGGTCCCAGACCGCAGTCAGACACCGGGAGAAGAGCCCTCTGTCTCGGAGTATTTCTCCTGAGTGTCAAGTCCAGGAAAGCTTCCTGCTGCTGCTGAGGACGGTAAGGGAGACACAAAGGCTGGACGGGATGAATAGCTGGTGTGGCTCGGCCCAATCCCTACTTACTTCACTTTCCCTTCAAACACAGGAAAGGGCTTCAGGGCAGAGGAACTAAGACTGAAGCCTCTGCAGAGGGACAAGTTGGGGGTGTGCTTTCAAGGACAGGGCAGTTCCCCATGTGAACACTGGGACAGCTGTGAGATGGTGGGCTCTGCTGGTAACAGGGTGGGAATTCAATTACCTCTTCCCTCAGATCAGCACAAACTCACTCACACACACACACACTATATTCCTTCATACCAGATAGAGCCCCACTATTCCTTCCTATCACTTTTTCTCTCATACACACTTCCCTTCATTCCAGATGCATCCTTCCCATTCTCTACGAGCGTTACACAGATACACACTTCCACCTTCCCTCCTCACACAATCATTCTCAGACTCTGCTGTCTACACACTAATCTGTAAATAATGTACACCCTTTCACACAGGTAACTTGTTCTAGCTCCCCCACTAGAGCCAGCCTAAGCACTCAAACACTCACAGGCCCTGAAATGAATGCACTTTCATATACAGGCTTTCTATTCCGCATACCCCGCACCCACAAAACCTTCAGCCCAAAGCCTTCAGCCCCTCAGAGAGCTGCGCTTCTGGGAGACTCAAGCATACTTCCTCCAACATGCTCCGTCTTTAACTGTTTCACAGTAAGAACACGTACCACCCCTGTTCACATGTAGTGTCGCACCACACACATGTACACCATCATTCACCACCCCCTTACCAATGTCAGAAGCACTCACCAGGTGTGTCCCAGAGCACACACAGACCTCCACACCCTCAATCCCACGTAATCACACCACACACATACCTCAGGTAATGTATGTCACACGGCATTCTGTTATTTCACATACATGTGTACTTCCAGGCCATGTGCCCACATAGGAATATTCTCATGACCATCTTAACTCCTACAGACTTCACACACTTATTCTAGTTTTCTCATGTCTGAAATTTCCTTTCCCAGGAGGAGGAGGAGGAGGAGGAGGAGGAATCCCTCAGTGGCATCAGGATATTCGTCGTACTGAGCCTCATGAGGTGACTCAACCCCAGGTCTTGGAGGAACAGGAAGCTCCCTCCCTGTCTACCGAAGACTCCTTTCCACCGTACCTGGGAAGGGCACGCGTCAAGAAGATATACTACAGGCGTGTCCAGATGAAAAGAGGTGTGGCTGTGTTATGGGATGATGTGGAAGTCTATGAGCCCGCCTCAAAGAAGACCAAAAGACAGTTTGCTGTTTTTGAAGATGCTGAAAGAAAGGGTGAAGAGGCCTCAGACATATGGAGCGGCTTGTCTACACAGGAACTCCTGACTGTCAGCGACGACAGTGAAGACCCACAGGAGAGGGAGCAGGCTGGCAGTGTGGTGCAGCCTCCAGCCCAGGAGGAGACGGAGCAGGCTGGCAGTGCGGTGGAGCCTCCAGCCCAGGAGGAGAGCCCCAGGGCCGAGACGCCTGAGTGGCTGGTGGCCCTGGACAGTGGCTCAGGTGCCTGGGCTGCTGCCGGGTTTTCCCCAGCTTGGAGGTCCTGCAGAACCACGTAGACAGTGCGGTCCGTGAGGGCTTCAGCTGCCATGTTTTCCAGCATGCCTTGGCTTGGCTGAATAAGAATAAGAAAGAAGAGGACAAGGAGGAGGAGAAGGAGGAGGAGGAGGAGGACCAACGCAAGACCATTTATATACCAAAGAACACTTTGGCAGGAAGATATCCTCCTGCGAGTATGTAGATTTTTTCAGGCCCTAGGAAAGTGGAAGTGAAGTAGTCCAGACTCTACTGAGGGCCTTCATCTCTTGGCAGCCATGATACCCACTTTGTTTAAATGTATCCACCACCTTCCCTACCACCATGCAGGAACAGGAGCAGGGCGGCCCTTTTAATAGTTTTCACTGCTCTCCTGAAGACGAGGGACAAAGGCAGATCACACCATGCAGAAGACCAAGGCGTCCTCATGCAAACCAAAGAACAAGGAACACCAGTCTAGCATCTCTACCAGTACGGCTGAGAACAGGAAACTGGCTGGAAGTATAAACTATTAAAAGGGGCCAGCTGCAGAAGAGGTGAGGGCCCCAGGAGTAAGAGCACATCTCCAGGATACTTGGGATTCAGTATCAAAGGCCAGGGGTGTCAGAAGGCTCAGGATGCGGCAGAGCTGGGCCTTCTGTCCTTGAAGAGTTGGTTGTACCCTTTTCCTGGGTGTGAGTGGGATCTCAAACTCCATTATGTGATTCCGATACCTGAGAGGAGACTGCTTAGCAGTTGCAACCACTTGATAGAAACAAACCATGTAATCCTTTCTCAAAGTCGTCTTTGTTAGGGAGGAGCCAAGATGGCGGCGTGAGTAGGGCAGCAGAAAACTCCTCCCCAAACCATATATATTTTTGAAAATACATCAAATACAACTATTCCTAAAAGAGAGACCAGAAGACACAGTACAACAGCCAGGCTACATCTACACCTGCAAGAACCCAGCGCCTCACGGAGGGGGTAAGATACAAGCCACGGTCTGGTGGGACCCTTGCGTGCCACCCATCCCAGCTCCCCAGCAAGAGGAGAGGAGTCGGAGCGGGTAAGGAGTGGGAGCCCAGGACTGCTAAATACCAATCCCTAGTGATCCACACCAGGAGTGCAGACAACACAGTGCATGGTGTGCTGGACACTAGGGAAATGGAACAGTAAAACCGAGTGGGTTCCTACAGCTGGCGCCCCTGGGACCAAAGAAAAGGGGGTGCGTTTTGAAAGTCTTAAAGGGACAGGAGCCTTACAGCTTGAAGGAAGTGTCCCGGCACACTCAGCCCAGCAGCTGGGAATCCCAGGGAACTCCGGGCGCCCTAACCTCCTGGGCAGCAGTGCAGCTCTGAGGCCCGTCACGGTGATAAACAGCCTCTCACCCATTCCCCCTCCGGCACAGCCCCGCCATAGCAGTGGAGCGGCCTGAGACTGGCCACGCCCACAGCAGCCGTGCAAAGCCTCTTCTGCAGCCCCCTGGGCCAGACTCAGAGGTCCCGTCAGCATGCAGCTGCACAGCACAAGCCGCTAGGGGGCGCTGTTCTCACAGGAAGGGACAGTGACAGGCAAGCAGAAAGGGACTTTGTTCTCCGAGCTGTCACATGCGCCAACTGCCTACGACTACCTCTGTCGCCATGAAAAGGCAAAACAATTTGGTACAGACAATAATAACCCAGACATCCCTGAGAGGGAACCTGGGGAGATAGATTTAACCAATCTTCCTGAAAAATAATTCAAAATAAAGGTCATAACTATGCTGATGGAGCTGCAGAGAAATATGCAAGAGCTAACGTATCAAGTTGGGAAGGAGAATACAGAAATAAAACAATCTCTGGAAGGACTTAAAAGCAGAATGGATGAAGTGCAACAGGCTATTAATGGAATAGAAATCAGAGAACAGGAGCGGACAGAAGCTGACGCAGAGAGAGAAAAAGATCTCAAGGAATGAAAGAACAATAAGAGAACTGTGTGACCAATCCAAATGTAACATTATCTGCATTATAGGGGTACCAGAAGAAGAAGAGAGACAAAAAGGGATAGAAAGTGTATTTGAAGAAATAATTGCTGAAAACATCCCCAAACTGGGGGAGGAAATAGTCGCTCAGACCACTGAAGCACACAGAACTCCCAACAGGAGGGACCTGCCTTTTGATTTTATGTTTGTCAGGGAAATCATGTTTTTGTTTTTATAATAAATGTTTATGCCTTTGAACCAGGAGTTTGCCTGCCTTTTTCTCCTATGCTGCTTTATCCTGTTTCCTGAGTTGCTAGTTTTGAGACTGTGTAAGAACTGATAGAGAATCACCAGCCACATCAAGGTCAAGGGGCAGAACTACATCTTCTTGGCCCCAGAGATGCTGTGGGAAATCTCTTTTGCCTTCTTCGCTGACAGTTGCTTCTTCCAGGGAAAGAGTAGCTCTGAACACCCAAATCTGGCTAGATTTTCCTCCTGCCTAACACTGGCATCCCAGTATGGAAAGGTATTTTGGTTTTATATCAGTAACTTTGCAGTTCCAAGCAACAGTAACAGCTCTGTCTGACTCACTCAGAAAGGAATGTATTGGAAGGAGGTCTGATAGTTGACAGAACTGATCCGAAGGCAGGAGGACTAGGCTATGAAAGTAGGAACCAACGGAGGCTGAGTAGCAAGAGCAGCTTAGGACCCCCAGTGTCATTACACCCCCCAGGCTCCTGATAGTTTCTCACCTGCATCTCTTTGTCACACACACTAGAGTCCAGTCCTTGGCAGGAGCATCAGATTGTCAAACCCAAGTCTCAGGTCTGCACTGTGTCTGGCTGGCTTTTAAAATGGGAGGAGGGGCTCTGTCTCCCCGAGACCTATTTACTATGGGGATCCCCCAAAGAAGAAGGTGTTCAGATGTCCACAGCAATCCTCTTGAAGTAACAAGCAAAGTTTAGGAGAGGATCTACCAACAGCCTGAGCAGCACCCATGGGAGACCTCTGGTGTATAAGCCAATCCTCAGGGACAACACTGGGGCTGGGGGTTAGTTGAGATGATAGTCCACACAGGAGAAGCCCAAGTGAGGAATAATAATGCTAACTGATGCTGTTTATTGAAGGCCCGCTGTGAGCTGCCTCGGAATGTATGTGATGAAATCTCATTTAATCGTTATCTGGTAAATATGTAGTAGTTCCCCTTTTCTATAGATGATGAAATGGATTTCAGGAAGGCTGGGATATCTCCAGGGTCATACAGCTACTGCCATTCACACTCAGGTCTGAGAGGCTATGTAGTCACACTCTTTTTTCTCACTGCGATGGTCTTCCTGTACCCTAATTGGAGAATACCTCTTTCTCTCTGTTCCACAATGGGGAGTCTATGAATCCATCTGTGCCCCTTCTAGGCAATTGCAGTTAGTGCTATTTGCCCCAGAATTCCTTTAGTGTCACCTAATAAAAAGACGTAGTCTCCCTTCATCTTGCTAGATGATTTGCTAGGATGTCAAAAGAGCTGCCAACTGGACTGTGTGTGTGTGTGACATTCATTCCTAGCAGTGTCCTAAAAAGGCCAGGACCATGATGGATGCCAGACATATTCACCCGCAGATATTAGAGCTAAGTCTCCTCGATTTGAAAAACTGACCAGATATATCAGGTAAAACCAGCAGAATCGTCTAGGTGAATGTTAAGGACATGCATTATTGGCTTCCAGAGCCAATGACCAAAATTCACCCCACATGCATATGGCATGATATGACCCAATCCTGCACCAAGTCCACTACATGGCTTCTGTGTGCAGCCCTGGGCCCAGAGCTCTAGAATTGGATTGTTCCCTCATTGATAAGACTGATCAGGTGACTCTTTGGCAAGTAAGCAGAGAATTGGGAGATTTAGCCCAAATAGAAGAATAAGGAGAGAGACTTTGATAGACCATCTCATCCCTTTGTTAGGGCCTTAAAGCAGGGGCAGTCTAACCCATTCCTGGGCTTGAGCCAGCTGTTGCCCTCTCTGGGAGATGCTGCTGGAGGTCTTGTTCACAGTTTGAGTTTATTTCTATTCTTGAGAACCAAAAGGACGTTTAGGTGACACTCTGTCTGGGTACCAGGAGAAGCAAACCAGAGGTGCAAATTGGAAAAGTTCACTTGACCACCACTTACCTGTCCTGCGTCCACAGGAGTAGGAAAATGAGGAGAGAGGCATATATCCACACCTCTCATTTAACCCCTCTTGTCCAAGGATGTGAGGGTCACAACTGAATGAGGGAAGACCAGCAGGATGGAATGGTCCCAGGCCTCTGACTTGGGACCAGGCTATAGGAGAAAAGCTAAGATATGGGCAAAGCAAAAGGAGACTGGGGTGTCACCCACAGTCTGTAGGGAAAGGGTGGTGGTAAGTGTACTTGATAGGAATGTGACAGGCCAGCATTCCTTCCCAGGAACAGCTGATCTGAAAAGGAACTTTGGTTAATCCCTGGGACCACCAATTTCTACCCAACCTTGCCCGGAGAACTTGCCTGTCAGAAGCCCCCGCAGGAGAGGGTGAGCTCCATTCTCCCTGTACTTTCTTCCTGTGGCTGCCTTCTTATAAAGCCTTGTCTTTGGGTAAGTGTGGGGAGTATATTGCATAACTGAAAAGCAAACAAAATATGCTCCAAGGGAAAATGTGCGATTTAAGTAGACATTTGTATAAGTACTGATTTATGCTTTGCTGGATTCCAAAAATAACATGATTTTGTTGAAAGATTTCTCGTCTCTAATGTATTTTAACCAATACATGACCATCTCTGAATTGAGACAGCTATGTAGCTGCTATCTAAAAGAAAGATACATCTTTTACTTCAACCATGGGTTATAGATTAACTGCTACCCCAAAGGAAGTCAAAAGACACAGACTTGGAAAAATATTTGCCCCACCAAGAGAAAAAAAATTACCTCCCTTAATATATAAAGAGATCTTATAAAGCAATAAGAAAATGACTAATTGTCTAATAGATAAATGGGCAAAGGAAATGGACAGATCACAGAAATTAAGACAAATGGCTTTTAAATGCACAAAATGATGTGTAATTTCATTTATTTAAAAAATGTAAATTAAAACAATGAGATACTATTTTCACCTTTCAGATTTCAGACATGAAGTTTGACAGTGCACTGTTTTAGTGAGGATGTAGAAAACTGGGTACTCATATATTTATGGGAATGTAAATTGGTACAACTTCTTTGTAAGAAATTTAACAAGATCAACCAAAATTAAAAATTTGCATACCCTGTCACAGTTATCTATTACTGTGTAACAGACTACCCCAAAACTTAGCGGCTTACACATTCACAATTATTTGGCTCATGGTTTTGAGGTTCAGAAATTGAGGAAGGACTGGGTTGGGCAGTTCTCTGATCAATATGGTGTCAGCTGGGGTGACTGACACAGGAGGACCCACTTCCAATTCATCTTGTAGGCATTTATCATATAGACTTCCAAATGTGAGCAAAGATATATGATCAAGGCCATTTATTATAGAATTAGTAATAGCAAAAAACTGAATTAACCCAAATGTCCAATAGGGGATTAGGTTAAATAATCCAATTTATTTATGCCCATGCAATGGATTACTATGCTCCTGTTAGAATGAATGATACAGCTCTGTGTACTGACAGTCAATGAGCTCCAAGATAAAACATCAAATAAAAAATCAAGGTGTACCTTGAAAAGGTACCTATAGTAAGAAATGTTTTTATAAGCCATCTACAATAAAGCTCTGGAAACCATATATGAAATTTAGCTCAGGCACATGTTGGACTGTTGGCACACAGAAGGAAGTCTTGATTGGGGTCTTGCTGCAGCTCATTTCTCATCTTCCCAACTCAATTTCTAGTCCTGTTCAAACTGAAGTCCAAATCCTACTTTCTCAGGAAGCCTGCATGGATGTCCACAACTTGTAGCTGTTTTCACCTGTCATGTGAAAATAGCCTTTGGAACCAACCACCATGGGGTCAAATTTTGCCTCTACTGCTTATGAGCTGTTTGACCTTGACAAGATATTTAAATTCTCCATGTCTTAGTTTTCTCACTTGTAAAATGGGGTTACAATGATACCTATTTCTCAGGAATAACAAGGTTAAAAAGATATGTAGAGCACTTAGCCCAGTGCTCTAAACAAAGGTCGTCTTTAGTATTCAAACCATTGTTACATCAAATCACTGAAATCCACCAGAGAGAATGAGAATCAGAGCAAGAAACCACAGGGGTTAGTGAGGTGGGCAGTTGCTTTGGTACGGTTTCATTAGTTCAGATTATAAGTGCCAAACCATGTGGAGTGGGCTTTGAAACAAGTCTCCCAGGCCTGGGAAAGTACTGAACTACAGAGGGGCACGGGCATCTTTTTATGTAGCATGAAACATGACATATGTGCATGTCTCCACCCTCACCACAGCCTGTTCCCCACCACCACCACCACTAAAGGAGACTCCAAGTTTGCGGGAGTTCCTTACCCTTCCGTTCCTCCAAGAGTCTCTGGGCTTTTGTAATAAAGAGATAGGATATGCCAATGCCCTCCAGTCAAAGACCCCCAGGCACACGCCTGTGGTTGAACAAACCAGGTGTACGGCAGTCAGCGTGAACACACAGCATGGAGAACCATGGGGCATTTCAGGAAGAGGGCATTAGAAAGGACTTAGAAGATTTGGGCTTGTGTTAGTGACTTTGGAGAGAGTGAAAAGGACTTTTCTCGGTGTTTGATGCCATCGGGAAGCAAGTGTGATTCTATGATTGGTTATATTAATACATCTTATTTAGAAAGACAAAGTTAATGCTGCAATTGGTACAGAAACAGTAGTCTCTCATATTAGCCAGGACAGCAAGATGTTTGGTCATTTCTGTGACTTGGACAATGTTCATGGTTTGTGTTCAAATATTGCGGGAGTCCAGCTCCAGCCTAGGGGTGGGATGCCCGAAGGTGCAGGACGGAGTCGGCGTATGGAGAGACAGGACATGGAGTCAGATGGAGGTGGTCTCTCGACAAAGTGCCTATGACAGCTTTATTTATACCATTTTTCACAAGGATATGGTTATTTTTTATTGTTCTGTAGATTAATTGGTATAGGCAGTTGAATAGGTATAGGCAAGCTTTTTCCTTTCTTTACCTTTCTAATCTATTCATGGTTGGTCAAGTGTTAGACAGGTGATTGTTTTTCTGTTCCTTGACCGAAACTTTTCCGATCAACATGGACTCTATTGTGTTTTAAGTTTCTATGCAATGCAGTTTCTAAGTAGTGCATGTGACCGTAGGAGCGTGCAGTATGTAGCAGCGACTATGGAGTCTATCAGCTTAGGGTGAAATACAGGTCACCTAGTGCCACAGTTAGCTAGGATTCTTTCCCACAAAAATATTCTTAGCAGCTTTAATAAATTTATAATCAATCTAAAATCATAAACTCCTATCTTCATTATACACCCCTTTACAGGGCACAGTAGGCAGCAAACTAAATTTCCCCTTCTTATCTACATTTCTCTTTCTTGTGTGTGGATACCAAAATCTCCCTGACATATGCTACACAGGTCTCCATGACTCCACTACTGCAGGGACTAAACAAGTTCTTACATGGTGAACAATGCAAGGGAATTCAGATCATAGAAACTGTTTCTGTTATAACTACAGACATTAAACCATAAATAATCACGTCAAATACAATGTACGATTATTCATTTGATTTTACACTTGATATGTGATTCTAATAAAATGTTGATGTAGTAGGTAGATGCAAGATATAGATAGAAAGCATGATTTAGAACTGTAAGAAGGCAGGTGTAGATGATCAGGTTTGTGCCTACAGACCACGTATTAATCCAAGCTGAACAAAGGCAACAAAACATCCACGGATGTAGACAATTTCTCTCAAAACTGGGGGGGTTAGGTTCTAAGCCTCACCTCTGTTGGCCCCCATTTTCTCACCTGATGGCCCCCCTGCGACCCTGCCTGTCTTAGGTTGTTCCTCCCTTGAGGAATCTTACCCGTCCATCTCTGGCTAACCAGCCATCTTACGGGGCCATACAGGGAGATGTAAAGCTGGTGAGAGAGAAGTAATATTCTTTGAAAAGGTTAGTTTTTCACTTCTTTGCAGATTTATGCTCCGTGGCTTCTATGCCCAGCACTTGTCTTGAGGTATCTTTACTTCCTGGAAAATTATGGTATTTGGTAATCTCACATATAAGGCACAAAGTGTAGTAAATGGCTGTAATTAAGAAAGAAGAAAAAAAAACTATGAGACATGAGAAGATTAAGAGTCAGACAGGGTTACTGTATTCAACATTCTCTCATAACTCTATTTCTAGAAAACTTTCCATCACTAGTTTCACTAGCATTGTAATAATAAAAAAGGGGGGTAATCTCAGTGGAAATGGGGTGGTCAATGTTTGACTAACACTAGTTTCACTACCATTGTAATAATAAAAAAGGGGGGTAATCTCAGTGGAAATGGGGTGGTCAATGTTTGACTAACAGTAGGTTTCGGTACTTTATGCCAAGATTGCCATTTGGCCCCTGCGTGTTCCATTCTTCAGGAGCACTGTCCTGAAAAGCTCCTGGGAAACGTATGTTCTCATCCTTTCCACACTGCTCAGCAAAGGTTAGTTAACCCTTAGCAAAAAATGCAGGTAAAAGCAAAGCCAATAGTATAATAGAAAAAGCAAAATCAGGGTGGGTAATAGGGGGAGCCAGCTGTGAAAGCCCCTGCTTTGTGGGGGTCTTCTTCCAGCTTGAGCTTCGCTACACAGCTTGAGTAGCATGGCTCCCAGCAAAATATGATTACAGAGCGGTCTTATTTTTGCAACCACGGTCCATCGTCCTTGCAGCTGCCCTTGTCTGACGGTAATGTCCCATAGAATTGTTTGTGTGCAACAGGAGAACTCCAAGGCCTTGGCTGTGGATGTCAGGTCAGCTCCTAGCAACACCAAGGTCTAGCTGATAGTATAGGCCAACTTCCACATGTCAGGGGCTGCTTTTCTCTTTCTCAAAAGAGAGGAGGCAAGGAGAGATGAGGGTGGGCGGGATTTCAGTTTTCTGAAAATTAGGTAGAGAGTTTCTATAGTGTATGCAAAGGAAGTAACAGGGCAGGAAGGCAGAGTAGGTTAATATGAATTGATAAGACCCTGTGTCTGCATCATGGTTTTCAAGAAATATGTTTTTTTTAATATAAAAGTTTAAATATAAATTAAAAACTTGAGCAATTTTGAATTGGCTTCTTGGTTGCTGGGTTGTGTTCCTGCTATTGTGAGACCAATCATGTGGATCAGGATCTTAAAGGGTAGGCTTTGAAAGCCAGGAGATGCTGAGCTATTGTGTTTTAGAGTCCAGAGCCCCGGTTCCAGCTGAAGCTGATGCCTGGGTCCCCATGTGTTTGAAGAAGTAACAGAGCCAGTAGGGCAGCAATCAGAAGCCAGGCTCAGGTACCCACTGTCTCCATCCCCTGAAGATCCAAGGAGACAGAGTTTCCTAGGCTCTCAGTGTCCCCAGAAACTGGCAGCCCTGACACCCACCTCAGTTCTGGGTCCTGCTTATTGTCCCAGCAAACCTCATCAGCCAAGGATGCCAAGGTGGGGGACACGGTCCCTGCTCCCGGGCATGCTGATTCTACGGGAGAGTTGAGGGCATCCCACACCAACAGCAGAGAACTAGCCAGTACTCATAGGATAGAGTTTTGGGAAGTGGGGTCCGGGAAGGCTGAGGACACGGCAGAGAGGAAAGCACCGTCGTAGGTGAATTCAGAGCACTCTTTGAGGCCTGAAGATCCCCAAGGAAGAAAGTGAGAGCCAAACTCTAAGGCGGAAGAGAACCCTCTCCAAGCCATAGGAGATACGCATTCATCCAGCACCCAAGAGCCTGTGAAAGCAGCTGGAATGAACACCCAACAGCGCCCTCCCCTTCCCACCCGGCTCCCTGGGTCAGGTGGCTGGTCCGAAGGGCCTAGACTATGCGGGGTATGGAGAGAGATGGAAAGAGAGGCCTCAAAAATGGGAGTGCAAGGGTTGGAAGAGTTTTGGAAACGGAGCAGCTGGAGGGAGAGCTGGTCAAGGGATGCAGAGGTATCAGGAGGGTCTGTTTCCTTGGCCAGGCTTGAAAAGAATGGGTTGGCCGTCTGGAGCCTGCGCTGGGGACTTGCGCGGCCGGCCGGCGCCGGAGGCGTGCGGGGGGGGGCCCGAGGCCGCCGTCCTCCCCATCCTCTCCCGCTCCCCCTGCCGGAAGCCACAGCTCTGTGCCGGCGGGGGAACCAGTGGCCACCTCTGGGCCCCACGTGGGCAGCGCCGCCGCCCCCGCCCCCGGGGCTGGACGTGGCGCCCCCCACCCCGCGGCGGCCGGAGGCTGGGGGTGGGGTCTGTCGCCGGAGCCCGGGGCCCTGCTGTCACGGCGCGGCGCCGGGCTTTCCGCCGCGCTTCCCGGCCGGGAGCGCAGGTACGCGACTAGGCGGGGCGCCTGGCAGTGCGGGCCGGGCTGCGTGGTCCCGGGGGCGCTCCGGGCGGCCTCCCAACGCGCCCGCCGGTCGCGCCCTTCGGCCCTCCCATCGCGCTGTCCCCTACTGTCACCTCTTTGCCCGACGGTGAACCCAGCCCGAAAGGCCGAGAAGTGCCCCGCGCCGCGGCCATCCGCCCTCCTGGCGGCTCCAGGCCCTGCTGTCCCGCCGCCCCGCGTGCCTCTGCCGCCCCCTGCGGTGGCCAGGCCGGAGCCCCTCCCCTCCCTCGACCGCCTTGCCTCTCAGAGCTTGAAGCCCCAGGTATGTGGTCCTCTTCACCCCGTACGTATGCGGCCAGCATCTCGAATTTTCTGCGCGCGGCACAGAGCGAGAGCCTCTGGACACTCTGCATGTGGGCTGGAGCGATGCTGCACGGGGTGCGGGACCGGCGGTGACAGGACGAGAGAACGGGGGGCCCGGAGGGGACTGGGAGAGCCGCGGGGCTTCCCCCAAATGCCGGTCTGGGTCCAGAAACTCTAGAGTGGCGGGGAGACTGCAGTGCAGGTAGCGTCCCCACAGTAAGCCTCCTACTTGAGGGAAGACCATCCGTGAGAGGTGGCAACCCCTCCACAGTTGTGATATGGGGTGACGTGGGATGTGAGGTGGCTTTTGAAAGAGGTGTGATTTAATTTATGATTATTCCCGATCGTTTGAGGCTGTCCACCTTTCTGGTCGCCTTACCTGGATATGCTTCCATTGCTTTGATGTAGTTTTACCCACTTGGTCCAACATCTTTGCTGAGGTCTAGAGCCACATGCCAAATTCCCAACTGCTGCCAGACTTGCCACAAGCAGTGCCAAGCCCACAGGCCCCAGACCAGTTGAGCAGTGGGCCCCTTGACCAGTCCCCATCTGAGCTCCCTCCTTCCTGAAACTGGCACCTCCAACTCCCTGGCCCCCAGCTCTGAACTCTGGAGTCATTTTTGTCTCCTTTTCTTCTCTTGCTGTTTCATTGAGGTGGCAAATATATCTCAGATGCCCCCCACCACACACACACACAGCACGACCCCAGTCATTTTCTAGCAGGGATTCCATGCTGTCCCCCTGCTCTGGCGAGCTTTGGCAAAAGGCCTGAAGAGCTCTTTGAGCTCCAGCTTCTGGACTTCTGTTGTGTGCAGGAACTGGCTCTGCAGCCCAGCTCACTCAGAGCCTAACCTTATGCTAAGACGCCTGGGTTTTGGCCACCACCAGCCATAGGGGTTGGCTGGACCGCATGATGCTCCCTGCAGCCACACAGTGTGAAAACTCCTTGATCTTTTTAAGCATTTTGATGTACCTCCATACTGCTTGCCACAATGGTTGAACTAACTTACATTCCCACCAGCAGTGTAGGAGGGTTCCCCTTTCTCCACAGCCTCGCCAACATTTGTTGTTGTTTGTCTTTTGGATGGCAGCCATCCTTACTGGTGTGAGGTGATACCTCATTGTAGTTTTAATTTGCATTTCTCTGATAATTAGCGATGTGGAGCATCTTTTCATGTGTCTGTTGGCCATCTGTATTTCTTTTTTGAAGAACTGTCTGTTCAGTTCCTCTGCCCATTTTTTAATTGGGTTATTTGTTTTTTGTTTGTTGAGGCATGTGAGCTCTTTATATATTCTGGACATCAAGCCTTTATCGGATGTGTCATTTTCAAATATATTCTCCCATACTGTAGGGTTCCTTTTTGTTCTATATTGATGGTGTCTTTTGCTGTACAGAAGCTTTTCAGCTTAATATAGTCCCACTTATTCATTTTTGCTGTTGTTTTCCTTGCCTGTGGAGATATGTTCAAGAAGAGGTCACTCATGTTTATGTCTAAGAGGTTTTTTGCCTATGTTTTCTTCCAAGAGTTTAATGTTTTCATCACTTAGATTCAGTTCTTTGATCCATTTTGAGTTTACTTTTGTATATGGGGTTAGACAATGGTCCAGTTTCATTCTCCTACATGTAGCTGTACAGTTTTGCCAGCACGAGCTGTTGAAGAGGCTATCATTTCGCCATTGTATGTCCATGGCTCCTTTATCAAATATTAATTGACCATATGTGTCTGGGTTAATGTCTGGATTCTCTAGTCTGTTCCATTGGTCTGTGGCTCTGCTCTTGTGCCAGTACCAAATTGTCTTGATTACTATGGCTTTATAGTAGAGCTTGAAGTTGGGGAGTGAGATCCCCCCTACTTTATTCTTCTTTCTCAGGATTGCTTTGGCTATTCGTGGTCTTTGGTGTTTCCATATGAATTTTTGAATTATTTGTTCCAGTTCATTGAAGAATGTTGCTGGTAGTTTCATAGGGATTGCATCAAATCTGTATATTACTTTGGGCAGGATGGCCATTTTGACAATATTAATTCTTCCTAGCCACGAGAATGGGATGAGTTTCCATATGTTAGTGTCCCCTTTAATTTCTCTTAAGAGTGACTTGTAGTTTTCAGAGTATAAGTCTTTCACTTCTTTGGTTAGGTTTATTCCTAGGTATTTTTTTTTTCGATGGAATTGTGAATGTAGTTGTTTTCCTGATTTCTCTTTCTGTTGGTTCATTGTTAGTGTATAGGAAAGCCACAGATTTCTGTGTGTTGATTTTGTATCCTGCAACTTTGCTGTATTCCGATATCAGTTCTAGTAGTTTTGGAGTGGAGTCTTTAGGATTTTTTATGTACAGTATCATGTCATCTGCAAATAGTGACAGTTTAACTTCTTCTTTACCAATCTGGATTCCTTGTATTTCCTTGTTTTGTCTGATTACCATGGCTAGGACCTCCAGTACTATGTTAAATAACAGTGGAGAGAGTGGGCATCCCTGTCTAGTTCCCGATCTCAGAGGAAGTGCTTTCAGCTTCTCGCTGTTCAATATAACTTTGGCTGTGGGTTTATCATAGATGGCCTTTATTATGTTGAGGTACTTGCCCTCTATTCCCATTTTGCTGAGAGTTTTTATCATGAGTGGATGTTGAACTTTGTCAAATGATTTTTCAGCATCTATGGAGATGATCATGTGGTTTTTGTCTTTCTTTTTGTTGATGTGGTGGATGATGCTGATTGACGTTCGAATGTTGTACCATCCTTGCATCCCTGGGATGAATCCCAGTTGGTCATGGTGTATGATCCTTTTGATGTATTTTTGAATTCGGTTTGCTAATATTTTGTTGAGTATTTTTGCATCTACGTTCATCAGGGATATTGGTCTGTTGTTTTCTTTTTTGGTGGGGTCTTTGCCTGGTTTTGGTATTAGGGTGATGTTAGCTTCATAAAATGAGTTTGGGAATATCCCCTCCTCCTCTATTTTTTGGAAAACTCTAAGTAGAATGGGTATTATGTCTTCCATGTATGTCTGATAAAATTCCGAGGTAAATACATCTGGCCCGGGGGTTTCATTCTTTGTATTTTATTTCATTACCGCTTCAATTTCGTTGCTGGTAATTGGTCTGTTTAGATTTTCTGTTTCTTTCTGGGTCAATCTTGGAAGGTTGTATTTTTCTAGGAAGTTGTCCATTTCTCCTAGGTTTCCCAGCTTGTTAGCATATAGGTTTTCATAGTATTCTCTAATAATTCTTTGTATTTCTGTGGGGTCCGTCATGATTTTTCCTTTCTCGTTTCTGATACTGTTGATTTGTGTTGACTCTCTTTTCTTCTTAATAAGTCTGTCTAGAGGCTTATCTATTTTGTTTATTTTCTCGAAGAACCAGCTCTTGGTTTCATTGATTTTTGCTTTTGTTTTATTCTTCTCAATTTTATTTATTTCTTCTCTGATCTTTATTATGTCCCTCCTTCTGCTGACCTTAGGCCTCATCAGTTCTTCTTTTTCCAATTTCGATAATTGTGACATTAGACCATTCATTTGGGATTGCTCTTCCTTTTTAAAATATGCTTGGATTGCTATTTCCTCTTAAGACTGCTTTTGCTGTGTCCCACAGAAGTTGGGGCTTAGTGTTGTTGTGGTCATTTGTTTCCATATATTGCTGGATCTCCATTTTGATTTGGTCATTGATCCATTGATTATTTAGGAGCGTGTTGTTAAGCCTCCATGTGTTTGTGAGACTCTTTGCTTTCTTTGTACAGTTTATTTCTAGTTTTATGCCTTTGTGGTTTGAAAAGTTGGTTGGTAGGATTTCAATCTTTTGGAATTTTCTGAGGCTCTTTTTGTGGCCTAGTATGTGGTCTATTCTGGAGAATGTTCCATGTGTACTTGAAAAGAATGTATATCCTGTTGCTTTTGGATGTAGAGTTCTATAGATGTCTATTAGGTCCATCTGCTCTACTGTGTTGTTCAGTGCTTCCGTGTCCTTACTTATTTTCTGCCCGGTGAATCTATCCTTTGGGGTGAGTGGTGTGTTGAAATCTCCTAGAATGAATGCATTGCAGTCTGTTTCCCACTTTAGTTCTGTTAGTATTTGTTTCACATATGCTGGTGCTCCTGTGTTGGGTGCATATATATTTAGAATGGTTATATCCTCTTGTTTGACTGAGCCCTTTATCATTATGTAGTGTCCTTCTTTATCTCTTGTTACTTTCTTTGTTTTGAAGTCTATTTTGTCTGATATTAGTACTGCAACCCCTGCTTTCTTCTCGCTGTTGTTTGCTTGAAATATGTTTTTCCATTCCCTTGACTTTTAGTCTGTACATGTCTTTGGGTTTTAGGTGAGTTTCTTGTAAGCAGCATATTGATGGGTCTTGCTTTTTTTTCCATTCTATTACTCTGTGTCTCTTGATTGGTGCATTCAGTCCATTAACTTTTAGGGTGACTATTGGAAGATATGTACTTATTGCCATTGCAGGCTTTAAATTCGTGGTTACCAAAGGTTCAAGGTTAGCCTCTTTAGTATCTTACTGCCTAACTTAGCTCGCTTATTGAGCTGTTATATACACTGCCTGGAGATTCTTTTCTTCTCTCCCTTCTTGTTCCTCCTCCTCGATTCTTCATATGTTGGGTGTTTTGTGCTGTGCTCTTTCTAGGAGTGCTCCCATCTAGAGCAGTCCCTGTAAGATGTTCTGTAGAGGTGGTTTGTGGAAAGCAAATTCCCTCAGCTTTTGTTTGTCTGGGAATTGTTTAATCCCACCGTCATATTTGAATGATAGTCCTGCTGGATACAGTATCCTTGGTTCAAGGCCCTTCTGTTTCATTGTATTAAATATATCATGCCATTCTCTTCTGGCCTGTAGGGTTTCTGTGGAGAAGTCTGATGTTAGCCTGATGGGTTTTCCTTTATAGGTGACCTTTTTCTCTCTAGCTGCCTTTAAAACTCTTTCCTTGTCCTTGATCTTTGCCATTTTAATTATTATGTGTCTTGGTGTTGTCCTCCTTGGATCCTTTCTGTTGGGGGTTCTGTGTATTTCCGTGGTCTGTTCGATTACTTCCCCCCCCAGTTTGGGGAAGTTTTCAGCAATTATTTCTTCTAAGATACTTTCCATCTCTTTTCCTCTGTGTTCTTCTTCTGGAACCCCTAAAATACGGATATTGTGCCTTTTGGATTGGTCACACAGTTCTCTTAATATTGTTTCATTCCTGGAGATCCTTTTGTCTCTCTCTATGTCAGCTTCTATGCGTTCCTGTTCTCTGGTTTCAATTCCATCAATGGCCTCTTGCATCCTATCCATTCTGCTTATAAACCCTTCCAGAGTTTGTTTCATTTCTGTGACTCCTTTCTGGCATCTGTGATCTCCCTCCGGACTTCATCCCATTTCTCTTGCGTATTTCTGTGCATCTCCGTCAGCATGTTTATGATTCTTATTTTGAATTCTTTTTCAGGAAGACTGGTTAGGTCTGTCTCCTTCTCTGGTGTTGTCTCTGTGATCTTTGTCTGCCTTTAGCTTTGCCTTTTCATGGTGATAGGAATAGTCTGCAGAACTGGGACGAGTGACGGTTTGAAGAACTTCCCTTCTTGGTGGTTTGTGGCCCTCCTCTCCTGGGAGAACAGCGACCTCTAGTGGCTTGTGCTGGGCAGCTGCGCGCAGACAGAGTTTCTGTTTCCTGCTGGGCAGCTATGGAGTTTATCTCCGCTGTTGCTGTGGGCGTGGCCTGGCTCGGGCAGCTGCTCCAAAGTGGTGGAGTCGCGTTGGAGCGGGAGCGGCTGGGAGGCTATTTATCTCCATAGGGGTCTCCCTGCTCCCTGCAGCCCAGGGGATAGGGTGCCCAGAGATCCCCGGATTCCCTACCTCTGGATTAAGTGTCCCACCCTGCCCCTTTAAGACTTCCAAAAAGTACCCACCAAAACAAAACAACGACCACCAAAAAAAAAAAAGAAAAAAATTTTTTAATTAAAAAAAAAAAAAAAAAAAAGGTTTCCAATCATTTTTCTTTATTCTCTGGCGCCAGCCTCAGCCATCTGCTCACCTGTCTTGCTGCCCTGTTTCCCTAGTATTGGGGTCCCTATCCCTTTAAGACTTCCAAAAAGCGCTCGCCAAAACAAAACAGCAAAAAAAAAAAAAAAAATTTGTCACTAGCTTTTCTTATGTCCTTTGGCGCCCGGCCTCCGCTGCCCGCTCAGTGTTCTTGCTGCCCTGTTTTCCTAGTATCCAGGGCCCCCTGCGCACGTACTGTGTCTGCACTCTGGCCCAGATGGCTGGGGCTGGGTGTTCGGCAGTCCTGGGCTCCGTCTCCCTCCCGCTCTGCCTATTCTTCTCCCGCCAGGAGTTGGGGGGA